>NC_133327.1:49674064-50006367 GCF_042186555.1 Aquarana catesbeiana | reverse complement strand
TTAATTAGTTAACCTCTTGCCCTGTACAACACCACTTACATGTACAACAGCAAGGCGGGTTTTGCTGCAGCAGATCACTTACTAGGTACATGATTCGGCACTTCCGGGTAGGTAGGGAAGGCGCCGCAGGCGGCGACCTGGCTGTGCTGTGATTATACACAGCACATGCCGATCAGCAGGTGCCGCCAGCACCTGCTGATCGTCAGGAAGACACACAGGACAGGACTCTGTCCTGTCAGTGCAAAAGTAATAGATTTTCTTCCCCACAAAGCAGGTAATAAAATCCATGACTTCCCTTAGTAAAAGCATGTCACATACACCAAAACACTGGTTAGGCACACATTTAACCCTTTGATCACCCTAAATGTTTAACTCCTTCCCAGCCAGTGTCATTAGTACAGTGAAAGTACATATTTTGAGCACTGATCACTGTATTTGTGTCACTGGTTCACAAAAAGTGTCAAAAGTGTCAGTTAATGTCTGACTGTCAGCCGCAATATCGCAGTCCTGCTATAAGTCGCTGATTGCCACCATTCAGGGCTGTCGTAATGAGAGGGCACACCTGGGCACTGCCCAGGGGCCCCAGCTGCATGGGGGGCCCCTGCACTTTCCCCAAAGCAGCTGGTCCTTGAACCCACGCTGACCCAAAATTGGGGTCCCCATGATGGCACTGAGAGTGATGGATACACAGGGGAGGCAGGCTGGCAGCAGTGCGCTGTGCTGTGCAGAACGATAGCACCAGTGATGCTCTGACCCTGCCCCATGCAACTTGAATGATTGGGACTCGAAGGCTTCGGGGTAGGAGCTGGAGTGGGCACTGCTGAGTAGGCAGCACTGATAGCACTCACTGGTAGCATATGATGGGCACACTTGCAGCATTTGATGGGCACACTGGCAGCATATGATGGGCACACTGGCAGCATTTATGGGCACACTGGCAGCATTTCATGGGCACACAGTGTTTGATGGCACAGTGGCAGCGTTTGATGGGCACAGTGGCAGCGTTTAGCACAGTGGCTGCATTTGATGGGCACAGTGGCAGCGTTTGATGGCACAGTGGCAATGTTTAATTGGCACAGTGGCAGCATTTAATGGGCACAGTGGCAGCATTTGGCACAGTGGCTGCAGTTGATGGCACAGTGGCAGCATTTGAAGGCACAGTGGCAGCATTTGATGGCACAGTGGCAGTGTTTGATGGCACAGTGGCAGCATTTAATGGGCACAGTGGCAGCGTTTGCACAGTGGCTGCAATTGATGGCACAGTGGCAGCATTTGAGGGCACAGTGGCTGCGTTTGATGGGCACAGTGGCAGCGTTTGATGGCACAGTGACAGCGTTTGATGGCACAGTGGCAGCGTTTGATGGGCACAGTGGCAGCGTTCAATGGCACAGTGGCTGCAATTGATGGCACAGTGGCTGAAATTGAGGGCACATTGGCTGCATTTGAGGCACAGTGGCAGCATTTGATGGCACAGTGGCAGCATTTGAGGGCACAGTGGCAGCGTTTGATGAGACAGTGGCAGCATTTGATGGCATAGTGGCAGCATTTGAGGGCACAGTGGCAGCGTTTGATGGCACAGTGGCAGCGTTTGATGGGCACAGTGGCAGCGTTTGATGGACACAGTGGCAGCATTTGATGGCACAGTGGCAGCATTTTATGGGCACAGTGGCTGCAATTGATGGCACAGTGGCAGCATTGGAGGACACAGTGGCAGCGTTTGATGGCACAGTGGCAGCATTTGATGGCACAGTGGCAGCATTTGATGGCACAGTGGCAGCGTTTGAGGGCACAGTGGCAGCATTTGAGGGCACAGTGGCAGCGTTTGATGCACAGTGGCAGCGTTTGATGGCACAGTGGCAGCGTTTGATGGCACAGTGGCAATGTTTAATTGGCACAGTGGCAGCATTTAATGGGCACAGTGGCAGCATTTGGCACAGTGGCTGCAGTTGATGGCATAGTGGCAGCATTTGAAGGCACAGTGGCAGCATTTGATGGCACAGTGGCAGTGTTTGATGGCACAGTGGCAGCATTTAATGGGCACAGTGGCAGCGTTTGGCACAGTGGCTGCAATTGATGGCACAGTGGCAGCATTTGAGGGCACAGTGGCTGCGTTTGATGGGCACAGTGGCAGCGTTTGATGGCACAGTGACAGCGTTTGATGGGCACAGTGGCAGCGTTTGATGGGCACAGTGGCAGCGTTCAATGGCACAGTGGCTGCAATTGATGGCACAGTGGCTGAAATTGAGGGCACATTGGCTGCATTTGAGGGCACAGTGGCAGCATTTGATGGCACAGTGGCAGCATTTGAGGGCACAGTGGCAGCGTTTGATGAGACAGTGGCAGCATTTGATGGCATAGTGGCAGCATTTGAGGGCACAGTGGCAGCGTTTGATGGCACAGTGGCAGCGTTTGATGGGCACAGTGGCAGCGTTTGATGGACACAGTGGCAGCATTTGATGGCACAGTGGCAGCATTTTATGGGCACAGTGGCTGCAATTGATGGCACAGTGGCAGCATTGGAGGACACAGTGGCAGCGTTTGATGGCACAGTGGCAGCATTTGATGGCACAGTGGCAGCGTTTGAGGGCACAGTGGCAGCATTTGAGGGCACAGTGGCAGTGTTTGATGGCACAGTGGCAGCGTTTGATGGCACAGTGGCAGCGTTTAATGGGCACAGTGGCAGCGTTTGATGGGCACAGTGGCAGCGTTTGATGGGCACAGTGCCACCATTTGATGGCACAGTGGCAGCGTTTTATGGGCACAGTGGCAGCGTTTGGCACAGTGGCTGCAATTGATGGCACAGTGGCAGCATTGGAGGACACAGTGGCAGCGTTTGATGGCACAGTGGCAGCGTTTGATGGCACAGTGGCAGCGTTTGAGGGCACAGTGGCAGCGTTTGATGGGCACAGTGGCAGCGTTTGATGGGCACAGTGGCAGCGTTTGATGGGCACAGTGGCAGCGTTTGATGGGCACAGTGGCAGGGCAGCGTTTAGCACAGTGGCTGCATTTGATGGGCACAGTGGCAGCGTTTGATGGCACAGTGGCAATGTTTAATTGGCACAGTGGCAGCATTTAATGGGCACAGTGGCAGCATTTGGCACAGTGGCTGCAGTTGATGGCACAGTGGCAGCATTTGAAGGCACAGTGGCAGCATTTGATGGCACAGTGGCAGTGTTTGATGGCACAGTGGCAGCATTTAATGGACACAGTGGCAGCGTTTGGCACAGTGGCTGCAATTGATGGCACAGTGGCAGCATTTGAGGGCACAGTGGCTGCGTTTGATGGGCACAGTGGCAGCGTTTGATGGCACAGTGACAGCGTTTGATGGGCACAGTGGCAGCGTTTGATGGGCACAGTGGCAGCGTTCAATGGCACAGTGGCTGCAATTGATGGCACAGTGGCTGAAATTGAGGGCACATTGGCTGCATTTGAGGGCACAGTGGCAGCATTTGATGGCACAGTGGCAGCATTTGAGGGCACAGTGGCAGCGTTTGATGAGACAGTGGCAGCATTTGATGGCATAGTGGCAGCATTTGAGGGCACAGTGGCAGCGTTTGATGGCACAGTGGCAGCGTTTGATGGGCACAGTGGCAGCGTTTGATGGACACAGTGGCAGCATTTGATGGCACAGTGGCAGCATTTTATGGGCACAGTGGCTGCAATTGATGGCACAGTGGCAGCATTGGAGGACACAGTGGCAGCGTTTGATGGCACAGTGGCAGCATTTGATGGCACAGTGGCAGCGTTTGAGGGCACAGTGGCAGCATTTGAGGGCACAGTGGCAGTGTTTGATGGCACAGTGGCAGCGTTTGATGGCACTGTGGCAGCGTTTAATGGGCACAGTGGCAGCATTTGATGGGCACAGTGGCAGCGTTTGATGGGCACAGTGCCACCATTTGATGGCACAGTGGCAGCGTTTTATGGGCACAGTGGCAGCGTTTTGGCACAGTGGCTGCAATTGATGGCACAGTGGCAGCATTGGAGGACACAGTGGCCGCGTTTGATGGCACAGTGGCAGCGTTTGATGGCACAGTGGCAGCGTTTGAGGGCACAGTGGCAGCGTTTGATGGGCACAGTGGCAGCGTTTGATGGGCACAGTGGCAGCGTTTGATGGGCACAGTGGCAGCGTTTAGCACAGTGGCTGCATTTGATGGGCACAGTGGCAGCGTTTGATGGCACAGTGGCAATGTTTAATTGGCACAGTGGCAGCATTTAATGGGCACAGTGGCAGCATTTGGCACAGTGGCTGCAGTTGATGGCACAGTGGCAGCATTTGAAGGCACAGTGGCAGCATTTGATGGCACAGTGGCAGTGTTTGATGGCACAGTGGCAGCATTTAATGGGCACAGTGGCAGCGTTTGGCACAGTGGCTGCAATTGATGGCACAGTGGCAGCATTTGAGGGCACAGTGGCTGCGTTTGATGGGCACAGTGGCAGCGTTTGATGGCACAGTGACAGCGTTTGATGGGCACAGTGGCAGCGTTTGATGGGCACAGTGGCAGCGTTCAATGGCACAGTGGCTGCAATTGATGGCACAGTGGCTGAAATTGAGGGCACATTGGCTGCATTTGAGGGCACAGTGGCAGCATTTGATGGCACAGTGGCAGCATTTGAGGGCACAGTGGCAGCGTTTGATGAGACAGTGGCAGCATTTGATGGCATAGTGGCAGCATTTGAGGGCACAGTGGCAGCGTTTGATGGGCACAGTGGCAGCGTTTGATGGGCACAGTGGCAGCGTTTGATGGACACAGTGGCAGCATTTGATGGCACAGTGGCAGCATTTTATGGGCACAGTGGCTGCAATTGATGGCACAGTGGCAGCATTGGAGGACACAGTGGCAGCGTTTGATGGCACAGTGGCAGCATTTGATGGCACAGTGGCAGCATTTGATGGCACAGTGGCAGCGTTTGAGGGCACAGTGGCAGCATTTGAGGGCACAGTGGCAGTGTTTGATGGCACAGTGGCAGCGTTTGATGGCACAGTGGCAGCGTTTGATGGCACAGTGGCAATGTTTAATTGGCACAGTGGCAGCATTTAATGGGCACAGTGGCAGCATTTGGCACAGTGGCTGCAGTTGATGGCACAGTGGCAGCATTTGAAGGCACAGTGGCAGCATTTGATGGCACAGTGGCAGTGTTTGATGGCACAGTGGCAGCATTTAATGGGCACAGTGGCAGCGTTTGGCACAGTGGCTGCAATTGATGGCACAGTGGCAGCATTTGAGGGCACAGTGGCTGCGTTTGATGGGCACAGTGGCAGCGTTTGATGGCACAGTGACAGCGTTTGATGGGCACAGTGGCAGCGTTTGATGGGCACAGTGGCAGCGTTCAATGGCACAGTGGCTGCAATTGATGGCACAGTGGCTGAAATTGAGGGCACATTGGCTGCATTTGAGGGCACAGTGGCAGCATTTGATGGCACAGTGGCAGCATTTGAGGGCACAGTGGCAGCGTTTGATGAGACAGTGGCAGCGTTTGATGGGCACAGTGGCAGCGTTTGATGGACACAGTGGCAGCATTTGATGGCACAGTGGCAGCATTTTATGGGCACAGTGGCTGCAATTGATGGCACAGTGGCAGCATTGGAGGACACAGTGGCAGCGTTTGATGGCACAGTGGCAGCATTTGATGGCACAGTGGCAGCGTTTGAGGGCACAGTGGCAGCATTTGAGGGCACAGTGGCAGTGTTTGATGGCACAGTGGCAGCGTTTGATGGCACAGTGGCAGCGTTTAATGGGCACAGTGGCAGCGTTTGATGGGCACAGTGGCAGCGTTTGATGGGCACAGTGCCACCATTTGATGGCACAGTGGCAGCGTTTTATGAGCACAGTGGCAGCGTTTGGCACAGTGGCTGCAATTGATGGCACAGTGGCAGCATTGGAGGACACAGTGGCAGCGTTTGATGGCACAGTGGCAGCGTTTGATGGCACAGTGGCAGCGTTTGAGGGCACAGTGGCAGCGTTTGATGGGCACAGTGGCAGCGTTTGATGGGCACAGTGGCAGCGTTTGATGGGCACAGTGGCAACGTTTGATGGCACAGTGGCTGCAATTGATGATTTTTTTCCAAAAATTTTGAGCACCAGCCGCCACTGGCTAGACCCTAACCACTTCTTCCATGTTTCCTCAGTCAGTGTTAGTTAGTCACGGAGACAGAGCTCAGGAGAGTCATTGTATTTGTACACTTCAAAAGACTGGAAAAACAACCTATGTACTGCTATAGCTTAAGTAAAATTGCATTGTGTTCAACTTCTGTGTCTTACTGAAGAATTAGGCTGCCTGTGGATTAAAAATATTAGCCTTTGTGGGGAATTTTCCTACCATTTTGCGCATGTCACTGGCTGGTGGATCTACTTTTCTCCTCACGTCATTGTGGCAGCGTACAATTTCATCTTGGGTTTCTTTTTTCCAAGTCTCCACTTTGTCAACCTGAATAAATAAAATATATTAGCTATTAAGTAAATGAATGCATGAATTATAAAAATGCATAGTCGTTTTAATTTAGTTTATTATTCTATAATACTGATTCGTTTTTGTTTTGAGATTAGCATATTGCTTCAAGGGATAATTGAATCTGACTGGCCATCCTATCTACTTAAAGCCGTAGTAAACCCAAAAGCAAACATATATTACAATGATGTATATTGCAGCATAAAAATTCTTACATGTGATGGCTGCATTCATTTTTAAGCTTTCTTTCTTTTATTTTCATGCAGCGATCCTGCCAGTTAGTCTGTTGTTTTCAAAAGAAAAAGCAGTCCTGCTAATGTATAGTTAAGACAAACCATTTAACAATGACAGGGGATGCTTACACTGATCAGCTTTTATTAATTACCCACCTCAATACCGGATACATTTACCCCTTTTCTGTCCAGTCAATTTTCAGCTTTCAGTGCTGTCACACTTTGAATGACAATTGCACAGTCATGCAACACTGTACCCATATAACATTTTTAATAATTTTTTTTACACAAATAGAACTTTCTGGATTATCTGGAATCGCATTGATAGGTTCTGAATGTGAGTGGGTTGGTTTTGTTTTAATGAGACCTTTTAATTGCTTAGTAAAATCCTGTGTCGGGTCATAATCCATTTTTTTTAATAGTAAGTAATATTTTGCCAGCTACCTCTGGCTCTCTTGTATATATTTGTCTGTATCCATCACAACAATGGATGGGCAGCGCAGTGGTGTAGTGGGTAGCACTCTCGCCTAGCAGTAACAAGGGTCACTGGTTCAAATCCCAACCACGACACTACCTTCCTGGAGTTTGCATGTTCTGCCTGTGTGGGTTTCCTCCGGGTACTCTGGTTTCCTCCCACACTCCAAAGACATGCTGGTAGGTTAATTGGCTTCTGTCCAAAATTGGCCCCAGTATATGAATGTTAGGGACCTTGGATTGTGGGCTCCTTGAGGGTAGGGATCGATGTGAGTGTGTGATATATGGGTGGAGCACTGCGTAAAAAAGTGACACAGCGCTATATGGGTACCTTGAATAAAAATAGGGATAGTTGTAGACACGCACCCACACTTGCTCAGGTTGAACTTGATGGACTGGTGTCTTTATTCAACCTTACTAACTATGTAACAACTGCTCCCCTTTATCTGCTGGTTTGATGGTTATGGCCTGATTATTGCACAGATCATGTACAGCTCTTCACTCCAGCGGTGAAAGGTTGTATAATATTTTCTTTTGCTGGCTGGATATCAGGGATGTAACTCTCAGTCAATATAGGTGTCCAGTTTGGGGTTGCGTCCTTGTGGAGGTGTGAAGTTGCTGTTTTGTTTTCTTTCGGACCTCCTATTGTCCTAGGATTCCTTTCATTACTGTGAAAATATTCTTTGAGCCAAATGCCGCGTACACACGAGCGGATTTTCCGGCAGACTTGGTCCGGCGGACCGGACTCCGTCGGACAATCCGATCGTGTGTGGGCTCCAGCGGACCTAGAAATAAAACATGTTTCAAATCTTTCCGACGGACTTGAGTCCGGTCGAAAAATACGCTCATCTGTATGCTAGTCCGAAGGACTAAAACCGACGCTAGGGCAGCTATTGGCTACTGGCTATCAACTTCCTTATTTTAGTCCGGTCGTACGTCATCACGTACGAATCCGTTGGACTTTGGTGTGATCATGTGTAGGCAAGTCCGTTCATTAGGAAAGTCCGTCGGAAGTCCGCCGAAAGTCCATCGGATAGACCGTCAGACCAATCCGGTCGAAAAGTCTGCTCGTATGTACGTGGCATTAGTTTCCTGAAGAATTCCTCCATATCTGACCATACCTGTAAATTATCCAATTTGGTGGTTGGGCAGAATGTGAGGCCTTTGGAGAGGACTGTAATTTCTGGTGCGAAAAGTTTATGATTTGACAAACTGATGATTCCAATTTCCCCTGTTATAGCCACATTTTCAGTCAGGTCAGCATTTATGGGGCGTACACACGGTCGGACTTTTCGGCTACAAAAGTCCGATGGACGCCGACAATCCGATCGTGTGTGGGCTTCACCGGACCTTCAGTGGACTTTTCCAGTCACAAATCTGACGGACTTTAGATTTGGAACTTGTTTCAAATCTTTACGTCGTAACTCCGCCGGATCCAGAAATCCGCTCGTCTGTATGCTAGTCCGACGGACAAAAACCAACGCTAGGACAGCTATTGGCTACTGGCTATCAACTTCCTTATTTTAGTCAGGTGTACGTCATCACGTACGAATCCGTCGGACTTTGGTGTGATTGTGTGTAGGCAAGTCCGGTTGTTAGAAATTCCATTTAAAGTCCGCCAAAAGTCCGTCGAAAGTCTGTCGAAAGTCTGTCGGACAGGCTGTTGGACTTTTGTAGCCAAAAAGTCCAACCATGTGTACGCCCCATTATACATGGAATACATTATGATTCTGGATTGGGTTCCAAGTCGCTGACAGCAGGAGTTGTAGATGTTGTATTTGTTTTATCTTGTTTAGGTTGTAGCCAAAAGGTCTGCTCTTGGTGTAGCTTCTGGAGGTTTTTTTGCTTCGTGTTCATGACAAGTTTTTACAGTTGTCTTTGTAAGGTTTCCATTTCATTCTTATTGTGGTTGATGCTTGCAGGGTCCAATGATGTTATGGTTTCAAACACTGACTGCTTTTGTTTCCTGCTTGTTTCTCTTTTACCATACAATTTGTGAATCAGTTTGTTCCTTAACCTTTTGCTGGTACGTCTGCAAAGTCCTTCTACATAAGGAGAGTTCAGTGTATTTGCACAAGGATTTTTAATCCGGAGACCTTGTGGCATGAGATTCCACTTTTGCATCTTGAGAGAAAGAAGATGTCACTATTGATATGTGTTTCCTTTGTGATCAGGTTGGTTAACTCCTTCTTCATACGACTATATGCAGTATCTTCCATCATGCTTGAGGTGATTGTAGCCGTATTAGTGCACCTTTGACAGAGACAACTGAGTACTGTCCAGGATACTTTTTTTATTTGCACTAACAAATCACCTTAAACATTTTGAGGGGACAGCAAATTTACACTGTTATACAAGCTGTACACTCACTACTTTACATTGTAGCAAAGTGTCATTTCTTCAGTGTTGTCACATGAAAAGTTCTTTTGCGAGATACTGTAAAAGCAAAAACACTGTGCAAATGAACAATATGCAAAATAAGCAATCTCTATAATGGTAAAGTGCAAACAAAATGTATGTGCAAATGAACAACGTGCAAATAAACAGTGATATGGACCTTGAATGTGTTCTATACAAAACTATGAGCAAAATTACATTGCACATCGAGCACCTTCACCTAAACGGACTATTATTTGATGTTTTAATATTTGTTTAATATTGCTCATAATTTTGTATAGAGGACATTCAAGGTCCATATCACTGTTTATTTGCACATTGTTCATTTGCACATACATTTTGTTTGCACTTTACCATTAGGAGATATTCAAGGTCTAAGCAGAAGATTTTTTATCTATATTACGGTATATATATATATATATATATATATATATATATATATATATGAAAATTGATCAGTCCTGATGTACTGACGACCTAGCTCATTTTGTGAAGCCTGACAATGCCAGAACAGTACAAATACCCCCAAATTACCCCTTTTTTGAAAGTAGACAGTCTGAGGTATTTAGTAAGAGGCATGGAGAGTTTTTGTTGTAATTTTTTGTCACAATTATTTTGAAAATTAAGAAGTTAAAAATTTTTTTTTTTCATTTTTTAAATTTTTTTACATACTGTCACCAGTGTGGTACAGTGTTATCATATAACTGATCTGGCAGTGATTAGGGACACTGACTGGTGACAGTATGTAAAAAAAGAAAATGTAATCATTTTTTTTTCAATTTTTTTAAATATTTTTTCTTTTTTATTTATTGCATTATTTTCTTTTTTTTTTTTTTGTGCAATGTTTGTTTTTTTTTTTTGTTTTTTTTACATACTGTGACCAGAGCAATACAGTGTTACCAAAGTAACACTGTACTACTACACTGGGAAGGTGAGCAGGATTTATTTTTGTTTTTGCACACTATGATTGCTTATAACAGTGAGTATCACTGTTATAAACAACCATTTTAATTAAACGAAATAGATTCATTCAGTGTGCATTGTTGTGATTAACTGTGACTAACCACGGCTAATCATATCATACAGATGGGTTGTAATTTGGTCCTGTCTGTACCATGTGATCACTGTGACCAATCACAGTGGTCAACACAATAGTACATGATGAATGGCATTAATCAAAGCCATTCATTGTGTATAGTTGTCATGTGATCTGCTGTGATTGGTCACAGCAATTACATGGTACCGACAGTGGGCCGGTCCACTGACCTGTCATCTGCTGTGGTCCGAAGTATGGCCCGTAGGGCATGCGTGAGGCATGATTCTGGGAAGCCGTCATATGATGTCCTCCTAGAATAACAAGGCTCCTGTCTGGCCTACTGTAAAATGACAAGGAGTTAAAGTAAAACCTTTATCTCAAAAGGAAAAAAAAAAACAGTTTCCGTAACTACTTAAAAACTGTTAGATGGAGTTTGGCTTCAATTTGTTAGTGTACCTAAATCTGCTAGTGCATCAAACACTCCCCCCCCCCCCCCGATTGACAATACTGTTGTCCAAAGGTGTCTCTGTTAGAACAGAGTATAGGAACTGAAATACAGGAGGTGTGTTAGTGACCAGATCATCAGGTGAAAACGGTAAAAAGTCTGAAAAAAGAAAACAAATGCAGCCACCACATCTAATGATTGGTAAGCTGCAATATATTACATGTTTGGCTTTGAGTTTAATACCAATTTAATTGTGTTCATGAAAAGACACTACCAGTAATTCTTTTTGCTACACAATTATATTACCATTGAGAGATTGCTTGATCAGGTGCATTACACATTTACATTTTAATAAACTTTGCCACTCTACTTTGGCTGATTTTCACCTTCTTCCACACCTCCTGACCTATTTTTGTCTCTTCTTTGCAAACCTTCCATTATTTTCTTCCACACCACAACCTTAACTACCTGACTTCCTTCCACACCTCCCTACCTACTTTTCTGACTTGCTTTTACTCTTTCCTAACTTCCTTTCACACCTTCATCTTTCCTTCTACATTTCTCTCCACATCACTCTGACTTCAATTCCTACTTCTTTCCACCCCCCTGCCTAGTTTCCTCTCTTCCATCTGTAGCACACCCCATAAGGAGCCGAAGATTAACTGGATCCCCTACTCCTGCGTGGCCACACGCAGGAGTAGGGACAGGAACTCGAGAGTCAATGAACAGTCTGTGACTTTGTTTTTGTTATTTATTGAGGTTAATAACTTGGATAGGGATTGGAGGTTATGGGATGCCCACTTGATTTCAGCAACAACATCAGGGACATCTTCGTATATACAGTCTATATTCAGTCTCCTTTACCCTCCTCCTGCACACATATGCTTGCTGACTCCAGCTGAATCACAGTTAGTTGATCTGGTAGATTCTTAGTCAGATTTTTAGCAATGTACAAGCAGCAACTCATAGCCCCTTGTCCATCTTCCACCTGATTGCCCTGCTGGCATGGCTCATGCCTATTTATGAGGTAAGCTCAGGGGGCAGCACTATGAGTCATCCAGCCTTCACTCACTGAACCCTGACTCAGATTCAAAGCTCAGGCTTAGCCGTGAGCTAACTAGAATTTACCTATTCTAACACAACCTACACTATTTCTAGCACACTCTAGAGCAGGGGTCTTCAAACTACGGCTCTCCAATTGTTCAGGAACTACAACTCCCATCATGCCTAGTCATGTCTGTCAATGTCAGAGTTTTACAATGCCTCATGGGATGTGTAGTTCTGTAAACAGCTGGAGAGCCGTAGTTTGAAGATTCCTGCTCTAGAGGGTGCTACACATCCATATCTACTTGACTTTTGTCCTCACTTTAGCCTATGTCTCCCTGACTAACATCTACACTTGCTTCCACACTTTCTTCTCTACCTTGCTCATTTCCCTCTGTTCCAAACAACTGTCCTAACTTCTTTCTGTAGCACCCTCTAGTGCTAGAATAGTGTAGATAAATTTGTTTTTGTGACTGGTAGCTGTGTGAGTCTGTAATTGGGTCGGGTTACTGTAGGTC
Organism: Aquarana catesbeiana; assembly: GCF_042186555.1. NCBI lineage: Eukaryota > Metazoa > Chordata > Amphibia > Anura > Ranidae > Aquarana > Aquarana catesbeiana. Next base: position 49,993,773 of record NC_133327.1, on the reverse strand, counting down.
AGGCTGGAGAGCTATACAGTTCAGGCCTCTGGTACCTCCCCTGATTCCAGAAGCTTGGAGAAGTTTCTGGAAGCTAGTGGGTGGAGGCCAGGAGGTTCTGTTCTGCGTATTTATGGAAATCTGGCCCACCTAGTAAGGAGGCCAGCAGGGTGGTTGTGGTCAGATGGAAGATGGAGTGAGGAACCTGCTGTGTAGCCTGGTAGGGGACCCCAGGGGAGGGGAGCTCTGCTTCTAGGCTGGAGGAAGAAGGAAGAAAGAAGGGTGAAAGAGGGGGTTCCTCTCCCCTGCAGTCCACTGGGGAAGGACAGCTTGCTTAGCTTGGAAAGAAACTATCCCAGGGAAAGACCTGAAATCAGTTTTATCCATATCTACAGGGCACAAGTACAGTGTGAGTACCTCTACACCACTAGGGCCTACAAGGGAGAGGGCTCCCTGAGACAGTGCTAAAAAGTCTGATCTGGAATTCCATGCTCTTGGATACTCTTCAAGACAGCCAGGGGACCAAGTGCTCTTTAAAGAGACATTGTACTGTAACTGATCCATTAAGAGACTGATGCCACTCCAGAGGGGGTAGAGTCCAGGATCCCTTATTTTTGTACCAAGAACAGAAGGTTTGTCCTCAGAGTTTTCTGTTACTAGTCAAGTTGGACATCCCATGAACCCCTACACCTCATCCAAGTTGTTTACCCCAAATAAAAACTACAAAAACAAGCCCATGGATGGGTTACTGACTTTGGATGAAAGTTGGAAAAATGTGTGTTGCCTGGCTGTGCAGCTATAGGGGGACCCAAAAATGCAGAGGCTCCTTAGGGGGTAGCACTACCCTTCCAAAACTTCCCCACCACTTTCTATACTTCCTTTTACACCTTCCTCCCCACTCTCCTCACTTCTTTCCAAACCTTGCTTACTTCTTTTCACACCTTTCATTCTACTCCCCCCACTTCCATATATTCCTCTCTACTTTCCTACTTCCCTATGCTCTGTCCATATATTTCTCAGTTCCTTCCAGACTTTCTCCTCTTACTTCCAAACTTTTTTTCTCACCTACTTTGCTTCCCTCCACACCTTCCACTCCTCACCTTCCTCCATACTTTCCATTCTACCTTCCTTACTTTTTTCACAGCTTCCGCTTACTCATTTCTGCCTATGTCTTTCTTGCCTCCTTCCACAACTACTTCCTTATCTTCTTCACTTTAACATCTTGCACTTCTCGTTTCTTTCCACACCTTCTACTTTACCACACTTTCTTTCATACCTGCCTTCTTACCTTCCTCACTTCTACCAAATGTCTTTCTTACTTCCTTCCACAACTTCTGTCTCCTCATTTCCCTCCACATTTTCACCTCCTCATTTCCCACCAAACTTTTTTCTCCTTGCTTCCCTTGACACCTTGTCTACCTCACTTCCTTCCTCACCTTTCTTTCTATCCTTTACACCTTCCTCACTTCTGACAACACTTACTTCCCTAATTTTCTCCCTTTCCTCCCTACCTCCTTCACTTTCTTTCTCAACTTCCTTACTTCCTTCCACAACTTCCTCTCCACTTTACTTTCTTCCACATCATTCTTCCTACTTTCATTACTTCCTTTTTCACCTTCCTCCCTACTTTCCTCACTTGGAAAAGTCCATTAAGATGTACAAACACAAATCTCTTGACAAAGGTATTATTGTATATGTTCTGGGGTCACCAGGGCCAACCAAAAATCCAACCTCTACCAATTAAAAGGACACTAAAGGTTCAATTTTTTACACCTTAATGCATCATATAGTAAAAATGCAAAAAGGAAACGTAGATAAAAAAACTACGATACGACTGAAAGAAAACCTGGGCAATTAGGAGTCAACGTCATCCCAAGATGAAAACTGCAATGCACGGGAGGCGCCAGTAACCATGCCTTGCAAAGTAGAAGCTGGAAGTGGGGAGCAGTTCACTGGCCGGGGATGGTGGCGCAGGCTGGCTTGAAGGCTGATGTAGTAACAGACCGCTGAGTGGTGTGTGAACACCAGGGGTCCGGGGGAAGCCTGAAGGTGCTACCTGGAAGCTGCTCGTTAGTGGAGTCGGCCAGCCGACTAAACATCTGGAGCCCAGAGCTGAAAGCCAGAGGAGCCGAGACATTGATGGGATAGGCTTGTCAGGATGTCGAGTGGTGCCAGCCGGAAGTACGGAGGAAGGGAGGACCCAGGGACCAGCATGGAATGCAGGCTTGTCTGTTGCTGTGACAACGATGATGATTGATTTTTTTCTTGCAACCACAGTATGCCAACTCGCTTCCTATATCAGGGACTCCAGCCATATTATTGACACCCTTCAACATTATTATTGAGAAGAGGGTTATATATGGGCATCTATTGATGTTACCTCGTTCTATACATACCCCACCAGGTAGGCCTGACAGCCATACAGCATTTTTTAACTACAAATGGAGACATGAATTCTAGGCAATGTGATTTCTTGGTCAAATGCATTGACTTTTGTCTAAGATATAATTATTTCACATTCCTGGACCAGCATTATCTACAACTCAAAGGTACTACTATGGGGGCTAATTTTGTCCCCGTATAAGCCAATCTCACCATGGGCTACAGGGAGGAGGGACACATCTGGGCCAACAACCCCTTTGCTGAGCACATTATTTTTTTACAGCAGATATATTGACAACATCTTGCTCACCTGGGGGGTCGCCCGGATGCGTTCCCCTCCTTTGTGGCCCACTGTAATGCCACCTCATTGTGTTTGTCATTTACACATGTGCTTGACCCCAAGGAGTTGATTTTTCTAGATCTGGTATTAACCCACAATCAAGGTAGTATTCATAGTAGAAATCAAGTCCAACCCACCAGTGGAAACTCATATCTCCTCTTCTCCAGTTGTCACCATCCCACATGGAAGAAGAACATTCCTAGTGGACAGTTCAACATGCTGAGGAGAAACTGTTCTAAGATGGATGATTACATTGCACAGGGGACAGTAATTAATAATAAATATAATAATAAATATGAGGAGGGATACCCCTCTGAACTGGTTCAGGAGGCTTTCATGTTACATTTAAACCCCTCAGCTAAACAAAAGGTCACCAATGAAAAGAACGAGAATAATACATTGAGATTTGTGTCCACCTACAATAACAGATATAGATCAGTTTCAAAAATGATCCAAAAACATTTCAAAATGTTATTATTGGATCAGAGACTAGCTCCATTATTGCCAGTTGACCCACAAATAACATTTAGAAAAGCTCATACAGTTAAGAACATCCTGGCACCAAGTAAATCACAAGTTCTGAACAAAAGACCCCCGATAGATATTAGATCATACTTTGATAACAGGACAGGCATCTTCCAATGCAAGAAAAGAGGATGTCTGACCTGTCAATTTATCATGTATGGGGGCACAAGCATCACTACCAACAAAGGCACGGTCTTTCAGATTAAGCAGTTTATAACCTGTTCAACAGACTTTGTAATTTATGTTCTGCGGTGCCCATGCAACCTACTGTACGTGGGCCACACTATACATGCCCTAGGAGCAAGCGTTGGTGATCAATGTAGATTCATTAAAAAAGGATGTAAAGAGCATAGTGTCCCACGCCATTTCCATCACATGCATAATGATGACATCAAATGTCTGGAAGTATTAGCAATTGAAACAATCCCTAGGGCGTCACTTCTTGAAAATGACAGATTTTCCCTCCTATGTATGAGGGAAACTTTCTGGATATATATGTTTGAATCCCTTACACCTAATGGCTTGAATGAGGAGTTGGAAAGACAAATGCCCTGTACACACGATCAGACATTGATCGGACATTCAGACAACAAAATCCATGGATTTTTTCCGACGGATGTTGGCTCAAACTTGTCTTGCATACACACAGTCGCACAAAGTTGTTGGAAAATCCGATCGTTCTGAACGCGGTGACGTAAAACACGTACGTCGGGACTATAAACGGGGCAGTAGCCAATAGCTTTCGTCTCTTAATTTATTCTGAGCATGCGTGGCACTTTGTGCATCGGATTTGTGTACACACGATCGGAATTTAATCGATCGGATTTTGTTGTCGGAAAATTATATAGCCTGCTCTCAAACTTTGTGTGTTGGAAATTCCAACAGAAAAAGTCCAATGGAGCCCACACACGATCGGAATTTCCGACAACACAATTCGATTGCACTTTTTCCATCGGAAAATCCGACCGTGTGTACAGGGCAATAGTCTTATCTGAATATACTTACTCTCTTAATTCAAGTTTTAATATACAGATCAACATCCTCCTGTTTTGTACCATTCCACAGGTTGATCGGGATTTTTAATTTACTCTTGCTTGATCACATCTATGGAATATTTCCTTTGAGTAATGTGTAAAAAGATAAAACATTTTTGGCTTTACGATTTATGTTTTTTTCAGTATTATTTACTATTTATGTATTTTTCGGTTTTTTGTTTCTTTTTATTTTAATTTTTATTTTATTTCTATATTTATATTTATTTATTTTTTTATTTTTATTTTATTTCTATATTTTCATTTTTGTTTTATTTTCATTGTTATTTTTTATTTTTTTGTATTTCATTTTGTGTTTCTTTATTCTTATTTTTAATTTAATAGTTGCCAGTTCTTAATAGTAATGGTTAAAGCGGGGTTCCACCCAAATTTTGAACAATATCTGTATGTATTCTCTTCCTTGCCTAGATGCTGACATGCTGTTTAAAAAAATTAAAATCGCCGCAATTACCTTTTATTTTTCTATTCTTCTTTGCACTTCCTGGTTCTCCTCCCGTGGGAGTAGGCGTGTTTCTAGCCTCTTCCAGACTCCTGGGAGCTAGTCTCAGGCTTCCCAGGATGCCACTGAGCATGTGCGGGAACAAGCGGTGAATGCTGGGAGCACAGCATTCACCGCATCCAGGAAATAAATGCTTGTGGGCTTCAAATGCCCACAATGAAGATGGAAACCGCCTGCAGTGAATAATATAAGTTATTCTTTCCGACGAAATCTGACACAGGCGGACATATTACACACAATATGTGAGTATGTAATGCTGAGAAGAAAAGTTTGTGAATGAACTCAAAAAAAAAACGATAGATAGGTGGACCCCCACTTTAATAGTGTTCCCGTATAATGTACAGTGCCTTGAAAAAGTATTCATAACCCTTGAAATTTTCCATATTTGTCATATTACAACCAAAAACGTAAATGTATTTTTTTGTGATAGACCAACACAAAGTGGCACATAATTGTGACGTAGAAGGAAAATGATAAATGGTTTTCAAAATCTTCTACAAATAAATATGTGAAAAGTGTGGTGTGCATTTGTATTCAGCCCCCCTGAGTCAATAGTTTGTAAAACCACCTTTCGCTGCAATTACAGCTGCAAGTCTTTTTTGGGTATGTCTCTACCAGCTTTTCACATCTAGAGAGTGACCTTTTTGCCCATTCTTCTTTGCAAAATAGCTCTAGCTCTGTCATATTGGATGGAGAGCGTCTGTGAAAAGCAATTTTCAAATCTTGCCATAGATTCTCAATTGGATTTAGGTCTGGACTTTGACTGGGCCATTCATAACACATGAATATGCTTTGATCTAAACCATTCCATTGTAGCTCTGGATGTATGTTTAGGGTCATTATCCTGCTGGAAGGTGAACCTCCACCCCAGTCTCAAGTCTTTTTTAGACTCTAACAGGCTTTCTTCTAAGATTGCACTGTGTTTGGCTCCATCCATCTTCCCATCAACTTTGGCCAGCTTCCCTGTGCCTGCTGAACAAAATCATCCTCACAACATGATGCTGCCACCACCATGTTTCATGGTGGGGATGGTGAATTCACACAAAGCGTTTTTCTTTTAGGCCAAAAAGTTCAATTTTGGCTGCATCTGATCAGAGCACTATCTTCCACATGTTTGCTTTGTCCCCCACATGGCTTCTCCCAAACTGCAAATGGGACTTCTTATGGCTTTTTTTAACAATGGCTTTTTTCTTGCCACTCCTCCATAAAGGCCAGATTTGTGGAGTGCACGACTAATAGTTTTCCTGTGGACAGATTTTCACACCTGAGCTGCGGTTCTCTGCAGCTCCTCCAGAGTTACCATGGGCCTCTTAGCTGCTTCTCGGATTAATGCTCTCCTTTCCCGGCCTGTCAGTTTAGGTGGACAGCCATATCTTGGTGTGCCATACTCTTTCCATTTTTGGATGATGGATTGATCAGTGCTCCGTGAGATGTTCAAAGCTTAGGATTTTTTTTATAACCTAACCCTGCTTTAAACTTCTCCACAACTTAATCTCTGACCTCTCTGGTGTGTTCCATTGCCTTCATGATACTGTTTGTTCACTAAGGTTCTCTAACAAATCTCTGAGGGCTTCTCAGAACAGCTGTATTTATACTGAGATTAAATTACACACAGGTCGACTCTATTTGCTAATTAGGTGACTTCTGAAGGCAATTGGTTCCACTAGATTTTAGTTAGGGGTATCAGAGTAAAGGGGGCTGAATACAAATGCACGCCACACTTTTCAGATATTTATTTGTAAAAGATTTTGAAAACCATTTATCATTTTCCTTCCACTTCACAATTATGTGCCACTTTGTGTTGGTCTATCGCATAAAATCCCAATAAAACACAGTTACATTTTGGTTGTAACATGACAAAATGTGGAGAATTTCAAGGGTTATGAATACCTTTTCAAGGCACTGTATGCAATAGCACAATTTAAGCATTGTTGTATTGTTTAATCATTAGGGTAGTGAGGAGTTAATAAGTTTGTATTGTAGCTCTGCCCACTCCCCGCCCCCATATCGGTTATATGTGTCCTGCTTGCCGTTAACCGAGACGCATGCGTGCAAAATGCGTTGTCACGGCAACCGACAAGCCTGCATTCCATGTTGGTCCCTGGGTCCTTACTTCCTCCGTACTTATGGCTGGCACCGCTCGTCATCCTGACAAGCCCATCCCATCGATGTCTCGGCTCCTCTGGCTTCCGGGTCTGGGCTCCAGTTGTTTGGTCGGCTGACCTACTCCACCAATGAGCACCGGTCACCAGGCAGCACATTCAGGCTTCCCCTGGGCCCCCCGGTGTTCACACACCACCTGGCGGTCCGTCACTACATCAGCCTTAAAGCCAGCCCACACCACCTTCCTTGACCAGTGAGCTGCTCCCCTCCTCCAGGCTTCCACTTGGCAAAGCATGGTTACTGGCTCCTCCCGTGCATTGCAGCTTTCATCTCGGGATGACATTAACTCCTTATTGCCCAGGTGTCCTTCAGTGGCATCGTAGGTTTTTTATCTACATTTCCTTATTGCATTTTTATCACAAGTTTTTTTAATGTTGTGCATTGAAGACAATAAATCTTGTTTCTACTTTCACCACTCCATGGTCTTATTGCCTTGGTATTCATCGTTACACTTAACTCATTGAGCGCTGTCCACCCATTTCTAACTTCATCTGAAGCTGAAACTTTCTCTCTCCTCAGACCCTCTTACAGCTCCTCTTCATCCTTCCTTAAACCAATCAGGCACATGTCCCACCTCAATTCCATTATTTGTTTAGATAAGATAATTGTTTAACTATTGCTACCCCTTTGCCTCTCCAAATTCAGTCATGCAGACCTTACACAGATGCCTTTATCTGTTGCTCCAGGCCTGACTTTATAAACGTTTTATCCCTTAATAGGTGTGCAAAACAAGAAAATATTGAAAAAAAGTATTTTCATAGTTTAAAATTCTCCTTCCTTCCTTTATAATATAATAATGTAGAATAAATACTTGTAATAGATTTAAATGACTTTACTAAAGTACTTTGCAGAACTTAAATGTATTAAATATCAGAGTTAATATGTGAACTGAAAGATTTTTACTGGAAAATTAGTTTATCTTAATGTCCATGGAGCTAACGGTGCAGGCAACAACCTTATAGTAAGCATGAATACACACCATTGATGAAAATGTGTGCAGTATGAAGAAATCCCATTGGTAGCCCATTTTACTTACATAGTAGGCGAGGTTGAAAAAAGACAAAAGTCCATCAAGTCCAACCTATGTGTGATTATATGTCAGTATTACCTTGTATATCCCTGTATGTTGTGGTCATTCAGGTGATTATTTAATAATTTTTTGATGCCCCCCCGCCCCCCCCCCGCTGAGACCCCCGCCTGTGGAAGGGAATTCCATATCCTTGCCACTTTTACAGTAAAGAACCCTCTACCTAGTTTAAGGTTAAACCTCTTTTCTTCTAATTTTAATGAGTGGCCACGTGTCTTGTTAAACTCCCTTCCACGAAAAAGTTTTATCCCTATTGTGGGGTCACCAGTACGGTATTTGTAAATTGAAATCATGTCCCCTCTCAAGCGTCTCTTCTCCCGAGAGAATAAGTTCAGCACTCACAACCTTTCTTCATAACTAATAACCTCCAGACCCTTTATTAGCTTTGTTGCCCTTCTCTGTACTCGCTCCATTTCCAGTACATTTTTCCTGAGGACTCGTGCCCAGAACTGGACAGCATACTCCAGGTGTGGCCAGACCAGAGTCTTGTAGAGTGGGAGAACTATCACTTTACCCCTGGAGTTAATCCCTTTTTAATGCATGCCAATATATGCCAATATTCTGTTTGCTTTGTTAGCAGCAGTTTGGTAATGCATGCCATTGCTGAGTCTATCATCTACTAGGACCCCCAGGTCCTTTTCCATCCTAGATTCCCCCAGAGGTTCTCCCCCTAGTGTATAGATTGCATTCAGATTTATGCCACCCAAATGTATTATTGTACATTTTTCTACATTAAACCTCATTTGCCATGTAGTTGCCCACCTCATTAATTTGTTCAGATCTTCTTGCAAGGTTTCCACATCCTGCGGAGACGTTATTGCCCTGCTTAGCTTAGTATTGTCCGCAAATACAGAGATTGAACTGTTTACCCCATCCTCCAGGTCGTTTATGAACAAATTAAATAGGATTGGTCCCAGCACAGAACCCTGTAGGACCCCACTACCAACCCCTGACCATTCCGAGTATTCCCCATTTATCACCACCCTCTGAACTTGCCCTTGTAGCCAGTTTTCAATCCATGTACTCACCATATGGTCCATGCCAATGGACCTTATCTTGTACTTAGCTTGCCAAAATATCTATTGACTCTTGCTTGCAGGTAAAAGCCTCATAGATCTACACTTAGTGAGTTCCTAAGTGTCTTTTTAGGTCAGGCACTATGCACATGCAACACTTTTGACAATCAGAGGGCCTGCTTTCCATCCTTCAGTGTCTTCTTCAAGAGAATAGAGATTGGACCTGTATTGACAGTTTTAGAGATTACATTGATAAAATCCTTGCCCTGATCATCTCCCTTCCATAACTGGCGTATTTTCTAAGCTATTAGCAGAACCTCTTACTGTTTAAGGAACAAAAAGGATCATGAAGGCAGCACTGGCCACCAGCAAGCTGTATGTGAGACTAGATGGGAGAGGCATGCAATACCCTTGCATTTGTATTGTGTGAATAATCCACATTTTGGAGGGTCACTGTTGTCGGACCCATACAGTATGTTGCAAATAGAATAAAAGATGGCATTAACAGCTTGAAACAGGGTGACATTCACAATGCTGGAAGTTTTATATTTTGTTAGGTTTATTTATTTATTTTTTCTTTTGAAAGATCTTTCCAAAAATATGTCCAATTGATTTTGCGTCAAATACATTTTTATATCCTAAGCCAGGGGTGTTAAACACAATTTCATCACGGGCTGCATCAGCATTAGGGTTGCCCTCTGTTTTTGTATCTTTACACTAAGAATGCAGAGTTCAGGAGTGCGCTATGTATAGAGCACAGAGTTCAAAGTTTGGAGTTCAGGAGTGTGTTACATACAGAGTGCAGAGTTCAGGAGCACGCTATGTACAGAGTGCAGAGTTTTAGGGTGCGCTACGTACAGAGTGCACAGGTTAGGAGTGTGCTATGTGCAGGGTTTAGGGGTGCACTATGTACAGACATATGTACATGGCATACAGAGTGCAGAGTTCAGTGGTGTGCTGTGTACAGAGAACAGGGTTGAGGAATGCACTACATACAGAGTGTAGGTTTTAGGGGTTTGCTACGCACAGAGCACAGGGTTCAACTTTTTTTCACAGGCTGTCCACATCTCACTTTCACCCCTCCTCCTTGGCTCTGACCTCTGCACCACTCTCCCCCATCCCCAACCTTTGCACACATCGCCCTCCACAGCCCTTGTTTCTCCTCCCAAAAAAGCTTCCTTGCTTCCTCCCAAAAAAAGCTTCCTTGCTTACCTACCTGGTCTGGCTCTAGTACCTCCTGGCAGTGTAGGCGGCTCCATCTCTCTCTCTCAGCTGCAGGGAGATCATGGTTGGCATTTGTCTACGTCGTGCACTTCCATGAGGGCATGCAGGCAGGGATCTGTGAGAACCACGAACCATCGAAAGGAAAACTGTCCTTCTAAACACAGAAGGCTTCTGTGTTTATAAGGGGCAGTGGTGGGTGGGGAGCAGAGGGTGAGAGCCGGAGATGGTGGAAAGGTGTTCTGGCACGTTCTGGCTGAAAAAAAGCCCAAGGTGCGAGGGCCACATAAAATAGCCTGGTGGGCTGGATTTGGCCCATGGGTCTTTTGTTTGACACATGTGCCCTAAGCAGACACAGCTAGTGTCTCTCAAATCTTAGAGAAATTAGGCAATTTCCCACAGCCAGGCTGTCTACAGAGGTTGCAGTTTGTTCACAGATTGGCCAAACTGGTATGGTATGGGTAACCTTAGAATCACATGTGTAGAAGAAGCTTTTGAACTATAGCTTCAACCAAACAAAATTATGATATTATTCTCTGCAAGGTTATAGAGAGAGTCAAAAGAGAGAGTCAAAAAGCTTATAACCGGAGCTCAACTTTTTTTTACAGTTTTTCGCAGTGCCGGCTCTGCATCAAGTTTTTATTGCTTCTTTGTCCTCCCCTCACTAGAGGTGACACAGGTACATATACAGATACAGGTACAGGTGACATCAGGACAAGAAATCAGAGAGTTCTATTTGTCATTGGGAAAGGAAAACACAGTGTGCAATAAAGACCTGACAGATGCCTTCTCACTCTGCTAAATAAATGTACTTATGTTGCTGTCTGTCCTTGTCAGAGAGATATCTCTTCAATTCCTGTCCTAGAGTTAAACCGTCACTAGGGCAAGAATGGAGGATAAATCTCCCCAATGGAGAAACAGACAACAAAATAACCTGAGAGGAGATCTAATGCCGCGTACACACGACCGGACTTTACAGCAGACTTTGTCCGGCGGACGTTTCGACTGACTTTGTCCGCTAGGTGCGCCGGACTTAAAAACGGATGGACTTGGACACACACGATCACTCCAAAAGTCTGATGGTTTTGAACACGGTGACGTACAGAACGTACGACGGGACTAGAAAAAGGAAGTTCAAGCCCCACTACGGCACCCTTTGGGCTCCTTCTGCTAATCTCGTGTTTATCTCGTGTTAGTAGAAGTTTGGTTAGAGACGATTCGCGCTTTTCACACTTCAGCTTATTTCGATCGTTTTCTGCGGTTCAGTTTGTGAGGTTTGTATCTGCTTTTCAGTGCGTGTTGGTCAGTTCTTAACCTGCCTAGCAGGCCGTTCTGGTCCGCTCGTTCCTGATTTTCAGGTCGCTCTTCATAGGCCTTGCTGTTTTTCAGTGCGTTTGTTATAAGTTTGTTTGTTTGACCAGCCGACCGTTTTGAAGCCATGTCGCGTGGACGTACTCGTTCTCGAGTTCGTGCTGCGTGGGGACTTGGTGTTGGGGTTAATACTTTGACCCGAGTCCAGTCCATGAACAGGGCGAGGAGGAGTTTATGGACCAAGAATTGGTTGCGCCAGCGTGACCAGTTCTGTCACATGCCTTTGCTCCGTGAGATCCGTGAGAATAATCCTGAGGATTTCAGGAATTATCTCAGGATGACGGACCCTGTTTTTGAACATCTGCTGGCTATGCTGACCCCCTATATCAGTAGGCAGGATACCTGCATGAGGCAAGCCATCACTGCGGAGCAGAGGCTAGTTGCCACTTTATGTTACTTGGCGACTGGAAGAAGTCTTCAGGACTTGAAGTTCTCGACAGGCATCTCCCCCCAGGCTCTAGGGTTCATAATCCCAGAGACCTGTTCTGCTATTATTCAGGTCCTGCAGAAGGACTATATGAAGGTAAGTTTTATCCTTTAACATTACATGATATGTATTTAATGTTTGCTAATGTATTGTCTAAATGTCCTTGTTACCTAATTACCATGCTTGGAATATGCTGTGAATGTCCCCTTTATCTTCATGCATGCCTGTTTTTTTACATTAATCATTTTTTGTCCTACATGCATATTTACCTTCAATAACCTCCCCACCATGCAATCCTGGGTCCATTTATATCTCTAGCCTATAGTCCCTTGAACAATGTATATTGTCAGCTCCATTGTACTGTTTGACGCTCCCTCACCCCCTCAAATGTTTGCAACTGTCAGGTGTGTTTTTTAACCAAATTAGAATCCCTCCCCCACCCCCTCAAATGTTAGCAACTGTCAGGTGTGTTTTTTAATCTAATTAGAACCCCTCCCCCACCCCCTCAAATGTTAGCAACTGTCAGGTGTGTTTTTTAACCTAATTAGAACCCCTCCCCACCCCCTCAAATGTTAGCAACTGTCAGGTGTGTTTTTTAACCAAATTAGAACCCCTCCCCCACCCCTCAAATGTTTGCAACTGTCAGGTGTGTTTTTTAACATAATTAGAATCCCTCCCCCCACATTCAAATTGATAAATGGGCCATCAGAGGGGGTGAGTAATCTTATAAGTGGGCCTTATGTTTTTTTGATTTTTTAGAAAAAAAACACATATTAATAATGTTCGACTGCTGTTGTTCAAGAATGTTTTTGTGTAATCTGATATCAAAGTTATGTTTAAAAGTACTTATCTTATTTTTTTTTGTTTCACTCCACAGTTTCCTTCCAGTATACAGGAATGGCAGACTGTGGCCTCCCAGTTTGCTGACCGTTGGTACTTTCCCAACTGTGTCAGGGCGATTGATGGGAAGCATGTCCGCATTGTGCCACCACCCCATTCGGGGTCTTATTTCTACAACTATAAGGGGTTCCATAGTGTAGTTTTGATGGCGGTGGTCTCGGCACATTTGGAATTTATGTTTGTGGACGTGGGGAAGAAAGGCCGGATGTCTGATGGAGGAGTCTTTGCACAGACCGAGCTGTGCCAGCGTCCCCAGACTGGTGGCCTGGGATTGCCACCTGATGACCAGAATGTGGATGGACTCCCCTCAGTTTTTATCCCTGATGAAGCGTTTGCTCTCGGTGAGCACTTGATGAGGCCGTTCCCCCAAAGGACACTCACCCCTGAGAGGAGGGTATTTAATTACTGGCTGGCCAGAGCAAGAAGAGTTGTGGAGAATGCCTTTGGGATTCTGGCCAGCCAGTTCCATTTGTTCCTCTCGGCCATAAATCTGGCGGAATATAAAATAAATCATGTGATAATGGCTTGCTGCATTCTCCATAATTATTTGAGAAGACATTCTGCTACATATATGACCTCGGTTGGGCCTGAGGCCGGACTTGTAGTTGAACAACCACTCACAGGCCTGGCAAGTGGCCGTATTGGCTTGGCCCCCCAAACCGCACGTCAAGTGCGTGACCGATATGTTAATTATTTTAATGGTCGGGGGGCCATTGCAATGCATCAAGAGCTATAATTTTTTCCAAAATTAAAGAAAATACATTTTTGCAAAAAAATCTTGTTTTTAGTCTTGTTTGCATTTACTGTAGTTTTGTCTGTCTCCTAGTGCACTTGTAGTGGCAAGTGCATTTCCCATTAGTTAATAAGGCCCTTTGTCACTGTAGCCACACAAAAATTAACTAAAAATATTATTGATAAATAATCAGCCACACACATTGTAGTAGTAAAAACATATTACTGTGTGCACATTGAAAGGTGCATTTTTTGGAAACGTGTTTTTTTTTTTTTTGGTTTTTTAATTTTTTTAGAAAAAATATTTGTCTTTTTTTGGTATTTTAGGCATATTTCAACAAAAATAGACCTTGTTTACAAAATTTAAATTAACAACAGGGTTTTTAAATACATACAAAAAAAAATTAACTTACAAAGTTCAACATGTTAATAACGGTGCTGGTGATGTCACCCTTGTAAAGCCAAAAATTTGCAGATGCTCAAAATTGTGGATTAAAAAAGGTTCTAGTCAACATGTGCTATCTCCCATTATGGGGGAGCAATGTACGTGTTTTGTGTGTGCAATCCCTTTGTTCCTCTGAATGAATGAATGAATGAATGAATGATTTGTAAAGCGCTGCAATTGCGAACTGAATCGCCTCAAGGCGCTAGATGTATTCTCTGTAGCCAGCTTCTAGAAAAGGAAGGTCTTTAGTTTTTTCCTGAAGGCCTGGTGGTTTTCTTCCATGCGGAGGTTGGTTGGGAGAGCATTCCATAGTCGAGGTCCTTGGACTGCAAATCTACGTTCTCCCTTTGCTTTGTAGCGGTATTTGGGAATGATGAGGAGGTTTTGGTTAGCTGATCGAAGACTGCGATTCGGTGTGTAGTGTTTTATTTTTTCCCGGAGATATTGCGGAGCGTTTCCTTGTATGCATTTATGGGTGAGGCAGAGGGTCTTGAATATGATCCGATTCTTCACAGTTAGCCAATGTAGGCTTTTTAGGGATGGGGAGATGGATTCCCAGGGCTTTTTTCCTGTTAACAGTCTTGCCGCCGTATTTTGGATGAGTTGCAAGCGCGCAAGCTAATATTGGGGTAGACCTACGTAGAGGGAATTTGCGTAGTCGAGTCGGGAATTGATGATTGTTCCCACAACTGCCGCTTTGTCCTCTTCTGGGATGAAGGGGATGAGTCTGCGAAGCAGGCGGAGGAGGTGGTGGGATCCGCTCACCACCGATCCTATTTGTGCATCCATTGTCATTCCTGAGTCAAAGAAGACTCCGAGACTCTTGACTTTGGTGCTGGGGGAGATGGTCTGTCCGAGGATGGAGGGTGGTGTCCACGGAGTCTTAATTTTGGAATTTTTGTTGGCTTGCAGGAGAAGAAGTTCTGTTTTTGATCCGTTGAGTTTGAGGGAGTTAGTGGTCATCCAGTCATTGATTAAAGTGAGGCATTTCTGTAGTTGCTGATGATGATCTTTTTGTCCGTTAATGCGAAGGTAGAGTTGGGTGTCGTCTGCGTATGAGTGGAAGCAGAGGTCCGTTTTCCTGATGATATTGAGAAGCGGGCGGATGTAGATGTTAAATAGCACTGGTGACAAGGGTGAGCCCTGAGGGACTCCACAGGAGACTGCCCGAGATTCCGAGGTGAATGTTCCTAGTTTCACTGTCTGAGAGCGATTCTCTAAGAAGGATGTAAACCATTTTAGGGCAGAATCTGTGGCTCCTGCAACTTCTGAGAGGCGGACAAGTAAAGTATTGTGGTCCACTGTATCGAATGCTGCGCTAAGGTCTAACAGTACCAGGAGACTCGGTTCTCCGTCATCTGCTGCTTCGAGGGCGTCGTCCCATATTTTGAGAAGTGCTGTTTCTGTGCCATGGCCTGGGCGGAAGCCTGATTGCAGAGGGTCCAGGAGGTGGTGTGTCTCCAGGTGGTGTTGTAGCTGCTGTACTACTGCTTTCTCTATAATCTTGGAGATGGTGTTGAGGCTTGTTATTGGTCTGCGGCAGTTAGGGTCTTTAGGGTCGAGATTAGGTTTCTTTAGCAGGGGTTTGACGATGCCTTGCTTGAGGGAGGTTGGCACAGTCCCTTCTTTGAATGATTGATTTATGAGTTGTGTTAGGGTGGGGGCCAGGATGTCGGAACATTCTTTGAACAATTTGGTGGGGATGATGTCGTTCGGTGATGTGCTGTCGCGAAGGCTTCCGATGATGTTTTTAGTCGTGTCCGTAGTGATTGGGGACAAAAAGAACTTCGGTGGTTGAGTGATGTTCGTGTCGATATGCTCTTTTTGCATTGGTTGGGTGAGGTTGGTTGTTATTTTCTGATGAATTGCTTTCCGAATGTTGTCGATTTTGTCGATGAAGAAATCTGATAACTCATTGCAGAATTCTTGAGTATCGTTTGCAGGGGGCTCTAGGCAGGTCGGGTTCATTGATTGAGCAACTATTTTGAAAAGTTCCCGTGGGCGGTTTAAGGCGGATGAGATGGTGTCTGCAAAATGTTCTTTTTTGGCTTTGAAGATTGCCTTGTGGTATTTCACCGTGAGTGCTTTGTAGTTAGCATGGTTTTCCTTGGTGGGATTTCTTCTCCAAGTTCTCTCAGCTCTTCTGCGTTCTTGCTTGAGTAGGGTGAGAGTGCCATTAAACCAACTCGAGTTTTTTTTGCGGACGGGTGTTCTGCGTTTTGGCGCCACGGAGTCTGCTGTTTGTAGTAAAACATTGTTTAGGGAGTTGAGTGTTTGTTCCGTTGAGAGGTTTGGGTTTAGCAGAAGAATTTTGCTCGACAATGTAGTTTTGAAGAGTTCAGAGTGTAGTTTCTTCTGAGATCTATTCCAGTGTGTTGCTGTTGCCCGTTTCTGTTTCCGGAGGATGGTGTTAGTGGTGATTTTAAATTTGATAGCACAAACTAACATTTTGATGATGAAGGGGTTGCAAACACAAAACAAGTACATTGATATTCCCTGATGGAAGATAGCACATGATGACACACCGTGTGCATCTGCAAATTGTTTCAATAATTTTTTTAAAATGTAAAAAATTTAAGAAAAAACAAACTTGACAATGAAATGAAGAACATGATTGATGTTTTTAAGCAAAAAGTTATTAGATTCTGCCCAGAACATCAATCATGTTCTTCATTTCCTGTTGGATGGTGTCCAGCCCATTTCTCATGCTGTCAATTTGGCCATTCCACACTTTATTATCTGGCCAATGAGTCTTTGTGCACTGTCTGTGCTAAATGGCTCCGCCGCTTGGCCTTCCACAACCAGAACATCACCTAAAATGTGTGGATAAAAAAATTGTTTAAAATATGCACGCCTAAATAAATTACCTTAAGCTGGAGTGTCAGTCACTCACTTGCTGGGGTTGAAATCTCGCACACTTCCTCCACCTCTCCTTCCTCCAGCTTGTCGGGTGGGCGTGGTCTTGGGCTGGGGCTTGGGGTATATTCAGCTTCAGGCTGGTGACTTGGGGGGGTCCTGGGATCCTTGGACTGTTGTCTGAGTCTTTTCTCCCCTATGATAATTTAACAAAAGGTATAGTTAAAACACAGTGATATTTCTTTTTTCCAAAAATAATATGAAGCTGCTGTGTCCTGTCCTTACATTACACTGAATTATTTTTGAAGAAACATTATATTTACAAAAACATCTACACAACATCACCCCATTTTTGGAATATGACAAATTCTCAAGACCTAAATGTATGTCCAACCCTGTACCATCGTTTTTGGCGAAAAAAAAACGTCCTTTTCTTAGTATCATATGTATTTTACAAAGAACGGTCTTTACGAACGATGCTGTATAAAGGAAAAACATATGGATCAGCATGCAAGTTAAGTATCTCAATAGGAACACACAACAAGTACTTACTTTTTTTAAGCAGCTTCTTTATTCGCCAATATTGTTCAGGCTCTCTACTTTTGAGGTCAGACCACTGCTTCCTCAATTGATCTTTAGCCCGTTTAGTGCCAAATTTTTCTTCTAGAGCGGTGACAACTGAGGCCATTATTTTGTCCTTCCGCATATTGGGTCGGGTGTATGGTCCTTTTTTGCCATTGTAGTCCTCCCTTCTCAATATGGACACCATCTCTTCAAAAGCCATGTTGGTGGCCTTTTATCTCCTCCTGGATGTGGATGGTTGTGGCTCC
This sequence comes from Aquarana catesbeiana, assembly GCF_042186555.1. Classification (NCBI taxonomy): domain Eukaryota; kingdom Metazoa; phylum Chordata; class Amphibia; order Anura; family Ranidae; genus Aquarana; species Aquarana catesbeiana. The sequence continues at coordinate 49,975,948 of NC_133327.1, read as the reverse complement.
GGGCTTTCCTCCGCGCTAGTTGCAGAGAATCTCTCCGCCATCTTTCTCTGTATACTCCCACTGCGCAACGAAGAGTGAAGGGGCGGGGACAAATCGTACTAAAGAACGTCAGGGGCAGGCGACGCAGGTGGAGCATGACACATGCGCAGTGTATATAAAGCTATAACGATGGTCTACGTATGTCCGTGCGGAAGTAGCGAGCGTCAGAAACGAAGGTAAGATGAAACGTGGGGGTGTGTGTGTGTATGTGTGTGTGTGTTTGGTGAATGTGTTTTGTGTGTGTGTGTGTGTGTATATGTGTCCCCTAGATTCTGCCAAAAATAATCCTGGGAGTTCTGACTGACATTACAGTTTTTATCTTGTGTCTTGTCTTTCAGCAAAAATGAATCCCTTTAAGGAGGCTGAATTTTTGTCAAGATTTATTGATTTGTATCAGGAAAATAAAAACCTGTGGGAGGTCAAACACCCATTATATTCCAATAGAGATGTAAGGAAGGCAACACTGGGCACACTTTTGGAATTTGTGAAGACTCGAGTCCCCCAGGCAGACCTCAAGTTTGTGGACAAGAACATTGATATCTTGCGCAATATGTACAAGCGGGAACACAATAAGATCCAGGAGTCACTCAGATCTGGAGCAGCAGCAGACCGGGTTTATGTACCCAGGCTGTGGTACTACCAAAAAATGCGATTTCTGGATGACCAGACAGAAGCAAGACAATCACTTTTGACCCTTCCCCCCACCCTTCCCTCCACCCCAGCTGAGGAGTCCCAGAAAGAACTGGGCCTTTTCATCCTTGATGAAGTGGATGCGCCCAGCTTCAGCCAGGTATACTTTTTTATTTATTTTGTGATTGTGTAAATATTAATGATGTAAACGTCTCAAATTTTTAAGTGCTTCACCAAAAATGACTTCATCACAAATATTAATATGTAGACATATCACTAGACAGTAGTGGCCAAAAATATACTTCAGCATAGGTGTGCGCAGCCTATTGCATTAGGGTGTGCACCCCAAAGCTCAAATACATATGCATGTGTATATGTACTGATGGTGTCAGTAGGGCAGTGGACAGTGTCAGTAGTTGCATTTTTATTCTTTTAAAATTATTTTATTTTGTAACATTTTTTTTTTTGGATGAAATATCAGTGGTCTAAACAGGGGGGAATATGCACCACACAAGGCGATTAGGGTGTGCCCAGGCACACCTGGCACACCCTGTGCGCCCGCCTATGTACTTCAGATATTGGTGAGCAGCTAGAATAATGGTGGGGTCAAATAAATAGCCTTTACTATTTGTTTAGAATTATATTTGCAAGTCATGAGCTGAAAATTGTGTGTGATTGCGTAACCCAAAATTACAACTATGTCCCTTTTTTTTACACAGGATGAGCTCAGCCAGGAGGAGGCCTTGCCCAGTGGGAGAGAGAAGGAGGCCTTGCCCAGTGGAAGAGAGGAGGAGGCTGTGGCTGGGCCCAGTAGAACCCGCACGGAGTGTCAGGTGCCTCCCCTCCGCATTACCACCAAAAGGCCCAGAAAAATGACCCAAACTGAGGAGGAATAACTAGCCCTCATTCATGAAGCCAGCCAAATCCTCAGCACACCACCCAATGCAGAAGAGGCGTATGGGACATATATGGCCAGCAGATTGCTGGAACTCGAAAAGGGGCAACGCCACCTCTGTGAGGGTCTGAATTTTCAGGCGTATCAGAAGGGCTTGAGAGGGGAGCTTACTGCTAAAACATATCTAGCAGATGAAGCCACTCCTCCTCCACCTCCTCCTACTCCTCCTCCTCCTCCTGCCCCAAGTACACCACCAGAGGCACAGCCTCCAAGGAAGGCTGCAGAGAAGCGTGGAGGGAAGGCTGCAGAGAAGCGTGCAGGGAAGGCTCCACGGAAGACTCGAAAGTGATTGCCTGGATTCTGTCTGGTCTGACTGTGCTCCCTGTGCTACCTAGTCGCAAGATACCAATTTTCTTGTCCTAAAACTTGATGTGTGTCCTGGGGGACGAAAGGCTTCACAGATTCCAAAAGTGTCTCCAGTGTTGCCTTCCTCATTTTTTTTTTCCAAAATAAATGGATATTTTCTTTACCTTACATTATTGACTATGTGTTTTGATTCAAGGCAGGTACAGGTCAAAAAGACTATGTGGGTTTTTTTCCAAAAGGCTAAATCATTTAGAAAATCAAGTGCAAAGTACTAGTGAAAAGTGCACTTTAGAAATTGCACTGCAAGTGCACTTGTTGGAAGTGCAGTTGCTGTAAATCTGAGGGGAAGATCTGAAATGAGGGGAAGCTCTGCTGATTTTATCATACAATCATGTGCAAGAGAAAGGTTGTTTTTTTGGGGGGGGTTCTTTGCATGTGCCCCTCGGATCCACTGCGAATGCACTTCCAAATGCTCTTTCTGTGCAATTCCAAGTACAATTTGCACTTGTAGTGAAAAATGAATTTGCCTTTGAAAAATAAACCCCCCTATGTCTAATTAACAAGGGACAACAACCTCATTAAGGTTCATTAAAACAACACAAAATATTAACCTTATTGTGGTAACTTGAAACTCCAAAATTAAAAAAAAAAAATATATATACATTTTGTATAATTTAGCACACATTGTAAAATAGATAGTGTTTAAATCTAAAAAAAAGAAAGATGAGTCCAAAATCTAATTTAATACTTTATTTATGGAGATCTGGCTTTTTACAAATATCATATTAGTCATGGCACGAGGATAAACCATGAAGAAAGTAGTTTGTGAGAACTCTGTGTGAATATAAAGCAGCAAAACAACTTCATTCCTCTCGCATTATAAAGAAAAAAAAAAGCGCTGTATTAAAAGATCACAGAAGAGGAATGTGCTAGCTTCAATACGAAGGCTAGTTTTACCAGACCGAGCGCTTCTGTCTTGTACTTACTTCAGAGCATGCGTGAGTTTTGGTCCGTCGGACTAGCACACAGACGACCGGTTTGTACGCTAGAAAGCAGCGTCCGTCGGACAGATTTGAAACATGTTTCAAATCTAAGTCCGTCAAACTTTTGGGAAAAAAAAGTCAGCTGAAGCCCACACACGATCGAATTGTCCGACGGACTCCGGTACACCGGACCAAGTTTGCCGGAAAGTCCGCTCGTGTGTACGCGGCATAAGCCTTTTAACTCTAAACAAAGCTAAAAGTAATTTAGGCTGATTCCAGGATGTTCCCGCTAGCCAATGTTGGAGCTGCTGCAGGTGGTTACAAGTGTTTGGCATGCACCTCTGTGTATAGGGTCAAGTGCACACTTGTTGCCAAAAGGCCTATTTAAGGCTCAGGCCTGGTACTAAGAGTTACTGGCTGGCAATTTACCAGTGACCTGAAACAAGACCTGCTTTACTGCCTTACCTTTATAACCTAGCTTGCCTTGTGACCTACTTTGGACTTTTATCTCCATTGTTGATCTTGGCCTGCCTTCTGATTGTGACCTTGCTTCTTGCCTTAAAAACTAACTGGTACTAACCTCTTTGTGTACTTAGACCATAGGCTTGCATGCTGTCCTGGATGAGATACATGCATTACACAAACCCAGATTGTATTATGTTATCGTTTTTTTATCAATGAGTAAATTGGATCAGGAGAATAATGCAAAAGTTTTGCAGTTTTATTATTCTTGAGTGTCCTTGTCAACTTTATAACAGTTTCTGCTTATCCATTATAGTTTGCTTATTACCTCTTCACTGCTGCTGGAGTATCCATAGTAATGGTAATGTGGCTGCAAAATGGAAATGTGACGTTGTCAGATTACAGTATTGGGGAATATGCAATTCATATTTCATTTTAATTCTAGTCTGTAAACATGTGCTTGTAAAGAAAACAAAAACAAGACAAAGAGCACACCCAATAGTTCAGTAATAACTTTAATTCAGTAAAGGTCAAAGATAAAACACACTCACAAAGGAAAGTATTAAACCCACTTTTCTGTGGCCCAGAGATGTTCACCATCATCCAGTCCAGAAGAACCCACCAACTGGGGGTTGGAGCTGAGAGTATTTTGGAATGCTGGGATTGGCACGTTGTAATTTGCTTTCTCTAGACATCACCCTATTGTTGACCTGAAGTGTCTTGTTGTTTTTGAATATTGGCTGCATGGCAGAAGGCCCCTTTAGTCTGCTTTAACTCCTTTTTCCACAATCGCTTGGGTTCCCACAATACCCTGCTTTCCCACAAACCCTTGGACTCCTGGACACACCCAGGAATTTTACACTATATTACCAAAAGTATTGGGACACCTGCCTTTACACGCACATGAACTTTAGTCTTAGTTCGTTGGGTTCAATACTGAGTTGGCCCACCCTTTGCAGCTTTAACAGCTAAACTCTTCTGGAAAGGCTGTCCACAAGGTTTAGGAGTGTGTCTATGGGAAAGTGTAACCATTCTTTCAGAAGCACATTTGTGAGATCAGGCACTAATGTGGACGAGAAGGCCTGGCTTGCAGTCTCCGCTCTAATTCATCGGGTTGAGGTCAGGACTCTGTGCAGGCCAGTCAAGTTCTTCCACCCCAAACTCGCTCATCCATGTCTTTATGGACCTTGCTTGTGCACTGGTCCAAATCATTTGGTGGAGGGGGTATAATGGTGTGGGGTTTGTTTTTCAGGCATCAGCATACCAAGACATTTTGGACAATTTCATGCTCCTAACTTTGTGAAAACAGTTTGGGGATGGCCCCTTCCTGTTCCAACATGGCTGTGCACCAGTGCACCAAGCAAGGTCCATAAAGATATGAATGAGCGAGTTTGGGGTGGAGACTGGCCTGCACAGAGTCCGGACCTAAACCCTATAGAACACCTGTGGGATGAATTTGAGCAGAGACTACGAACCAGACCTTCACGTCCACATCAGTGCCTGACCTCCAAATGCGCTTCTGGAGGAATGGTCAAACATTCCCATGGAAACACTCCTAAACCTTTTGGACAGCCTTCCCAGAAGAGTTGAAGCTGTTATAGCTGCTAAAGATTGGCCAACTCAATATTGAAACCAACAGACTAAGACTGGGATGCCATTAAAGTTCATGTGCGTTTAAAGGCAGGCATTCCAATACTTTTGGTAATATAGTGTATGTTTCTCTATTTTCTGCCCTTTACTGCTCAGAGAGAATGCAGTTAATGAAGCAGAAATGGCTAGGTTTGTGATCTGTAGTCAAGTGTATAGTTCTCCACTGTTATTCCTGGCATGTTGGTAGCCAGCAGGAGCCCAATAGCATGTAGCTTCTACAAAAGAGCATGGGCTGATCCTTAAATCAGTGCTCCTCCGTAGATATAATGAAAACAAGCTATATAGTGCTTATATCCTTTTAAAACCACTTTATTAAAACATCAAGAGAGGTACTCACACTTTTCTGGTGCTTCCAGCGCACCAATCTATAGCAAACAGTCAGTTAAAACTTCAGGTGAAGCCACACAGCTGTAGTCTAAAAGCAGCTTCTTATGAGGCTACCGCTGCCTACACTGTCCTCTCCCCTCCACTATGTGTGTCGACACAGGGATTACGTGTCTTCCTCAGGGGATTAAATTCCCCCTGAGGAAGACACGTGATCCCTGTGTCAAAACGTGTAGAGGAGGGGAGAGTATGGTCCAGGCAGCGGTAGCTTCATGAGGAGCTGCTGTTAGACTATGGCTGTGCGGCTTCACCTGATGTTTTAACTGACTGTTTGCTATAGATTAGTGCTCTGGAAGCGCCAGAAAAGTGTGAGTACCTCTCTTGATGTTTTAATACAGTGGTTTTAAAAGGATATAAGCACTATGTAGCTTGTTTTTATTATATGTACAGAGAAGCACTGATTTAAGGATCAGCACAGGAGCTTGGAGATCTCATGTTTAATGAGCCCAGGAGTGGATTAAGCAAACTTAATTGTGAGGTCACATACTCTGAGGTGAGGATATTACCACAGGGGGTGGATCACTAAAGTGATGGCACGGTTGAATATATATAGAGCACTACCGCATGGACCAATCAGTATTAAGGAACCCACAAGAATTTACACCTATGGACTTGTGTTTTATTAGACACTGAAATAGTGCACCGGAGGACATTTATTTGCATGATTATTTTCATTTTTTATTTGATTTGTCACAAATCTCAATTTTCACAGTGATATTTTGTATAGTGATATAATTTATAGTGATTATTTCATACATATTTTGACACTTGGATATAGGACTAGCACTGCACTATTGGTGTTTAGGATTGTAATAACCGTACCTTGGTTTGGGGAGGAAAGTATCGTACCTGCAATTGAAAAAAGAGAAGGTTAAAAAAAGAACAAGGACGAACAACCGGGTGCATACCAGCTATGCTATTTTCATGCTTCTTCTTGGTCAGAGACTGGCCAGGCAAAAAAAAAAAGAAAGGATGACATCCTTGGTCTTAACCCTCTTTACTCTATCCAAAAGTAATTCCTCCATACCAGCTTAACACATGATGAACTTAGGTGTCAAATTTAAACAAGGACTGCAGAAATGCATTCTAATAAAAACTGTGTTTTTATCTTACATATATAAAAAAGAAAAATATAAAAACCAGGCTCATAAATTGGGTGAAGTTACAAGATGCACATTTGCAACGCAGATACCCTATCCATGTGATCTACCCTTCTCCCAACCACTGTTAACATGTACAATCATTAAATAACAATGATTGTGTCATGTTTGGATTTAGGCCTGCAAAGTGTTGCAACTGTGATTAATGTATTGCTAGTGTATTAATTACCGCCAACCCCAGGTCCACACAGAAGCATGGAACTTCTGTTAAGAGGCTGGAGGAAGTCCTGGCTAGACCACAATTGCTGTAATGTTACCTGCTGCTGACATAATGAGTAGGTGGAAACACGTGCCATAATTTATTTTCATCAAGACACCTATCTAATGGCCATTTTACAAATTGCTAGTGCTGCCTTTATGGGACTCAGTCCTTACTCTTTGACAGCGGTAATGTTCAAGACTAGCATTATTTTTTTACTATGGAGAATATAACAGGAGAATCTGAACACACAAAGGTTGGAAGAAACACTCTAACATCCAAGTTGATATGAACAAAGTCAGAAATTATGATAGGCAGTTCTCACAGGTAGAGCATGTAGGCAGGCTGCCTACAGTGTACTGACCTAGCAAGATAGTCGGCTCTCCCAGGCAGGGAAAGGGTTAACTTTTAGGACCTCAGTTCCTGGGCTTTTGGACTTGGGCCAGCCTTCCATCCTGTGTGATTTATAAATAAGGGGATGATCCGGTTCATGAGGTCTGTGGTGCGGTTGCAAGAGCCAGTATGTGACCCCACAAGGTGCAGGGGTTCCAGTGGACACTACCAGCTATCAGAGATCGCCATTTGTGAATTTACACCTGCAAAGGTATGCCTGGGCAGCCACCCCCACTACTTAGTTTAGGGTCTGGACTATGTTGCGTCTGTTATATATTCTGCAATGAAGAGTTACAATAATAGTTGTCAAACTGTTCTAAGCCTGGTCTGAAGTCATTAAAAGGGGTGCATGATGGTCTCTGGCATGTGAAAGAACAGGGTCAGTAAAGGACATGTGGTTCTGAAGCAAAACCAATACTAAAAGGTTACCTTGGCAAAACAAGTAGGAGGAATGCAGTTGCAATGGGTAACCAGAACTAGTGCAAAGTACAAAGCTGCCAGTCATGAAGCGTGATACCTGGGGAATGTGACAGGTCCTTTGGTAGCGATGGGATTGGTGTCCTGGTTACCCTAGTGGTCGGTTCACCAAAGGTGTCTGGGACTGAAACCGCAATTCTGAAACCTCTTGTACCTGGCTGCATGATACAGGAGATAAGGAGTTACTAGAGTATGCATGAAAACCACAGTAGGTGCTCAGTGGGACCTTATTCTGTTGCTGGGATTGAGGAAGCAGAGGTACGCTGGACTGGTGGCAAGGGCGTGGGCTCAGCAGGGTCCCTCCTAAATGCAAACTGTAATTAATCAAGATGTGTAGTGACAAGGGACCGAACTCTTACAGAAGGGCTCTGTACTGTTTTGCTGCACACTGTGTACATCTCATCTCTAAGCCTGGGAATCGTCATAATGTTTGATTTTTACATAAACGCAGCCACCATCTGGTCCCGGCCATTGGCGAGCGCGCACATGCAAAAAGTACCCACCCATACGTGCAGGGCAAAGTGACCACGCCCACAAACAATGACTAACAGGATGACAGGGGCAGATTCAGCCCACTAGTCTCCTTCTTTAACCAAAATATGACTTTTTGACCCTTTAAACACATGCCCTTTTAAAGTATTCCTTTCCAAGATGTGATAATTAATTCAGTTGTGTTTTGCAACTTAATTGGTAGCTTTGGATTTATTTATTTATGTTTGCAGTATGTTCTACACTTTGCAAAAAAAGTTTGTCTAACATATTCCCTAGCTATGATCCTGTTTTCATAATGAAGTAGTAATAATTGTGGTTAAAATTATTTTACAGTAATTACATACAACATTGCCCTGCCAAAAAACAAACTGCTTTAGATTTTGTTCTCTGATCACAAAAAAGAAGAAGATTGAGCCATAAACAACTTTTGGTCCTGTCATTTAATAAATCAATTAATCTCCTTAATTTGTACATTCTCACGACTTTTCTTTCCTAGAATTGACATCTGAACAATGTATTTCGTTCTTCCTCTGCTAAGGCATGCAATTTGTCCACAGCTCCCGATTGTACTTACATCAAGGCAGGGTTGAAGAATTACTGGAGGTACAAACTCCTCAGACAAAAATAAATACCATAGGTCATGGTTTTCTTTTTTAACTAGCATGTTGATTGTTTAATCAGTCTGGCTCTCACACTTGTATAACCTTAAAGAAGAGAGCTATTTTTACATTTCCACTATGAGCCTATTTATCCAGAAATAACTTTGTCATTACATAGGATGCCTTAACTTACATCATATGCAGATCAAAGCTCCCCCATTTGATCCCATGGAGGCAGAGTTTTTCCGTTTTTTTTTCTCATGTTGTCGGTGCTGTGATTGAAGATGAATGGACAACGCGGGACATTTTTTTTTTAATAAAGGGATTAGGCCCTTGTCCCCATAAACATGGGGTCAAGGTGTTTTGGGGTGACCCCAAAGCACCCTCCCCATGTTGAGCACATGTGGCCTGGTACAGTTCAGGAGGGATGTCGCTCTATCATCCTCCCCCTTTTCCTGTGGCCTGCTAGGTTGTATTCTCAGATAAGGGTCTAGTATGGATTTTGTGGGGGACCCCGAAGCCATTTTTTTTTAATTTTGGCATGGGGTTCCCCTTAAAATCCATACCAGACCTGTAGGGACTGGTATGGATTTTGGGGGGGCCCCACTCCATTTTTTTAAATTTTGGTGCAGGGTTCCCCTTAATATCCATACCAGACCTAAAGGGCCTAGTATGGATTTTGGGGGGGACCCCCCTATTTCTTTTTTTAATGGACGTGGGGTTCCCCTTAAAATTCATACCAGACCCAAAGGGCATAGGTCACCAAACACTTTTTATGGCAATAACTTGCATATAAGCCTTTAAAATGAGCACTTTTGATTTTTCACGTTCATGTTCCATAGACTTTACCAGTGTTCGCACAAATTTTTTGCCTGTTCGCATGTTCGGCTGCGAACGAACCGGGGGGGGGGGGGTGTTCGGCTCATCCCTACCAACAAACAAGCATCCTTCAAACCTATTTTTTAAAGCAAACTTTTATTTTCAATGCAAAATCAGGCTATTTTGTAGCCCCCATTCCCAAAATAAAATGACTTAAACACATTATTATTAAATAAGAAAAATGTTACTTTTCTGATAAGGAGGTTTATTGTTTTATTTCTATGTACTAATTTTACATGGGCGTTTGGGGTAGGGGGTGTTGCAAAATATCTAAACCAAATGCTTTTTATGTAGCCCACAAGGCACACAAGCTCCAATTTCTCAAATGGTATTTATAGTTTGCCAACCAAACACCATTTTGAGGGTCTGCATCAACAGGCTTTTTGTTTGCTTTTAAAATGTTTTTCATTCAGATACAAGTCAAAGGGGATGTAAAACTTGCTTGAAGCAAGTAAAATGCAGGTCAGAAGGATTTCAATTCCAGGACAAATGCATATGTCATTGAAATCTGAATGATCTCAGAAGGTTCTCAAACTCCAGAAAGAGTGTTCTCAAACTGATGTCAAACTGATGCCATCAACACAAGCCTAAAGTTGTCCACAAAGGCCTTAGTAGAACCAAATTTAACCAAGATAGTCCCTCACCTCAAAGTATAGAACTGATGCATTTTTTATGCAAACTTGATAGCTTTATGAACTTTACTTTTTCTTTTGAACTTAAAGCGGGTTTCCACCCAAATTTTGAACAATATCTGTATGTATTCTCTTCCTTGCCTAGATGCTGACATGCTGTTTAAAAAAATTTAAATCGCCGTAATTACCTTTTATTTTTCTATTCTTCTTTGCACTTCTTGGTTCTCCTCCCGTGGGAGTAGGCGTGTTTCTAGCCTCTCCCAGACTCCGCACAGAATCCTGGGAGCTAGTCTCAGGATTCCCAGGATGCCACTGAGCATGTGCGGGAAGGAGCAGTGAATGCTGGGAGCACAGCAGTCACCACATCCAGGAAATAAATGCTTGTGGGTTTCAAATGCCCACAATGAAGATGGAAACCGCCTGCAGTGAATAATATAAGTTATTCTTTTTGACGAAATCTGACACAGGCGGACATATTACACACAATATGTGAGTATGTAATGCTGAGAAGAAAAGTTTGTGAATGAACTAAAAAAAAAAAAAAACGATAGATAGGTGGACCCCCGCTTTAACAGTAAAGGAGAGCTTTTTCTCCTTTTATGTGATGGGAATCAAAGAGATTACAAAGTGATTGTTAATCCCACTTATCCACAGGAACATCCAGCTTTAGCAATATATTTTTGTTTTAAGCACAATAATTCCATCCAGATACTCTGGAATCTTTCTAAACATCAAACTATATAGTAGATGAAATGGCTTCTGATCAAATCACCCCCAGAGATTATATGTGTATGTGACTGTGGTCAATACAGTAGACTGTAAGCTCCTTGGGGGCAGGCTCTGACATAAGTCATTCTATTTATTCTGCATTTTTATATGCTTCCATTATATAATTCAGGAGAATAGCAGAAATCTGGAAAATGCTAGTTTTTTACAAGATTCTTAAAAAATTGAATATTCAACACACAGTAACAACAGAATGTAATGTGTTTGTATAATCAAAACTTTGTTTATCTAGTTTTGGATATAGCAGAGATTAATTTGGTTTCTTGCTATCTGTCCCCCTAGATAAATTCTACCTCTCTATTTGTCTTGGTGACCATTTTTACAGAGACATAAAGTAATAGGAAACAGAAACATCTGTCACCAAAATAAGATACGGGGTGATCAATTTCCCACATGACTGTTGTTTAAGAAGGGAATTCACTTCACTGCTTCCTTTTTCATCTCTGGGACAGGAAGTAAATTGGCACAGGATGTTAAGGGAAATCTCTCAAATGGCACACAGTCAGCAAAAAACAAACTGGCAGGGATCTTAACTATTCCCTACTCTTTCCAAAACGAAAAATATGTTTTCACTATACTTGCTCTTAAGAGGGTTCATTATTTTACAGTTAATATTTCAGTTTGGCTATTTCAGTTTTGGTTATATTCTGGTAGAATACACCCCTGTCGATCACTATGGGGTTTCTTTTCTTTTGCTGTGTTTTTTTTAACTAAATAACAAAGTTGACAAAAGCGGTGAGATTAACACTCTGTGGTTAATCTGCTAATTCTGGAGCGGTGATCCTGACACTGGGGTATAAGAAAGCGAGGAAACAGAATTTTTAAGACTGAACATTCAAAATGCATGTATTAAAAATAATAATAATAAAATAACAATAATAGTGTGCCTTATAGCTGAAAGGTTCTACTTATGGTACATAAGAATGAACATCCAGCAGCCAACATATATCTAACAGCTTTATCAGGACTCATGGCAAATAACATTTCACTACAATGGTTTTCTAACAACAGAGCTGCATCAAGCCAAACAAGACAGTTTGTTTGCAGCCCTCCAGCTACCTAACAGCTACAAGAAAGCTGGGGCCAAAGACTGGCAACAAAAATTGATTGGCGTGTCTTTCACCAAATGAGCCTCTCACTTTCCTAGAGGACAAAAAAATTAAAAATATTGTTATAAAATAAACCACCCTTAAAAAATCAAAAAAGTAAATTCCAACAATACTTACAAATCCATTTGATAAATGTAGCATTGCAAATAAGAAAATAATGCCAAACACATTTGTGGGAAACATGGCTCAAGTATAAATGTTCTTTTTCAAATCCAGATAGTTTGTGTGAAAGATAGAATTGCAAATAAAGAAGAGAATGAGATCTGATGGGTATTATGAGGTTCACAGAAAGCCACAAGGCGTGTCCTGACTAAAAGATTGGCTGTCTAACAAATCCATTTGTTTGAAATGTCACTTTGTTCGTTGCAGTTTGCTAGAGCTGAAACAGAAGATAAAGCAGATTTTGAAGATAATGCAAACAGCAAACTTAATCAGGGGAGCAGTTACCAAATACAGAAATGATATTGGGTTAGGACATGTGGAATATTAAGTATCAATTAGCAAACAACACCCATGGATTTGGAACTAGAGCAGAAACAGAGGACAGCTACACATGGAAATTTTTATGGTAACTAAGAGACCAAATCTGAGTCAGACAATGCAAATATTGATGGATTATAAAATAGGTAAAGCAGAACTGTAGGCAAAATGCAAAAAGAAATTTTAACAATATGTGTACAGTAAATAAGTGAAAATATCGTTATATGTGTAGTGGTACTTGCTAGGGAGCTGCTGGATAGATAGGTCCTTCTGTACCTTCCCTAGTGGTGAACCACCCTGAACAAATCCAAAACCTATTGATACATCTTTAGCATAAACATGGCTTTATTTTAAGCTAGTTCATTTGCAGCTGGGGACCTAATTACATTATTCCAGCGTTGAGGGCCTGGGTCTGCTTTTGGACTGCTCTCTATATAGAGTGTTTATAATCCCAAATTGAAGCTTCAAAAAGTAATGGATGTCCCTGGATGCCAACATGGTCTTTAAAATGGCAGATAAAACAAAAGAACATAGGTGGCCTGGAAGCCTCTCACCACAAACACTGGTCTCAGGCAGTCTCTGAGAGGCCAGGCAGGAGGCCATGCCACACAAGGAAGGCTTCAATCTGAAGACGATGTTAGCTGGATTCCTCAGTTTCTTCTCTAGCTTGGGTTCTCTATTTGAAAAATGTTGTAGAAGAGGCTTGAAAAAACATGTTTATCTAGAGTGTATCTGTTATTCAGCCCTAAATAGCATACATAAAAATGTCCCAAACAGAGGGGGGAAAGAAATGAGGGCTGTTAGAAATAACAGAATTCAGTCACTATTAGATAAAGTATACATTCTTTATTAATTGTTCAAAACATGGTCAGTGGTTACGAACACAATAGGGACTGTAGGTTTGTTCGTAAGTCGAAGTTGTTCGTAAGTCCCAACACTGCATTTGTAAGTGTAACTTCTGGTCGGAACACTGCATTCGTAAGTGTAACATCCACCTGTGCATGGATGTGGGATGTTCCGGGCTCTTGTTATGTTATCTGGGGCTCTTCTGGCCATGCAGTACAGGTAGTACTGCAGTATGGGATGTGTCCAGAGGTATCCAGGACCAGCATGGAGCAAAAGTGGCCGGCATTTGAAGCCATTCGTAAGTAGGAGTCGTTTGTAACTCGGGTGTTCGTAACACGGGGACTGCCTGTAGTCATCTGCAGTTAGTCTCTCTTCCTTCAGGAGTCAGTAGTCTTTCCCTATGCAGCACAGGGCAGAGCACTCTGCAGCTCTGCTCCCTGAATCTTGGTTCTCAGTGCAAGGGGCACCTCTGCTCACACTTCATCCAACACATGACCCTCTCATGCGAAAAAGTCCTTGAATGCCACCACTCTTCCTCTAGCCAGGTCCAGTGAGCAGGGCTAAAGTCCAAGGCCTAGTCTTCACCAAGATAACAAGTATTCCTTCTTTGCTTGGGACACATTTTCCTCAGTTCTGGCATCAGTAGACAGGGCCAAAGTCTTCTGGACAATGAAAAGCCTTCTTTCTCTCTTCTTACCGCTCACAAGTTTATTCAGCAACAGAGAGATAAGGCACACTCCTTTCCTCTCCTGTCCTTTGACCCAAGTATACTGTAGATGTTCTGCTGTACAGTTTAAAGGGCTGACAGCCAGGCTATAAATCTGTCTGATTTATTTTATTTTCTAGATACACATTTTAAAGAAAATAATAATTTGCTCTAAAATTTTGGACCCATAGTAGGAAGCTGTATGACTTTTGAGCAAAAAATAAAAAAAAAAACACCATAGGTTGGACTTGATGGACTTGTGTCTTTTTTCAACCTCACCTACTATGTAACTATGTAACTATTCTATAGAATACAAATTAATCCAGCAATGATTCTGTCATCACACTCTGTTTGTTTTCCTATGTAAAAAATGTGTCTATACACTGAGTGCATGTGTTCTTGTGTTAAAAGCTAGCACTTCCAATGTTCTAATTTTGACCCATACAGTTTATCTGAATCAATGAATTAATGGTACCCTGAACAAATTCAAGGCTTTTCTGTCCACCTCCTCCATATGTAGATTAGCTACAATAAGAGAAACAATGGGAAATACAGGTGATCCTGTTGCACAACCATGCTTCTGTCTGTAGAAGTTATCCTTGTACTTGAAAGAGCTGTTGTTAATACAAAGATCAATTATAAAAATTCACATGGTAATGCTGTACCTGTGATAATGGTCATGATAGTTTCGGAATCCATGGGGAAGAGATGGGGGAGAGGAGTGATATGCACTTGCATTAAGCATAAATATTCTGCTGCTGATTAGACTGCCCCTGCTCACTGCCCTTGCCCAAAACATTTCTGGACAAACTGGGGGAAGCAGTTAATCCTGCAGCCAATGAAACACAGAACAGACCAGAACAATCAAACAAAACTACACTGTTTACAGTGAGCCAGAACTAAATTTGTCTAGCAATGAAATACAGCTCCACTGGATACAGTGGGCCAGAACTAAATGTACCAAACCTAGCACCTATTAAGAAGGGTGCTACATTTGAATGATTTGTTTATTCTCCACAGTGTGTCACTTACCTAGTGTAGGAGCCTGATCTGATGAGGACAGCTTCTTTTGCACCTCCGACTCAGGTCCCCTGGTAACAGGAAGCAACAGGGGGTGAAGTGACACAAGTGCCTCATAGTTCTTACCAGCAGCTGGCATAGGTAGTCTAAACAACTGTAGAATCAGGCCAGGCAGCAGTTAAAAGATCACTGAAGGCTGGCTGGCTGGCAGCAGTCAGGTAATCAGGCAGATGCATATTCCAGGGACAAGCCATGGTCAGCGCAGGTGGAGATCCAAAGTAGTCAAGAAAGGCTGGAACAGTAAAAGGTAGTCAGATGAAAGAATCAGATAACAGGTTTTACAGGAAAGGCTGTAGACCGGACAATACCCATCACATGCCTGATGAAGTCACGTGACACGTGATGATACACATCAGGATTGGACCACAGATAGACCGGAAGTGACATAGAAGTATGAGCTCACAGCACGTGGATTTTATGCTTTGCAAATGCTTGTTACTGTGAGTAAAATTTTAGGCCTTTTTACAATAAAATACTTTGTGAAACTATATCACACTATTGGAGCACCTTTGTTTGCATACCATCACCAGAGGTGAATAGGAGGAACCCAGAGATTACACTCAAGGAGGTATTGCCATATATCCAGCCCCAAGGACAGCATCCATTACAGAGAGATCCCCAGGGAACAGTTGAGGCCCAAGGATTGCCCGTGAGAGTTACTTAATTCAATGCTGTTACCTTACAGCAGTAAGATGAGAGGCCTCTGAGCACTGAGGTGTCATATACACTATAATGCCGCGTACACGCGGTCGGATTTTCCGAAGGGAAATGTTGGATGTGAGCTTGTTGGCTGAAAGTCCGACCGTGTGTATGCTCCATCGAACATTTGCTGTCGGACTTTACGCCAACAAATGTTGGCTAGCAGGTTCTCAAATTTTCCGCTAACAAAAATTTGTTGACAGAAAGTCCGATCGTGTGTACACAAGTCCATGCACAAAAGTTCACGCATGCTCGGAATCAAGTACGAGCCGGAAGTGCTCAGTCTTGTAAAACTAGCGTTCGTAATGGAGATATCACATTCGTTACATGGCAAATTATGAAATCTCTCAATGCAGTGCATTCTCTTTTTCTTTTTAATGCTATAATAATGAAGTTGCTTTGCTGCTGATATTCACAGAGTTCTGACAAATGGATTTTTTATTATTTAGAGTGTTATTGTTTTTTTTTTGTGATCTCCAGAATAATCTTTTTTTTTTTTTTTTCTAGTGATCGCCATAATTTTCTTTTAAATTTTTTCTCCTGATCTCCAGAATAATCTTTTTTTTTTCTAGTGATCTCCATAATTTTTTTTTTTTCGTGTTGTGTGTCAAGTTACCACAACACCATTATTATCTTGTATTTTTTAACCTCAAGGATACAATTATGTTGGTGTCCCTTGTTAATTTGTCATTGTATTTTTGAAGTAAAACACTTAGCCAAGTATTTGTACAAACAAAAATTTGAAATTTAATAGGGAACACAAGGTCAAAATAAAGAGGAAGGCAACGCTGGAGAAACAGTTGGAATTGGTGAAGCCTTTGTACCCCATTACAGACATCAATTATTTGACTGTCAAAATTGGTAACCTGAGGAGTCCATTTAATAGGGAGCACAATATGGTCCAGAACTCCGAGAGATCGGGAGCAGCAGCAGATGACATATATGTCCCGAGTCTGTGGTTTTACAACAGCCTGCGTTTTTTGCCAGACCACACCAAACCCAGGCCATCACTCTCAACACTTCCTTCCATGCTTCTTTCCATGCTGATGTGGTGGGTGGAGTGGCTGTGGTGTTGGTGGTGTTGGTGGAGGTGGTGGAGGAGTATGGTCCAACTCACACAGGTGGGTTTAGGTTGTGAGTTCGCCCCTCATCCCCTTGTTTAGGGCCTTCAAAATTATTTCTTCACAGATGTGCGTTGGCCCTCTTCTATGTGTTCTAGTTTGCTTGCAGTGACAAGTCCAAATGCCTTGTGGCCACCAGGGGTCATGTTAAGTGCCGCATTAGCCTGTTTTAAGAAAGCAGCTATGACCTCCTTGATTCCTTGCCTTCCTGGTCCTTTTGGTTGGAGGGCGGAGGGGAGGAACCTGGGATTCCATCAGGCTGCTTGCCATGGCCTCCTCCTGGCTGAGACTTTCCTGTGTATGAAAATGGTACATAGTTTTAGGTTTTTGGTCATCAATCACACACAATTGTGAGCTCATGACTGTTGCAAATTGAATGTTAACAAATAGAAAAGACTATCATTCTGACCCCAGCATTTTTCATTCTTGTCCCAGTCATTTTTGGCTACTAGTGTCTATTGATATGTAAGCCACTTTAATTCAGAAATTAGTGATCAATAATAATAATAATAATAATAGTTAACATCATTCAATTTGTGACAAGAAATATGTTATACAATGCTATATCTGGGTCAAGCTTGGCTCCTCCACATGTTCTTCCTGGGTGGAAGGCCCAGGTTGGACTTCAGGAGCCTCAGCTGGTGTGGAAGGAAGTGTTGAAGGAAGTGTTGATAGTGATGGCCTGGGTTCCGTCTGGTCTGACAAAAAACGCAGTCTGTCGTAGTACCACAGTCTGGGGACATATATGTCATCTGCTGCTGCTCCGGATCTCGTGGAATCCTGGACCTTCTTGCGCTCCCTATTATACGTGCTCCTCAGGCTACCAATTTTGGCCTTCAAATAGTTGATGTCTGCCGTTACAATTGTACCTTCATTTGAACGATCTATGCTTACGATCCTCCGTCCTCCACTCACAGATCGTACGTATGTTGCCGCGTGTTATGCTTTATATACACTTTGCATACGTCAAACTCCGCCGCTGTCCTTCTTTCTACTGTATTCCCCACCTCTTCTCTTTTGGGGCAGTGAGGCAGGTGTGTGCTGTTCTCAGCAACGACAAGGAAAGCCCAGAGCGAGGCAGTTCCACATCCAGGAGGAGATATAAGGCCTCAAATATGTGTTTTGAAGAGATGGTGGAGATGGTGGACATCTTAAAGAGGACAGACTATGATGGGAATCAGGGACAGTACAGAAACCCAAATGTGAGAAAGGCCAAGATCATGACTAAAGTTGTGAGAAGTCTGCACAGGACCTTTGGGGTACGGCGATCCAAAGAGCAATTGAGGAAACGCTGGTCAGACCAGAAATTGAGGGAGCAGGATCAGTATAGAAGGATCAAGAAAGTGCTGCAAAAAAGTAAGTATCTGTCGTGTGTTCCAATATTATTAGTACTTTCGTGCTGGTACATGTGCTTTTCTTTACTGATGTACAGTTTAAAATGCCAAGTTTGAGGTTTGTGGGCACAGTATAATCATTCGTATTAAACATCGTTCGTTCAATCAATAATACGACGTTTTTGGCAGATGCAGGTTAACTACATTTGTTCATGCCTATTTTGATTAAAAGAAGTTTATTACACTGTTGTCTAGATGTGTTTGAAACTTGATTCAGTATAAGGAGAGGACACTCAGCAGCTGTTTACACATCTGGACACAGGAGCACTAGTTTGGGACACCATAACAACCTTTTTATGGTGTGCCACGCAGTGGATACTAAGGGTCACTCCATGTGTGAAACTTGCACAAAACAGGTAAGTATTCCAGCTTTTGTAGGGGAAAAAATCATGTCTTCAGCTTGAAACTCTGCCAAAACAGACAATTGGACGACACTTCCAAGCAATGTTTCATATTACTATTTCTTGCCTCAAATATCTGTCTGCTAAGTGTACCATTTTTGTATTCACATAGGGGAGAAAAGAATTGTGACATCTGAGGACACCAGGAACCCCACACCTCCTGAAGAAGGGAAACTCAGCACACAACCTGAGGATGTGGATGCAGAGGTTCAGGAAGTGGTCGAAATGGTGTCCACAACAGGTCAGTGTCTGAGACCACAGCTTCAGGTAATAGATATATGACTGCATATTTATAATACATGGTGTGTTTTTTTTATTTTTAGGTGATGTGGATGTTGTGGAAGAAGAAACTCACTTCAACAGTGCAAGTGCACAAGTACTCATCAGTGAGATAATGGTGTGCAATCGGGATTTAGAAAAGGTCAAGCAAAAAATCAATGATGTTCAAAAAAGACTGGCCAACATCATTGATGTTTTAGGCAAAATCTAAAAACCCCAAAAAATGTAAATTTTGTTGTTATTGTTGCACGTTTTTTAAAAGTTTTAAAGTAATTGCATAGCCAAATTTTGAAGATGCACACAGTGTGTCAACATGTGTTATATGTCATCATGGGATATCAATGTACGCGTTTTGTGGGTGCAACCCCTTCCTCAAAACTAAAGCAGGTGCACCCCCAAAATTGATCCCCCATGATGGGAGATAGCACATGTTGACACCCTGTGGCTTATTTCAAAAAAGCAAAACCACTTTGCACTACAAGTGCAATGCAACTGCACTTGAAAGACCCAAAAATCATTGTTTGACATGGTTTTTCTTGATCAGTAAAGCCATATCTCTCCCTGTTGTTGACAAGGCTGATAAAAAGCCATTTGATCACAGATGATCCCGATGACATGGCTTTTATTTATCAACAAAGCCATTAATTCACCCATAATTTTGAAGAAATTTTCAATGGCGTTATTGAGAAAAAGAGAACAAGACAAGGTTATTTCAATAAATATTTCAAGACATAAGCTGGTTTAAAACGATATATCACGGTAGAGAAAACAAATAAAAATAGGTGGAATCATATGCATAAGAACTCCAACAACAAGAAAGATGGGTAATGCCCCCCATGATCCATTAATAAAGCCAAAAGGAAACACTATTCTTAAGAGTAAATGGACTCTTCACCAGAAAACGAGGAAATGGACAGGGGGGGGGGTAGTCAGTGTTAAAGAGGTGTATATTAGAAAGGGGCAGAAGGAGATCCTCAGTAGATCCAAAGAATATCACTGATCAGGATACGCCTTGTCAGGGTACAACTTAAGGGCAGAACAGGTGAATGCTAGCATTTAGAGCTCTCAGATCAGTAAAGAATCTATATGGATATAGTGGGGCATTTAGGCCTTGATTCATGGAGTCCAGGTTTTACAAAATGTAATCATGGTATTATTGTAGTGCTACAAGCTTCTTGCAAGTCATAACCTGGGAAACTAGGGCCTTGAACTCTGCAAGAGGTAGGAGACCTCTACACCAGGGCCAACACCCGATTGGCGGCCATAAGCATGTGTGTCACCAATGTAATTGGTTAGCTATACCAGACTGACAGTGCTGCAGTCTGCTGTGCCTCCTCTGCTAATTCCTCCAGAGTTGTGTCTCCCTAAAACAGGAGGTGTGTTGCTGGCAAGATCTCCAGGTGAAAACAGAGGGAAAAAAGCCATAGAAAAGAAAACTGATATAGCCACCACATCTAGAGATTGGTAAGCTTCAATATATTACACTTTTGGTTTTGGGTTTAAAGTGGATGTAAACCCAAATTTTTCTTTTTTATATCATACTGTAGAGTATAAGATTTCCTATCATTTGAGCCCAGTCTTGCCACATAGAGTTAATCCATCTCTGAGCAATCCTCTTTTATTGTTCAGTGAGAAAAATCTTGACAAACTGAGAAAAACTTTGTCAAATCCTCCCCCTTGCTGTGAGTGACAGGTGATTTACATCTCGTGCACTAGCCTAAGACACAGGCAGTATTTTTTAAATCCCTCCCCCACTCCTTTCTTCAGCGGCTCTGCAAGGATTGGCTGTTCCACACCATGCATGATTTGGCATGCTAAAGTCATGTGGTTACTTTCCTGTCTTTTCACTGGATGTTAGAGATCATAGCAGAAGTTCAGTGTTAGAAATACACAGGAGAAAATTCATATTGACAAGGGGAGTATAGAGGTGGGCGGGGAGTCTACTGACATCATGACTCCACCCACTGAGCTCCAGACAACAGACCCACCCACAGAATATGCAGTTTTTCGGGTCTAATAACAGAGAGAGAGGGGAGACATTTGACAGGTAAAGATACATGCAGGAAGCATGTATATCCTTATAGATAACCCCTATGGCAGTAGTTTAGAAAGGATGACATTGGGTTTACATCCACTTTAATATCACTTTAATCGTCTGATGAAGTTGTGCCACAGAGAGACCTTCTGGATATGTACAATGGTTTCAAAAGGTCTCAGCGATGAGTTATGCCGCGTACACACGAGCGGACTTTACGGCGGACTTTGCCCGGCGGACTGGATTTCGTCGGACAATTCGATGTGTGTGGGCTCCAGCGGACTTTGTTTTCTCAAAAGTTGGACGGACTTAGATTTTAAACTTGTTTAAAATTTATCCGTTGAAATCGAGTCCGGTCGAAAAGTCCGCTCGTCTGTATGCTAGTTCGACGGACAAAAAGGCACGCTAGGGCAGCTATTGGCTACTGGCTATGAACTTCCTTGTTTTAGTCCGGTCGTACGTCATCACGTACGAATTCGACGGACTTTGGTGGATTGTGTGTAGGCAAGTCCGTTCATTCACAAAGTCCGTCGGAAAGTACGTCGAAAAATCCGCCGGGCAAAGTCCGCCGTAAAGTCCGACCGTGTGTACGCGGCATTAGAAATCCACACCATATTACACACACAATTGTGAAATATAACATCAATGATTACTTACTCCTCTTTGTAGAATCTATTTTTGACAGCGTGGTGTTACATTTTTAATGAGTGGGTAAATGTATGTATTTTTGCACATTGTATCTATTTATTAATGTTTGCAATAGTGATGCCCATAGATTGTTTTGTAAGGTCTCAATTGATGTTAGGTTTAGAGTAGCGGCTGTATAGAATAGGTATTTAAAGCTGAGTTCCACCCAAAAGTGGAACTTCCACTTATCTGTCTCCTCCCCCCCCTCTGGTGTCACATTTGGCAACTTTCCAGGGAGTTTTTAACAGGTACCCTGTCCCCACTTCTGTCGGACCTCGCCATGGTGAGGTACATCAGAAGTTTGGCCCCCTCCTCCTTCCTCTGCTGTTGGGCCAGTTGGAGAGCTTAGCCAGTAGGGAGGGTTCCCTTATTGGTAATGGCAGCGGCAGCACCCGACAGCCGATGGAAACATCGGCTGCTGTGCCGACATCGCTGGACTCCAGGACAGGTAAGTGTCCTAATATTAAAAGTCAGCAGCTACAGTATGTGTAGCTGCTGACTTTACTTTTTTTGAGGAGGAAGCGGAACTCTGCTTTAAGGCTACTTTCACACTGGGGCGGGCGGGCGTCAGCAGTAAAGCGTTGCAATTTTTAGCACTTTTAACCCCCGCTAGTGGCCGGAAAAGGGTTAAAACCACCAGCAGGAGCACTTTGACAGCGGTTTGGCTGTGCTGCCCCATTGATTTCAATGGACAGGGGCGCTTTAGGAGCAGTGTATACACCACTCCTACAGCGCTGCAAAGATGCTGCTTGCAGGACTTCTTTTACCATCCTGCAAGCGCAACACTCCAGTGTGAAAGCACACGGGCTTTCACACTGGAAAGACAGGAGAGGCGATATGCAGGCACTATGCAGGCACTATTTTTAGCGCTGTAGAGCCCGTAAAGCTCCTCAGTGTGAAAGTAGCCTAGTAATAAAAAAAATAAGGGTTAAAACACATTAAATTCATCAAATGAAAAAAATGTTCTGAAGGTTTATACAGTGGGGAGAACAAATATTTGATACACTGCCGATTTTGCAGGTTTTCCTACTTACAAAGCATGTAGAGGTCTGTCATCTTTATCATAGGTACTCTTCAAGTGTGAGAGACAGAATCTAAAACAAAAATCCAGAAAATCACATTGTATGATTTTTAAATAATTAATTTGCATTTTATTGCATGACATAAGTATTTGATCACCTACGAACCAGTAAGAATTCCGGCTCTCGCAGACCTGTTATTTTTTCTTTAAGACGCCCTCCTCTTCTCCACTCATTACCTGTATTAACTGCACCTGTTTGAACTCGTTACCTGTATAAAAGACACCTCTCCACACACTCAGACTCCAACCTTTCCACAATGGCCAAGACCAGAGAGCTGTGTAAGGACATCAGGGATAAAATTGTAGACCTGCACAAGGCTGGGATGGGCTCCAGGACAGCAAGCAGCTTGGTGAGAAGGCAAAAAATGTTGGCGCAATTATTAGAAAATGGAAGAAGTTCAAGATGACAGTCAATCTCCCTTGGTCTGGGGCTCCACGCAAGATCTCACCTTGTAGGGCATCAATGATCATGAGGAAGGTGAGGGATCAACCCAGAACTACACGGCAGGACCCGGTCAATGACCTGAAGAGAGCTAGGACCACAGTCTCAAAGAAAACCATTAGTAACACACTACACCATCATGGATTAAAATCCTGCAGCGCATGCAAAGTCCCCCTGCTCAAGCCAGCGCATGTCCAGGCCCATCTGAAGTTTGCCAATGACCATCTGGATGATGCAGAGGAGGAATGGGAGAAGGTCATGTGGTCTGATGAGACAAAAATAGAGCTTTTTGGTCTAAACTCCACTCGCTGTGTTTGGAGGAAGAAGAAGGGTGAGTACAACCCCAAGAACACTATCCCAACCGTGAAACATGGAGGTGGAAACATCATTCTTTGGGGCTGCTTTTCTGCAAAGGGGACAAAATGACTGCACCGTATTGAGGGGAGGATGGATGGGGCCATGTATCGCGAGATCTTGGCCAACAACCTCCTTCCCTCAGTAAGAGCATTGAAGATGGGTCGTGGCTGGGTCTTCCGGCAGGACAACGGCCCAAAACACACAGCCAACTAAGGAGTGGCTCCGTAAGAAGCATCTCAAGGTCCTGGAGTGGGCTAGCCAGTCTCTACACCTGAACCCAATAGAAAATATTTGGAGGGAGCTGAAAGTCCTGTATTGCCCAGCAACAGCCCCGAAACATGAAGGATCTGGAGAAGGTCTGTATGGAGCAGTGGGCCAAAATCCCTGCTGCAGTGTGTGCAAACCTGGTCAAGAACTACAGGAAACGTATGATCTCTGTAATTGCAAACAAAGGTTTCTGTACCAAATATTAAGTTCTGCTTTTCTGATGTATCAAATACTTATGTCATGCAATAAAATGTGAAATTAATTATTTAAAAATCATACAATGTGATTTTTCTGGATTTTTGTTTTAGATTCCGTCTCTCATAGTTGAATAGTACTTATGATAAAAACTACAGACCTCTACATGCTTATAAATGGAAATGGCATCAAAAAGACAAGAACAGAAGCTCCTCATAGTGCAGTACCATTTAGAAAATGTATTCAAAATATACAGGTTGCACTTACTGTACATAAGCAGAAGATAAAATCGCATTTTGTAAAATGGCAGGGACGCCAACAGCGTTCCACCCGTGTTCCATTGCACAAGCATGCAAACAGTTTGCTGAAGTCAAGCAGACTAAGGACATGGATTACTGGAACCATGTCCTGTGGTCTGATGAGACCAAGATAAACTTATTTGGTTCAGATGGTGTCAAGCGTGCATGGCGACAACCAGATGAGGAGTACAAAGACAAGTGTGTCTTGCCTACAGTCAAGCATGGTGGCGTTAATGTCATGGTCTGGGGCTGCATGAGAGCTGGTGAGCTACAGTTCATTGAGGAAACCATGAATGCCAACATGTACTGTGACATGCTGAAGCAGAGCATGATCCCCTCCTTTCAGAGACTGGGCCGCAGGGCAGTATTCCAACATGATAATGACCCTAAACACACCTCCAACACGGCGACTGCCTTGCTAAAGAAGCTGAGGGTAAAACTGATGGACTGGCCAAGCATGTCTCCAGACCTAAACTCTATTGAGCATCTGTGGGCCATCTTCAAATGGAAGGTGGAGGAGCGCAAGGTCTCTAACATCCACCAGCTTCGTGATGTTGTCATGAAGGAGTGGAAGAGGACTCCTGTGGCAACCAGTGAAGCTCTGGGGAACTCCATGCACAAGAGGGTTAAGGCAGTGCTGAAAAATAATGGTGGCCACACAAAATATTGACACTTTGGGCTCGATTTAGACATTTTTACTTAGGGATGTACTCACTTTTGTTGCCAGCGATTTAGACATTAATGGCTGTGTGTTGAGTTATTTCAAGGGGACAGCAAATGTACACTGTTATACAAGCTGTACACTCACTACTTTTCTTCAGTGTTGTCACATGAAAAGATATAATAAAATATTTACACAAATGTGAGGGGTGTACTCACTTTTGTGAGATACTGTATTTGCCCAGCGCTGAAAACATGTACAGCTTGCACTACTTTTTTCAGCCTAATGCACTGTGCTCAAATGCATGCAAACTTGCATAAATGCACATAAACGCAATGCACTGCCCCCGGGTGGCGAGAAATCCCATGTCAGGAGAGGGTTCATCTGCTGGTGGCACTTGCTGGTGGCACTGTGGCTCCCAAATCAATAGGCTGCAGTTCCAGTGTCCAGCGGTTGTCCCTCAGCAGCC
Organism: Aquarana catesbeiana; assembly: GCF_042186555.1. NCBI lineage: Eukaryota > Metazoa > Chordata > Amphibia > Anura > Ranidae > Aquarana > Aquarana catesbeiana. The sequence goes on along the minus strand of NC_133327.1, from coordinate 49,950,314 downwards.
AGAAGCTCACATCATCTCATGGAATCAGTAATCACCTAACGCTGGTTGCAGGAAGTTTTTTTAACTGCTTCTGCCCCTGAAGAATTTATCCCCTTCCTGACCAGAGCACTTTTTGCGATTCAGCACTGCGTCACTTTAACTGACAATTGCGCAGCTGTGCGACGTTACACCAAAACAAAATTGATGTCCTTTTTTTCCCACAAATAGAGCTTGCTTTTGGTGGTATTTGATCACATCTGTGATTTTTATTTTTTGCGCTATAAACAAAAAAACAGCGACACTTTAGAAAAAAAAAGCAATATTTTTTACTTTTTGCTATAAGAAATATCCCACCAAAATATATAAAAAAAACATTTTTTTTTCTCAATTTAGGCCGATATGTATTCTTCTACATATTTTTGGTAAAAAAAAAAAAATCGCAATAAGCGTTTATTGATTGGTTTGCGCAAAAGTTATAGCCTCTACAAAATAGGGGATAATTTTATGGCATTTTTATTATTATTTTTTTTTTATTAGTAATGGCGGCGATCTGCAATTTTTATCATGACTATGGATATGTCCTGCCAGCCGCAGCTCACATAGTATGGAATATATTCATATATTTTTTATGATTTAGGTTTCTCAATACATTTATCACATTGACATCTTATACACATAGTCCAATAATAAGTAATAATAGCAGCATTATTATCTTCGCCACTTGTTTATAACCTTAGATATTCCCCGATTAGGCACTTCACATTAATTCACCTTGCAGTGGTGGCCCGTCCATAGGGGGCGCCTGGGCGCCGCCCCCCCCCCCCCCCCCCCCTCCAGGCAGCAAAAAAAAAAAAAAGTCAAAAAAAAAAAAAAAAAAAATTTTTTTTTTACTACTGGCCCTTTAAAAAAAAAAAAGAAAAAAAGGTCCTTAAGTGCACTGTGTTCGGACGCCGGATACAGTGCGTCGCCGGACACAGTGCACTTATAGGAAGCGCCACGTTTATGCATTCACGAGATTGCAGACGTGGCGCTGCATTTGCGGGCGTTTAGCCCGCCTTGGGGCGTTTTCTGAAGCGCCAAGTAGCTTCCGCTCGGCCATAGTAATACATACTACAGGCGCCAGGCGGAAGCTACTTGGCACTTCAGATTTGATTGACATCTGCCCTGAGTCAGATGTCACTTCCTGATTCTCTCTCTCATTGCACCCGAGAGAGGAAACAGGAAGAATGCTGGTGCCAGTGTGAGGAGGAGGACACCGCAGGAGACTGAAGGTAAGTACCACTGTGTGGAGAATGGGGGGGACACCTGCTGTGGGGGGCTCTGATGGGGGACACCTGCTGTGGGGGGCTCTGATGGGGGACACCTGCTGTGGGGGGCTTTGATGGGGGACACTTGCTGTGGGGGGCTCTGATGGGGGACACCTGCTGTGGGGGGACTCTGATGGGGAACACCTGCTGTGGGGGGCTCTGATGGGGGACACCTGCTGTGGGGGACACCTGCTCTTGGGGGGCTCTGATGGGGGACACCTGCTGTGGGGGGCTCTGATGGGGGACACCTGCTGTGGGGGGACTCTGATGGGGGACACCTGCTGTGAGGGGCTCTGATGGGGGACACTTGCTGTGGGGGGCTCTGATGGGGGACACTTGCTGTGGGGGGACTCTGATGGGGGACACCTGCTGTGGGGGGACTCTGATGGGGGACACCTGCTGTGGGGGGACTCTGATGGGGGACACCTGCTGTGGGGGGCTCTGATGGGGGACACCTGCTGTGGGGGGCTCTGATGGGGACACCTGCTGTGGGGGGACTCTGATGGGGGACACCTGCTGTGGGGGGGCTCTGATGGGGGACACTTGCTGTGGGGGGACTCTGATGGGGGACACCTGCTGTGGGGGGACTCTGATGGGGACACCTGCTGTGGGGGGACTCTGATGGGGGACACATGCTGTGGGGGGCTCTGATGGGGGACACATGCTGTGGGGGGCTCTGATGGGGACACCTGCTGTGGGGGGCTCTGATGGGGGACACCTGCTGTGGGGGGCTCTGATGGGGGACACCTGCTATGGGGGGGCTCTGATGGGGGACACCTGCTGTGGGGGGCTCTGATGGGGGACACCTGCTGTGGGGGGCTCTGATGGGGGACACCTGCTGTGGGGGGCTCTGATGGGGGACACCTGCTGTGGGGGGCTCTGATGGGGGACTCCTGTTTTTGGGGGACTCTGATGGGGACACCTGCTGTGGGGGGACTCTGATGGAGACACCTGCTGTGGGGGACACCTGCTCTTGGGGGGCTCTGATGGGGGACACCTGCTCTTGGGGGGCTCTAATGGGGGACACCAGCTGTGGGGGGACTTTGATGGGGACAACTGCTGTAGGGGACACCTGCTGTGGGGGGTTCTGATGGGGACACCTGCTGTGGGGGGACTCTGATGGGGGACACCTGCTGTGGGGGGACTCTGATGGGGGACACCTGCTGTGGGCGGCTCTGATGGGGGACTCTGATGGGGGACACCTGCTGTGGGGGGACTCTGATGGGGGACACCTGCTGTGGGGGGACTCTGATGGGGGACACCTGCTGTGGGGGGCTCTGATGGGGGACACCTGCTGTGGGGGGCTCTGATGGGGGACACCTGCTGTGGGGGGCTCTGATGGGGGACTCCTGTTTTGGGGGGACTCCGATGGGGACACCTGCTGTGGGGGGACTCTGATGGAGACACCTGCTTTGGGGGACACCTGCTGTGGGGGGACTCTGATGGGGGACACCTGCTGTGGGGGGCTCTGATGGGGGACACCTGCTGTGGGGGGGCTCTGATGGGGGACACCTGCTGTGGGGGGGACTTTGATGGGGACAACTGCTGTAGGGGACACCTGCTGTGGGGGTTCTGATGGGAACACCTGCTGTGGGGGGACTCTGATGGGGGACTCCTGTTTTGGGGGGACTCTGATGGGGGACACCTGCTGTGGGGGGACTCTGATGGGGGAGACCTGCTTTGGGGGGCTTTGATGGGGGACACCTGCTGTGGGGGGACTCTGATGGGGGACACCTACTGTGGGGGGACTCTGATGGGGGACACCTGCTGGTGGGGGGACTCTGATGGGGGACACCTGCTGTGGGGGGACTCTGATGGGGGACACCTGCTGTGGGGGGCTCTGATGGGGGACACCTGCTGTGGGGGGCTCTGATGGGGAACACCTGCTGTGGGGGGACTCTGATGGGGGACACCTGCTGTGGGGGGCTTTGATAGGGGACACCTGCTGTGGGGGGACTCTGATTTGGGACACCTGCTGTGGGGGGACTCTAATGGGGGACACCTGCTGTGGGGGGCTCTGATGGGGGACACCTGCTGTGGGGGGCTCTGATGGGGAACACCTGCTGTGGGGGGACTCTGATGGGGGACACCTGCTGTGGGGGGCTTTGATAGGGGACACCTGCTGTGGGGGGACTCTGATTTGGGACACCTGCTGTGGGGGGACTCTGATGGGGGACACCTGCTGTGGGGGGCTTTGATGGGGGACACCTGCTGTGGGGGGCTTTGATAGGGGACACCTGCTGTGGGGGGACTCTGATGGGGGACACCTGCTGTGGGGGGACTCTGATGGGGGACACCTGCCGTGGGGGGCTTTGATAGGGGACACCTGCTGTGGGGGGCTCTGGTGGGGGGCTCTGGTGGGGGGCTCTGATATGGGACTCTGATGGGGGACACCTGCTGTGGGGGACACATGCTGTGGGGGGACACTGATGGCAACTCTGATGTAAGGGGACAGAGGCTGTATTTGGGGGGGGACAGAGGCTGTATTTGGGGGGGACAGAGGCTGCATTTGGGGGGACAGAGGCTGCATTTGATGTGACAGAGGCTGCATGTAAGGACGGACTGCTGGGGACACCTGATGGCATCTGGTTGTAGGCGACGTGGCTAGTGACACACTCGGGGCTCCCACTGATTCTGCATTATGGTGAGTTGAATGATTTCATTTTATATTACAATGTAACAATAGAAACAATGCGCTTCAATCATCCTGACACCATAACAACCATGGTGCCGGGATGATTGAAGCGCTAACACCAGGTGTTTGGAGTATCTTTATCTGATGATTGTTAAACTTTGTAGAATACACATTTCTATTGTTGTGTAGGATCTAGGCCTGCTGTCCCTCTCTCCCTCTATCCCTCGTTCATCTCAGACGCTAACCACACCACCTTAGAGCCACGCCCACTATTTTGCTGAAACCACGCCCATTTTTACCAAGTGGGAGGGGTCAAAAAGGAAAGGCGGGGTCTGGCGCCCCCCCATCCTAAAACTTCACCAGCCGCCACTGTCACCTTGTATAGATTGTTTTCACCATCACACATCACTAGCCTTCTTAGTTCTTTTCCCTTTTTCACATGTTTGTTACATTTTTTTACACGTTTTTGTTTTTGGTACAAATCAATAACACTTTATTTATGCTATATTTCATTACACAGACCCCATGCCTTTGGCACTTATCAATAACATTCTATTTATGTTACACTTTATCACATAGATCCCATCACTTAGTTTTTTGCACATACTACCCCACCACCCAGTATCATCACCTTTGTAAGGTGAGGCATGAAAACATAGAGCTTGTTTAAAGTGATTTTCTTCATCAAGTACTCTATACACTTAGTTCAACCTATCATATATTCACATATCACAAGTTAGATCCAAAAATTATTAAAATATGAGCAAAGGGAAAATATTAGTCGAGACCACCCTATTAATTGTTTTGAATATTAAGCAGTCTGGCTATATAGGACAATACGGAACACTCACCTGACACCCGCTGACTACATACTAATTTTTACAAATATAAAATTACAGGTGCCTCGCCCTACACCTTCCCCACTGGGTCCAAATGCGTGGCTCCTTGCAAGCCCCGTGGACTATGGACGCGCCCAGAGGTGACAGAGGGAATGAGTAAACATTGTGGGACCACCGCACGCAACGGTTTTTATTCATTCAAACTATGCGACACAAGCCCACTTTCCTATTCCCAAATGGTAAGTACTTCGCCATATGTATGGAGATGTACTTTCAAAACTTTCAAAATATCACGAAATGATCTATCATGTTTTGTATATTGTAGAAAATCCTAATGGAATTTTTTGATGTATCTCTTTAGAATTTAAAACCCCCCTGAAGAAGACCAGAAAAGGAAAAAGGGTCAAAATGCATTGGGGTATTCATGGGGATTCATATGGATAGTATTGATACAATGTAACTGTTCAATTAGAACTTTTTTAGTAAATTGATTGCCATGGGAGATGGTCCTTTGTTGTTGCTTGTGTCGACTACTGGAAATTTTATGTGGAATTTATTGTATCTATGTAATGCATTCTATGGCTGAATTAAATAATATTTTCACTAAACATGGTTACTAAACATTGTTTCAGAAATATGTTGCTGCTTAACCACTTGACCACTGGGCACTTAAACCCCCTTCCTAACCAGACCAATTTTCAGCTTTCGGTGCTCTCACACTTTGAATGACAATTACTCAGTCATACAACACTTTACCCATATGAAATTTTTGTCCTTTTTTTCACACAAATAGAGCCTTCTTTTGGTGGTATTTAATCACCGTTGGGTTTTTTATTTTTTGCGCTATAAAAGAAAAAAGACTGAAAATTTGGTAAAAAAATGAATTTTTCTTTGTTTCTGTTATAAAATTTAGCAAATTAGTAATTTTTCTTCGTAAATTTTGGCCAAAATTTATACTGCTACATATCTTTGGTAAAAATAAGTACAACTTGGTGTATATTATTTGGTCTTTGTGAATGTTAGAGAGTCCAAAAGCTATGGTGCCAATATCTGAAAATTGATCACACCTGAAGTACTGACGGCCTATCTCATTTCTTGAGACCCTAACATGCCAGAAAAGTACAAATACCTCCCAAATGACCCCTACTTGGAAAGAAGACATTCCAAGGTATTTAGAAAGATGCATGGTGAGTTTTTTTGAAATTGTCATCTTTTCCCACAATTCTTTGCAAAATCAAGATTTTTTTTTTCTTTTTTTTTTTTCACAAAATTGTCATATTAGAAGGTTATTTCTCACACACCGCATATGCATACCACAAATTACACCCCAAAACACATTCTGCTATTACTCCCGAGTATGGCGATATCACATGTGTGAGACTTTTACACAGCCTGGCCACATGCAGAGGCCCAACATGCACGGAGCACCTCCAGGCGTTCTGGAGCACCCAGGCCAATTCTTATATTTCTCTCCTACATGTAAAAATAATAATTTATTTGCTAGAAAATTACATAGAACCCCAAAACATTATATATATATTTTTTTAAGCAAAGACCCTAGAGAATACAATGGCGGTTGTTGCAACTTTTTATCTCGCACAGTATTTGCGCAGCAATTTTTAGAACGCGTTTTTTTGGGAAAAAAAACAGTTTTGTGCTTTAAAAAAAAACAAAACAGTAAAGTTAGCCCAATGTTTTTGCATAATGTGAAAGATGAAGTTACGCCGAGTAAATAGATACCTAACATGTCACCCTTCAAAATTGCACACTCTCGTGGAATGGTGCCAAACGTCACTACTTAAAAGTCTCCATAGGTGACGCTTTAAAATTTTTTACTGGTTACATGTTTTGAATTACAGAGGAGGTCTAGGGCCAAAATTATTGCTCTCGCTCCAACGTTCGCAGTGATACCTCACATGTGTGGTTTGAACACCGTTTTCATATGTGGGCGGGACTTACGTATGTGTTCGCTTCTCCATGCGAGCACACGGACATGGGCGCTTTAAAAAATTTTTTTTTATTGTTTATTTTACTTTATTTATTTTAGTTTGACACTTTTCCCCCCCAAAAAAAATTTTTGATCACTTTTATTTCTATTACAAGGAATGTAAACATCCCATGTAATAGGAATATGGCATGACAGGTCCTCTTTACAGTGAGATATGGGGTCAATAAGACCTCACATCTCACCTCTAGGCTGTGCCTGAAATAAAAAAAAAACGATCTTGGCTTCGATCGTAGCGGTGAGTCGGTAGAAGCACCAGAGGGTGGCGGGAAGGGGGGGGCGTCCCCTCTCGCCTCCCATAAGAACGATCAAGCAGTGGAACAGCCGCTATGATCATTCTTATGGTGTAGGAAATCGCCGGCTAAAAAAGCTGATATCTGAATGATGCCTGTAGCTGCAGGCATCATTCAGATATCCCCGCTCAAAGTCAAGGACGTCATATGACTGTGGGCGGGAACTGGTTAAAAATTGCGGAGTATTGCGGGGTATTGCAGAGTATTGCGGAGTAGTGCAGGGTATATTGCAGGGTATATTGCAGAGTATTGCGGGGTATATTGCAGAGTATTGCTGGGTATATTGCAGAGTAGTGCCGGGTATATTGCAGAGTATTGCGGAGTAGTGCAGGGTATATTGCTGGGTATATTGCAGAGTATTGCGGGGTATATTGCAGAGTAGTGCCGGGTATATTGCAGAGTATTGCTGTGTATATTGCAGAGTAGTGCAGGGTATATTGCAGGGTATATTGCTGGGTATATTGCAGAGTAGTGCCGGGTATATTGCAGAGTAGTGCCGGGTATATTGCAGAGTATTGTCGGGTATATTGCAGAGTAGTGCTGGGTATATTGCAGGGTATTGTGGGGTATTATGCAGAGTATTGCAGGGTATTATGCAGAGTATTGCAGGGTATTATGCAGAGTATTGCAGGGTATTATGCAGAGTATTGCGGGGTATTATGCAGAGTATTGCAGGGTATTATGCAGAGTATTGCAGGGTATTATGCAGGGATGGCTGAGCATGGAGGGATGGATGGATGTGACTACAATTGTCACTGAGCACCGCTGTGGGCACTACACATGCAGCCCACAGCGGTGCTGCCATCCGATCCCTCCCCCTCTCCCCTCACACTGTACCGATCGGTACAGAGAGGGGAGGGAGGAACCGGCGTCATGACATGACGCCGGTCTGTTGACATGTGATCGCTCCGTCATTTGACGGAGCGATCACATGGTAAACGGCCACGATCAGCGGCCGTTTACCGTGATCCGTGATGCGCCGGGTCCTCCGGACCCGGCGGTCACGGAAGTTCTCGGGTGCGCGCCCCAGGGGGCACGCGAGAGCAGTATTCTGGGAGGACGTCCACCCAGAACTAGCCGACCGCGCTGTAGCCGTCTTTCGGCTATGGCCCGGTCGGCAAGTGGTTAAAAGCCCCCTGGGGAAACTTTTCCACTATTTTTGCAATGCTTTTTGGGGTGTGCAGCTGTGTCAACTCTTGCATGTGTTACTTCACTTTGATGACTATGACATTATGGCAGACACTTTTGACACTATTTTGGGACCATTGACATTTATACAGCGATCAGTGCTATAAAAATGCACTGATTACTGTGTAAATGACACTGACAGGGAAGGGGTTAAACACTAGAGGGTGATCAAGGGGTTAAGTGTATCCGAGGGAGTGATTCTAACTGTGGGTGGATGGGCTACCACTGACATGACAGCGATTACTGCTCCCGATGACAGGGAGCAGTAGATCCCTGTCATGTCACTAGGCAGAATGGGGAAATGTCATCTCCCCGTTCTGTGGCTCAGTGACACGATCGCGGGACACCGGGGGACATAGAGTCTGCGGAACCCGCAGGCACGGTCACACTGTACGCAGCGCGCCCGCTAGCCCCGCCAATTAAAGGCGACATACAGGTACGCCCATTTGCCCACTGCTGCCATTGTGCCGACGTATATCGGTGTGCAGCGGTCAGCAAGTGGTTAAACCCTGTCCATGCTCCTCATTCCTGCCTTGGTGTTCTGTCTCTATGTGCCCCTGTCCTGCGCTCCTATGTTCCTGATCCTGATCCTGGACAATGATCCCGACCCTGCCTGCTTGTTCCATCTCCTGTTTCCCTCTCTCTGTCCTGTCTTGTTCTCAGCTCCCTCTGCTTGATCTCCTGTGTATGACCCTGCTTCTGTTACGACTACGATTTGTTTATCTTGTTTCCTTTATAAACTTGGTTTGGGCAGTTGTTCATTGTGTGTCACTATTTGTTTGGTTATCTGGTTTTGCTTTACACAGTTTTATATTGGAGGTGCATTTACATTTGTGTAATTCACTTATATTTTAAATAAATTATATAATTTTACACTTTACTTGAGCCTGATATTCTCTGTGGCGGTCCACACATTTCTGGTCACACTGGTTCCTAACATAACACCAAGGCCAGTCCTGACCAGAAGTGGCTGCACAAGGAAGCCATCTTGGCTCTGCTGTTGTTTGTGGTAAGATGCATCCTGAGGAGGTTATATACTTTTCTTTGCGACAGAGGAAAAAAAAGTACTGTCAGATATTGAAGGAAACTGCCAGAGATCAGCTGTTAGAATGTATTCATCTAGCTCATTCCCTAGTTCAGTGGTTCTCAATACCTGTCCACAGAACCCACTAATAGGCCCCGGAAGGAAGAGGGGTGAATATGGACCGATGATCTTGAGTAAATGACTCCAATGCTGAAGATCAGTCAGTGTGTGTAAATTTTAATTTCTGGAAGGAGTACTAGTCACCATCAGCATAGAACTCCTGTGGGACATTCCTTTTTTTTGTACAGTACAGCCAGAATGCTAAGTCCTCCATTTATTCAGTTCCTCAGTTTGTTGGAGTATGTCACGCTCCCATACCCTATTTTTGGTCTTTTTTCATTTATTTAGCAAAAAAATTGGCCTGGGCAGGACGGGGGTAAAAGTGCCCAGTGGGCAAGTGGTTAACTTAGGTGCTATGGTCAACTTATGGATCAAATGTAAGCATAATTCCATCCTCTTTCCCCATGGCCCCCAGTTATTCACACCAGGAATCACACAGGATGGCGCTGCACATTCAAATGCAGCTCAGTGCTGTGCATTTTGAGCCCATTCATTTTAAATGGTCTGAGTCGCATTAGAGTGCAGCAAAAGTATTGCATGTAGCACTTTAAAAAATGCACAGCAACCGGATTGCATGGTACTTCTGCACCATGCAATCCAGTGCAGGCAAACGCACTGCATTTGCGACTTGTGTTTGGGCAGTGTGTTCTGAAAGCAGTGCAGGAATGCATATGGAACGTGATTTTCCCACACCTCTTTTTGGCAAGAATGGGCCCTCAGTGTATGTAATGGCAGTTTGGATAAAGTTACACAATGGTTGTGGAAACCTGACATAAAAGATACTAAGAATGCCAAAGTGTGTGCACCGCTCAGGTAAATGAATGATCAGCAATCCAGTGTGGGTGCTGGCCCCGGCCCGACTCGCCATTGTGCAGTCACAAATATAGAATAAGAATCAGGAGCACATCACCATGGAGCTTGAACGAAATGAATTCCTTGATTTACACATGTCAAGCATCAGACAGGAAAAAACAAGATACAATTGGTAGACGCGTTTCATACGAACACAACGTGCTTGTTCACTACCAGAGTTGTGAAAATCTGGACAGAATTCAGGCCTCAGGATCTCCCATAAGGTGTTGCTGATAGTACAGGGTGCAATGTGTATAGAGTAGTACATCTACATATTGGGGTACAGAGCAAGCAAAGTCTCCATCAAATCCCTCCCGAGTAAACAGTCAAGTAATTCATGTAGCACAATCCCTAACAGGATATAGGATCTCCATGGTGCTGTGTCCAGTCCTAGTAGTGGCCCTCTCACCAGGTCTGCTTAAGTGGAATTCCACTTGGGCAGACCTGTTGAGAGGGTCACTACTAGGACTGGACACAGCGATATGGAGATGAGATATCCTGGTAGCCTATGTTAGGGATTGTGCTACATGAACTAATTGACTGTTTACCTGGGGTAAATTATTAGCAACACCTTATGGAATATTCTGAGGCCTGAATTCTGTCCAGATTCTTCATATGTTGAATGACAGATTGCATACACATTGTCTCTTTGTTTTTAAAGCCACTATGCTGAGTTTCTAACATGATAATCCACTTTAATACTTATGCCACGTACACACGATTGCACATTCCAACAACAAAAACCATGTTTTTTTCTGACGGTTGTTGGCTCAAACTTGTCTTGCATATACACGGTCACACAAATCTTGTCGGAAATTCCGAACGTCAAGAATGTGGTGACGTACAACACATACGACGAGCCCAGAAAAATGACGTTCAATAGCCAGTGCGGCTCTTCTGCTTGATTCCGAGCATGCGTGGAACTTTGTGCATCGGAATTGTGTACACATGATCGGAATTTACGAGAGCGGATTTTGTTGTCGGAAAATTTGAGATCCAGATCTCAAATTTTGTTTGTCGGAAATTCCGACTGAAAATGTTGAATAGAGCCTACACAAGGTCGGAATTTCCGACAACAAGCTCCCATTGAACATTTCCCGTCGGAAAATCCGACCGGGTATACGCGCCATTATCCTAAGCTCCTGAAGAAGCATTTTGGCTTGAAACATGTAGCGCTCCAATCTGCTACATCAAACACACAACAAGCCCGATCAGATATTGACAGCCATAACCTACTGGCGCATTGTATATGGCTATGATGGGGCCTTATTGGTGGTTTTGTTGATGGTTTTGCTTGATTTGGGGTAGTATGCTATCGTGTGAATTTTAATTTACACCACTATGCTTTTAACTAAATTGTAATAAAAGTTATATTTTTTATAAAAAATACTTGTGTACTCTGGTGCCTATAAAGTCCATAAGGGTCTACCAACAAAAAAATGCTATAAATTTTGGGATGTGGCACTGTTTTAATTACTCGCATCCACAGTTTTAGCCTGTGAGGATGCAAACATACTATATTGACACATAATATTACCCTGCCATATGCTACGTTGTCACTGATTTATAGATGGATACAGTAATTTATTTAGTCCTGGACTGCAATTGTAAAAATTTAATTAAAAAGGATCCCTGCCCAGCTGGTTCATTTATATGAAGTACAGCCACAAGTATAACAAACATTGTTATTTGAATGATTCATTTATTCTCCACAGTAGACATAACTTTTAGAGAAGATTTCTGAGAAAATATAGAAAAACACTTTTTTTTTTATATTTGTCACAAAGTAATTTATCATTAAGTCACTGCAGTTTACAGATTACCATTTATGCCTCTAAAAAGCTGCCTAGGGCATGGTGGAAGAGGGTGGGCCAGTGATACAGGATGACTATTTTAACTACTTGTCTACTGGTCACTTTTACCCCCTTCGTGCCAAGACTAAATTTCAGCATTCAGCGCCATCACACTTTGAATGACAATTGCACGGTTATGCAGCACTGTACCTAAATTTTTATCATTTTGTTCACACAAATGGAGCTTTCTTTTGGTGGTGTTTAATCGCCACTGTGTTTTTCTTTTGTTTTGTTTTTTTGCTAATGAACATTAAAAAAGACCAAAAATGTACTGTTATAAAATTTTGCAAACAGGTAATTTTTCCTTCTTTACTGATGTGCGCTGATGAGGCTGCACTGATGGACACTAATGGGCATTGATGAGGTGGCATTGATGAGGAAGCACTGATGGACACTGATGAGGAAGCACTGATGGGCACTGGTGAGGTGGCACTGATGAGGAAGCACTGATGGGCACTGATTGGCAACAATGATGGGTATTGATGAGGCGGCACTGGTGGCCACTGAAGAGGAGGCACTAATAAGGCTGCACTGATATGTGGCACTAATGGGCACTGATAATCAGCACTGATTGGCAGCACTGCTGGGCACTGACTGGCAGCACTGATGGGCACTGATAGGTGGTACTGATTGGCAGCACTGATGGGCACTGATTGGCAGCACTGATAATCAGGACACCGATGATCGTTGTCCTAATTATCAATGCAGATGTCCCCTTTCACACTAGCTGGTTACTTGCTCTCTCCTCTCCTCATGTTGTGACAACGTGAGGAAAGGAATGCCGATAACTGGCAAGTGTGTTTACATCATGATCAGCTGTGATTGGACACAGCCCATCATGTGGTAAAGAGCAGCTGTCATTGTCTCTTTACCCTGATCTGTGATGCGCTGTGTCACAGCTCACCACCGATCGCTGCGCACATGCGCAGCAAGAATGGGAGGACGTCATAGGATGTCCTCCCAGAATTAGAGCGTTCAAACCAGTTAAGTATGAAATATTAAATATGGTTACCCATCACCCAGATGAAACAGGAAGACTCTACTGTTGAAGCAATAAAGACCTAGGAACCATTGAGTGACATGACGTTGTTGATGAACAAAGCCATATCGCACAATGTTACTGTAGGACAAGGCTGAAAAAAACAATGTGACTATAGACGATCCTGAGCACATGACTTTTATTTGTTAACAAAGCCATTAATTGACCCATAATTAGGATAATTTTTTCAAAGGCATTATTGAGAAAAAGAACAAGACAAGTCTACAGCTAGAAGTATTTTAAGGCTTCATTCCCATGATCCACTGCCACGGAGTCCGCCTCTGTCCGCCAGCTCAGCGGGAGATCTCTCCATTGATATCCACTGAGCTGGCGGATGACAGGTCCGTCTCTGCTCACTGATCGAGGAGGGGCTTGCCGAGCACCGCTGGTTGCTATGGAGAGATCGGACGAAAACGGACAGCCCGTTTTTTGTCGTTTTTTGTCCGTTTTTATCTGATCTCACCCGATCCGATCCGCCAGGGACGGATGTGAACGTAGGGCCATCCATCTGATTTTAGCGGATCGGGTCAGATGTCAGTGGACATGTCACCACTGACATCCGTCGCTCCATAGACTAACATGGAGTGCCCGTTCAGGTCCGCCGACAAAACTGACAGGTGGACCTGAGTGATCCAACAGTGTGAAAGGGGCCTAATAAGATGACTTAGAATAGAGAAAATAAATATAGATTGGCAATCATATCATAAAAACTCCAATACCAATGAAGATGGGTAATACCCCATCATCCATTAATATATAGCACTACCGCAGTAAGGGCCGCTGGATTTTTTTGGGTCTACCCTCACATGCACAGCCAGGTAGCAGGAATTTCCCAGCATTTCAAGAACCAGTCCATGGTGTTTTGTTTTGTTTTGTTTTTGGTTTATTAGGGGATAAACTTAGATAGGTAAGGGAAAGCATGAGATGCCAAGAACTGTAACTGAAGACTTGATACTGTCTCTGGATGCTAAAAGTTACTAAGCTGTCCTCCCTTAGGATTGATGGAGCAGCTTGACTGGTAGCAAAAGTCCCAAACACTGGGTGCAGATGCTGCTTCCATAGAAAATACTAACACACCTGGCTGTTCCTTAAATTCCCAAGCGAGAAGAGTAGGGTGGCTTTGCAGGCCTTATTTGGCACTAAGCTGTCCCTTTTTAGTGAACAAGCAGGGTATTGCACCTTGCTGCTTCTCCTCTATCAGGCTCTAGGGTGTAGTAGTTGAAAATACTTGCTCTGGCCATTGAATTTCAAGTGACTGCTGCACAGATCTCCTGCTGAACAGGTCCTGATCTTGGTGTAGTGAACCCCTTTAAGGGCCGTAGACAAGTGGGATCCCCCACCCTGCACAGCCAGGCACACCAAACTTCCACCAGCACTCAAGAGACAGAGTTTTTTATCTGAGGGATAGTAACTTGGATAGGGGTTGGAGATTATGGGATGCCCACTTGACTTCAAAACAACTTCAGGGACAACTCTTCCTATATACAATCCTATATACAGTCTCTGTATACACTCTGCTTGTTCCTCCAGCACTCACTTGCTTGCAGAACCCAGCTGGCACACTGTGAAAATCTGACAAAGCAGTCAGATTGAAGCAGAAGCCTGTTATAGGCAGGAACCTGAGGCCCCTTGATTGTGTAGAAAATGTTCAGTGTCCAGCTTCATCACTCCAGTGGCTACAGATCCCAGCACCCCTTCTTCAGGCACTGCCAACTCACCTTTCTGCAGCTTCCCCTTTCACTAGCCCTCCTGACTAACTTCTCCACACAGTTCTCCCAGACTGACACTCACCAGCCCATCCGGCTGACTCCAAGGAGATCTCCCAAATGTGCTGAACTGCTCCAGCTGTCCTCTCTCCTTGCTCCCATGCCTTCAGGAAGGAACTCCTCCATGTGTTGTGGGGGATCCTTCCAGCAGGGGTCACCCTGCAAGGGCCTCCGACAGCTTCCTCAGTACTCCATCTTCCACCCAACTGCAGCTACTGGCATGACTCATACCTATTTATGAGGTGAGCTGCCCCCTGCCAGCCCTTTTTGCTGGAGATTGGCCAGGGTCCTCATAAATATGCATGGCGGCCCCTCCTTACTCCTACCCTCCAGTTCTGGAAGTTTCTACCAACTTGCAGACCAGGGGGAAGTGCCAGCGAGCTGCCAGAGGACTCATTCGGCCACTGAGTCACTGAACCCTGACCCAGATTCACAACCCAAGCCTGGCCCTCAGCTAAGCTAAATTTTACTACACTAACAACTACTTCTAGAACATACTAGATGGCGCTACACTGGTTTCCAGGATGGCTTCAGCTAAGCCTAGCTGAGGCTTGAAAGGGATTTGAGTCTTCAGCTGCTTCCGATCTCGCTCTCTTTCTTGTGCTCCTGCTCTGTCTTCTGCCCAGCACAGCGGTCCCCTCCAGGCAACTGGACCCTGGACTCTGCTCCCCTGCTGCCAGGCTCCAGAATATTTATGGCCTATCTCCCTACCTTCTGGGCAGAACTCACCCATGGATTGGTGGAGACTCCATAAATATTCAGGCCTAATCTCTGCTCCTTAGCCCCCTATAAGTTCTAGAACCCTCCAGCAGTCCAAGAAGCCAGGGGGAGGTAAAAAAGACTCAGTCCTTGGAGCTCTAAAGAGCACACAAACAATTAACCCTAAGAGAAGAGAAACACAGGCACCTCTAAGTTAGAACTGTAAATATTTAATGAGATACAGGTGCATTATCCACTTACATTGAGGCTAGGGAAGTAAGGCACAAGTCCATCCACACTGGCGTGGCGTCAATCCGTGCAGAGCAGCATTTAAAACAGATGATTTTAGCCTGAAGGGGAGGAATCCTAGCCAGCAGGATCTCTGGGACCAAGACAGTGAAACCAAGGCTTGGATCAGGCTGATGGTGAGGGCTGGCGATGGGCGTGATGACGTCACTGGTGGGTCCCAACAGCATTTCAGAACATGCGCACTGGCAGATTGGACTCAGGGTGTGCTCCTTGTTTAAGCTAATGGGACCTTGGCTGATAGCAGCCTTATATGTGCCTTTAAACACTGCCATCTAGTGGAAAGAGTGTGAAGTACTTTCCAACATGAAATACCCAGCGCTAACATGGTTCAACAGAAATGATATAACATCAAATATCAGATTCAGTTCTTGGGGTAATTACATATAAGAATAGGCAATAAAAAAACATTAAAACATAAAATTAGTCTAAAAACACTATTGCATTGGATTTCTTTGGATTAAATGAATTGATTATTTTGATAATAATAGTATATATAGATTCCAATTGGAAGGGGGGGGTTGTTTTTATGGAAAGATGCATGGGATTGTTTCTACCGCGTATATATGCATAGAGATTATAAATTAAAATAAAAGAATATATTTACACTCTGTATGTATATCACATAGAGACCAGTGGTACCTAAATACTTATTGTGAAGCAATAATTTATATTTTAGATTTATGCGATAACTAATAGGATATATTTAATGTAGTGATGATGGTATATGGTGTGATAGATTAATGATGGGATAATATCATGTGGTGAAGCAGTTAAGCCTTGAGTTGGCTGTTGGGAAATAGAGGGGATGGGGGGGTTTGGGGAAAAGGAGGGGGGGGAGAAATATGGGGGTAAAAAAGGGGATGAACATTAACAACAACACTATGTTTACTTACTATTAGGACGAACCTCCCACCACCCCAAGGCAGAAAAATGGTTTATATGAGAACCACCATGATAAGGAAGAGATACCTAAGGAAAAGGGGAAAAGGAAGGCAATTATTGTGGGGAACTGTTATAATATAGTAGACACCTCTAATTCCTTGTTAAGTGCTCCTGGCAAGAGAGTGTCGAGAGAGTAGATCCAATTTGTTTCGGGTTCACAGAGCCAGCCTCCGAGAGATTCCAAGGCATCTGTTCCACGATCCACACTTTTAGTTGAAATAAATAAAAACAAAATTGGAATCCACTTTTCATTGGTTGCCAATGGCAACATATGTTATTGATGATTACCAATTCATCAATTTGACGGGATACCTCCTAAGCTCAAAAATATCAAAATAAAAATTGATGGCGATGAACAAAGAGATGTCCTAGAGGAGCAAAAGGGAGGATCAATCACAGAATATCTATTTGAAAAATTGTTTTATTAAAGTTACAAGTGTAAACCCCCCAAAACACCCAGCAGTAAAAACACATACAAAAAAAATAACAACGTTGTCACAATATGACGCCAATCTCAGGGCCCCACACATACACACACATGCATAGACCAGCTAAAAAAGGGGAAAGAATGGTGCTGCTATAACTAAAGCCAATGTAAATACTTAGTCCTGTATGGTCAAAAATAACAGACTATACATGCTGCATGTAACGGGCTTATGCCCGGTCTTATGCCCGGGCTTATGCAATTAATGTAACTGAATGTCAACAGGTATCCGGGGGAAGGGAGGAATGAAGAAAGAAAAAATGTCAATTGCCCAGGGGCTCTCACCACTCCGGGATGATAGCTGCAATGGCTGTAGTACAAGGAGCCTGTTCTCCTCTGAGGTTAACCTGGAAATAAATGCTGTAATAGCATGTGAGTAAATGCTGATAAAGTTCGTCAGCATCTTGCAACTGCCCTCTGGTGTAGAGCGTCAATGCTCAAAAACATCCGGTCATGAGTTGGGTATGCTGGCTACGGTGGCTCGTGAGATGATGCAGAGCAGGCTTATCCAGTCCATCTGAGATGAAGTGGTGCTACGATGTTATCTCACACACTTGCTGGAACGCATGGTGGAGCGTGGGGTGAAGCTGGTGCTGCCTACTTCAACGCGTTTCGCACACGCGACTGCGCACTTTATCAGGACGTATGACGTAAGTTATTTCCGTCTTTTTAAAGGTACAAGTGTCCAATCAGTATTGCTTACGTCAAGATTTCATCTTGAAGCCATCTTGTGGTGACAAGTCATATTGCATGATTAAAAAACAGGTGGAAAAAAGAATTTAGAGAAAGAGTGTGAAAAGAAGATTCGTACTGACAAAATGGAATTACATTGTACAACCATAGCAGACCTGCACGGGACAAAAGTATGAGTGTGAATCAACAATGGATAACCAGGTGAAGATGGTTAGGTTCGGAATGATTAGCTTAGCCCAATCACTTGGATGACACTTTATGTAGTGGGGTAAATTCTTAATGGATTATGACTCAAGAAAAAATTGAGGCTTAACTCATTGTTCAGTCCTTTAGGCTGGAGAGTATCCAGCCTAAAAATCCAGGATTTTTCTTTCCTCAACAGGACTGTGTCAAAGTCACCTCTATGTTCTGGGCAAAAAAACCCCTTGATCTTGAGGCCAGTAGACTTCCCACTATGGCATTGTATAAAGTGTCGGGCCATGGGAGTGTCTTCTTTTTGCCTTATACTCTTAAGCTATTCACTGAACCTGATAGGAAGTTAGTGTTTGGTTTTACAAATGTAAAGTTTTTTGCACGGGCATTCCAGAATATAGAGAACCCGCATTGTGGCACAGTTAACAAAACTGTTTAATCTCATATTCATTCTTTCTTTCAGAATCGGTGAAGACCCTTGAGCCTTCAACATAACTACACATCCCACAATGGCCACAGGGGTACATCATTTTTAGTCTAGGCAGATCAGTAAGCTAATTTCTATTTTGTGGGCAGGTAAACTCAGATTGGACCAGTGTGTTATTTAAATTTCTTGCTCTTCTCGCCACCATATGGGGCCTAGAGCCAACTATATCCTCCATGCCCTTAGAGCATGTCAGGATGTGCCAATGGTCCTGCATGATCTT
The DNA here is from genome assembly GCF_042186555.1 of Aquarana catesbeiana. Lineage (NCBI taxonomy): Eukaryota > Metazoa > Chordata > Amphibia > Anura > Ranidae > Aquarana > Aquarana catesbeiana. Next base: position 49,931,388 of record NC_133327.1, on the reverse strand, counting down.
GCCAACCTGGTCCCACTGTGCACCATATTGTGCTATTAGTCTTATAGGTTCCTTAGTTGCATTGGTTGTCCTATCTCGGATCAATAGGAGGTCGGCCCTAGTTCTTTGCCCGGCAATTTTCCTGGCTCTTCTAAGTACTCGATAGGAATAGCCTTGTTCTCTGAAGTGTTGATAAAGTAAGTCAGATTCATATTGATAGTCCTCCTCGGTGGAGCAGTTCCTCCATATCCTGAGGAACTGTCCCACCAGGATCCCACAAATAAGTGGTTTAGGGTGATGGCTGTCTGCTGAGAGGAGATTGTTGGCTGCTGTCTTTTTCCTATAAGTTTTTGTTACCAGTTTACCCCTCTCTAATTTCATAGAGAGGTCCAGGAAGGAGACCTCATGGGAATCTACCACATAGGTTAAGTGTATATTCCGAGTATTGCGGCCGAGTTCATCCATGAATTCCTGCAATTCTGTTCCACGATCCACACTTTTAGGCCTCCAGTAGATTTCTTGTGATATTGGGAGAAATGGTGAAGAACGCTGTGTTTATCTTTGCCTTCCTCAACCTTTCTCCGGTGCTCGCTAAATCTTTGTCAGAGGGGGCAGATAGTACGACCTACATAAAGTTGGTGACAGGGTCAGCTAAGGCAATACACCACATAATCAGATGAACATTTATAAAATTCATTGATGTTGTAGGTTTTGCCCTTGGTAGTAAATTGTTTCTTGCCATGTTCTACAAAACTACATGTCTTGCATAGTGTTTTTTTACATTGAAACATACCCTGTAATGGTATGAGGCATATCTGGGGTATTGATTGGCGGGGCAAGATTTAAGCTTGCTGGGTAAGATTCTGTTTTTCATATTTGGTGCTTTTCTGTATGGGACTTTGGGGGAGTTGGGAAGGATAGTTTTGAGATGTGTATCCTCAAGCAATATCGGCCAATGTTTTTTGAGAATTGATTCAATTTTTTTGTGATCAGAATGGAATCTGGTGACAAAACCCCTAGTACCCCCCACGATCCATCCACTTCTCCCTTCTCGGATCTCTCACACACCCATTAAGCACAAACATACCCTCAGGTTCAACTAGAGATTCCAATCAGATTACCAAAAAACAACCAAGTTCCATCAATAACAAAAAAGTTAATCATGACAAAAGGACAACTCCTGACACCAATATTCCTCAGGGTAAATTGTTTATCTGCTCATAAACCACAGCAACTCATAGCCCAGACCACTTCAGCCCATGAAACATCTACTACCCATGGAGTGTTGCCAACTTCCAATACAGTAACAGTAACTCCACTTGGATCCTGTATAGACCCTAGGGACCCTATGGTTGGAGTCACCTTTTCTACCATGGAGGCAACATTGACCTTTGGTGCCCTAGATCTATCCATCACAGAGCCCAGTGACACATCAATCCCAGAGCCCAGTGATCTCACCATACCCCCCATTTCAACTATCATCCATTTTTTATCCAGTTCACAACCATCATCAGGTATTGGTCCAAGCGCCTTGGTATTTGGTTCTTTTCTAGTCATGAACCCCTCTCCAGTCACCCCCCAAAAAAGAATATTTGACATAGAGGCTGCAGAGGGGGAAGAAACAAACATAGATGCCAGTCAACCAAAGAACCACAACTCATTGTGGAGCTGCTGATTTAAAGCGGGCTGTTTCCGTCACCTTTTTACCTGTAATTTCACCAATACCAAACTTAGAGTCCACGTTGAGCTTATTATCTGACAATGTAGGCACCAGTCACTTGAGTACTTTTCCAATGCTTTAATGGGAGATAACTGGAAGAAATAGCAGAAAAGAGGTAGAAGAAGAGTTGCAGGGAAGTTCAAATACCTTTTCTTGGTGTAGCACTAAGGAATTGAAATCTCAGGGATGAATGTATCTTCAGTTCAGGATTAAATCTTTGCCCGCCCGGATAGGTCTCTCTCACTAACCTAGCAGCCGGAGCGCAGCACGAACAAAAAGTCTCTGCCACAGACTTGAGTGAAACAAAACTGTACGATCCTCTGCCACAGGATGTAGTAGTCTTTGGTAAACAGCAAACACAGTACCAGAACCTTTAAGCCGACCCGGCAGTACTTGTGCGGTAGATTAGATTAAGATGCATCCTCCAATCGAGTCACCAGGCCCTTCTCAAGACCAGCCTTATGCATGGTCCCTTCCAAGAAAGGTTCTCCCTGGATCTTCTCAATTGTCCGGCTTCTTCCCGCAGGACAGACAGCACAGGACCATCCCAGCAATAGCAGGACCCAGACAGGCTTCTGGGCCTACTTGCACGGCTGCAGCAACGCAATGCTCCAGCCCGGAGGGCCACGAGGTAGAACTGACTAGCACATACCTGTCGGCCAGGAGGGCCAGCAGGTGGAAAGGAACAGACCAAGAAATATGGCGTCTTCCGCTTAAATACCCCCTCCCAGAATGCACCGCAGGGGACAACCTCTGCCGAGTTACTTCTGGGAAAGAAAAGCACTCATATACTTCAGCTTGTTGCTTTCCAACACCGACCTATGGTGATAAGGACACCCACAGGCAACAATGCGGAATTGCACGCAACACAGCCAAAGCTGGAACAGAGGCTAATTTAGCTATAGATTGAATTTGAACTATGTACAGAACAGATGACCCACTAAATTTACATATAAGTGGTAGATTAAAAATCTACCATCGATACATATAAAGATTGAAAATCTTTCCAGTCATGTTCTCTCCCCAGAAGAGAAGTCATTGTTGAGCCGGGGACTCAATTTTGCACCAACTATCAAGCCTGACCCATATCTACTGTTTAAAGATCTAAATAAATACATTAGAAACCTTACTCTCAAAAGGTTATTTCAGATTAAAAGTACCAAACAAACTGAGACTGACTACATTCCTCAAGACGATATGGTTTCTACCCCGGAATCTGAACCTATTAAATTTGATTTTGAGGTTGATATCATAGAAACGCTTGAAGAACTATATTAGGACGATTCCCCCACCAACCTAGACATATACACCCAACATCTACACACATCAGTCCCAGTTGCACATTCCACACTAAGGCTAAAATCTGTCTTTTATCCACACCTCACTACCTTTTAAGACATGGTCTTCTCAGACATGAACAAACTATGTTTGCAACAAGCTCTCCATCCTTCTGACTTAGGTCTCCTCACCCCTTTGGAAAATAAAGCACTAAAATGCTTTGCCAATAGCAACAACCTAATTATAAAAACTGCCGACAAAGGTGGAGGTATTGTCATCCAGGATAGGGCCGCATACCAAAAACTTAGCAAAGACCCACTATCCGAATACAAATTGAATATCGATCTCTTAATTGAATATGCTACTCAAACAAAAATCATAGACAGATCTGAAGCTTCCATCCTAATTAGGGAATTTTATCACACGCCATAGTTTTATCATATCCCAAAAATCCACAAAAGTCTCACTGATCCCCCAGGTAAAGCAATCATAGCCGCCATGGACAGCATAACATCAGGTTTGTCCAAATACATTGATCACTATCTTCAGTCATTGGCCCAGGGCTTATAGTCCTAAATAAGAGATGGTACCCACCTATTAGAGCAATTAAAGTCAAATAAATGGGCTAATGACTACATTTGGATGTCTCTGGATGTAAGTTCCCTATACACATCCATCCCTCATGAATTTGGACTAGCAGCTCTGGACCATTTTCTATTCCATGACCAACATATGAGTAATAGACAGGCTGGGTACATCTTGGAATGCACCAAGTTCTGTCTTACACATAATTACTTTAATTTTAATGTTCAATATTATGTGCAAGTCAAAGGCACTGCCATGGGAGCCAATTTTGCTCCCTCATATGCTAATCTATCCATGGGCCTCTGGGAGCAACAATACATTTGGTAAATGAATCCCTACTCTAAACACCGTATTTATTACGGCAGGTAAATAGATGACATCATCATCTGGAATGGTTCCATTAATGACATCCAGGAGTTTGTCAATCACTGCAACACTAACCCATATGGCCTTAGTTTCACCTATTTTACAGACCCAGACAAATTAGCCTTTCTTAATCTGGAACTCTATCATGCTAATGACAAAATACACACTAAAAACTACTGTAAACTGAGAGCTGGCAACTCACTATTACACTACAAAAGCTGCCACTACCACAAGTGGAAAAACAACATACCCGAAGGGCAATTCTGCCGTTTGAGACATAATTGTACCAAAATAGCAGACTATACAGAACAAAGCGACTTACTCACTAACAGACTCAAGGACAAGGGCTATCCAGAATCCTTGATCAAACAAGCTTATATTCATTATTCACAAGATGTACCCACCAAAACAGACAAAAGAGCCTTTGACAAATCAGTTTGTTTTATCACCAGATTCCTTTCTGATCACAAAAAAATAGAATCAATTCTCAAACAACATTGGCCGATATTGCTTGAGGATACACATCTATCCTCCCCAATTTCCCCAAAGTAACATACAGAAAAGCACCAAATATCAAAAACAAAATCGCACCCAGCAAGCTTAAATCTCGCCCCACCAATTCGATGCCCCAGATATGCTTTAAACCATTACAGGGTATGTTTCAATGTAAAATAAACACTATGCAAGACGTGTAGTTTTGTAGAACATGGCAAGAAACAATTTACTACCAAGGGCAAAACTTACAACATCAGTGAATTTTATAAATGTTCATCTGATTATGTGGTGTCCTGCCTTAGCTGCCCCTGTTACCAACTTTATGTAGGTCGTACTATCCGCCCCCTCCGACAGAGATTTAGCGAGCACCGAAGAAAGGTTGAGGAAGGCAAAGATAAACACAGCGTTCCTTGTCATTTCTCCCAATAACACTAAGACAAAACAATAAGAAATCTACTGAAGGCCTTAAAGTGTGGATCGTGGAACAGATGCCCAGGAATCTCTCGGAGGCCAAGCGATTCCATAGGCTCTGCAAATGCAAAACATATTCGATCTATTATCTTGAATCTCTCTCGCCAGGGGGACTTAATGAGGAATTTCGAGGTGTCTACTATATTATAGCAGTTCCCCACAATAATTGCCTTTCTTTTCCCCTTTTTCTTAGGTATCTCTTCCTTATCATGGTGGTTCTCATATAAAATATTTTTCTGTCTTGGGGTTGTGGGAGGTTTGTAAACATAGTGTTACTGTTAATGTTTAAACACCCCCTTTTTTTACCCTCATATTTCTTTCCCCCTCTCCCTCCTTTTCCCAACCCCCCCATCCCCTCTATTTTCCAACAGCTCACTCAAGGTGTAAATACTTCACCACATGATATTATCCCATCATTAATCTATCACACCATATATCATCATCACTATATACACCGGTAATATATCCTATTATTGCATAAATATAAAATATAAAATATAAATTATTGCTTCGCAATAAGTATTTAGGTACCCCTGGTTTCATTTATATATATATTTATATAATTATATATATATATATACCGAGTAGGGATGAGCCGAACACCCCCCTGTTCGGTTTGCACCAGAACATGCGAACAGGCAAAAAAATTTGTTCGAACACGCGAACACCGTTAAAGTCTATGGGACACGAACATGAATAATCAAAAGTGCTAATTTTAAAGGCTTATATGCAAGTTATTGTCATAAAAAGTGTTTGGGGACCTGGGTCCTGCCCCAGGGGACATGTAGCAATGCAAAAAAAAGTTTTAAAAACGGACGTTTTTTTGGGAGCAGTGATTTTAATAATGCTTAAAGTCAAACAATAAAAGTGTAATATTCCTTTAAATTTCTTACCTGGGGGGTGTCTATAGTATGCCTGTAAAGGGGCGCATGTTTCCCGTGTTTAGAACAGTCTGACAGCAAAATGACATTTCAAAGGAAAAAAATTCATTTAAAACTACTCGCGGCTATAATGTATTGCCGGTCCGACAATACACATAAAAGTTAATTGATAAAAACGGCATGGGAATTCCCCACAGGGGAACCCCGAACCAAAATTAAAAAAAAAAAATGGCGTGGGGTCCCCCTCAAAATCTATACCAGACCCATCAGGTCTGGTGTGGATTTTAAGGGGAACCCTGCGCCAATTTTTTTTAAAAAATGGCGTTGGGTACCACCAAAAATCCATACCAAACCCTTATCCGAGCATGCAACCTGGCAGGCCGCAGGAAAAGAGGGGGGATGAGAGAGCTCCCCCCCTCCTGAACCGTACCAGGCCACATGCCCCCAACATTGGGAGGGTGCTTTGGGGTAGCCCCCCAAAACACCTTGTCCCCATGTTGATGGGAACAAGGGCCTCATCCCCACAACTCTTGCCCGGTGGTTGTGGGGGTCTGTGGGCGGGGGGCTTATCAGAATCTGGAAGCCCCCTTTAACAAGGGGACCCCAGATCCCGGCCCTCCCCCCTGTGTGAAATGGTAAGGGGGTACATCATTGGATGGGAGGCTCCCGCTGTGTGACGCTTCTCGTCTTCTGATGGAACGGTGACCCCGCCCCCCTCTGACGCACGGGGACTTGACGGGGACTTCCCTGTGGCATTCCCCGTGATGTCAGAGGGGGGCGGGGGTCACTCGCCCTCCGTTATTTAAGAAACGTCAGAAGACGAGAAGCGTCACACAGCGGGAGCTTCTAATCCAACAATGGATGCGGAGCGGCCCGGAGAAGAAGATGAAGAGAAGAAGGCGCCGCGGATGAAGATGCTGGACGAGAACACCGGAGGAAGAACCAGAAGAACCAGAAGAACCAGGAGAAGAAGAAGATGGAGGAAGAAACCAAAGGAAGATAAAAGATAGAAGATAGAAGAAAGAAGATAGAAGAAAGAAGAAGCATTTAAATAAAGGAATTGTCAAAAACTGTCTCTAGTCATTTTTAACATTTTTGACACTTTTTTTGTGAAATGGTAGGGGTACAAGTACCCCCTTACCATTTCACTCAGGGGGGAGGGCCGGGATCTGGGAGTCCCCTTGTTAAAGGTGGCTTCCAGATTCCGATAAGCCCCCCGCCCGCAGACCTCCACAACCACGGGGCAAGGGTTGTGGGGATGAGGCCCTTGTCCCCATCAACATGGGGACAAGGTGTTTTAGGGGGCTACCCCAAAGCACCCTCCCAATGTTGAGTGCACGTGGCTTGGTACGGTTCAGGAGGGGGGGCGCTCTCTCGTCCCCCCCTCTTCTCCTGCGGCCTGCCAGGTTGCGCGTGCGGATAAGGGTCTGGTATGGATTTTTGGGGGTACCCCACGCCATTTTTTAAAAAAATTTTGGCGCAGGGTTCCCCTTAAAATCCATACCAGATCCATCTGTATAGATTTTGAGGGGGACCCCACAACATTTTTTTTTTAAATTTTGGCCGGGGGTTCCCCTGTGGGCTTGGTATGGAATTTAGGGGGACCCCCACGTCATTTTTTTTTTTTAATTTTGGTTCGGGGTTCCCCTGTGGGGAATTTCCATGCCGTTTTTATCAATGAACTTTTATGTGTATTGTCGGATCGGCAAGTCATTAATAGCCACAAGTAGTTTTAAATGACTTTTTTTCCTTTGAAATGTCATTTTGCTGTCAGACTGTTCTAAACACAGGAAACATGCGCCCCTTTACAGGCATACTATAGACACCCCCCAGGTACAAAATTTAAAGGAATATTACACTTCTATTGTTTCACTTTAAGCATTATTAAAATCACTGCTCCTGAAAAAACGGCCGTTTTTAAAACTTTTTTTGCATTGATCCATGTCCCCTGGGGCAGGACCCAGGTCCCCAAAGACTTTTTTTGACAATACCATGCATATAAGCCTTTAAAATTAGCACTTTTGATTTCACCCATAGACTTTTAAAGGGTGTTCCGCGGCTTTCGAATTTGCCGCAAACACCTCAAATTGTTCGCTGTTTGGCGAACTGGCGAACTGGCGAACAGCCGATGTTTGAGTCAAACATGAGTTCGACTCGAACTCAAAGCTCATCCCTAATACCGAGTGTAAATATATTTTCTTATTTTAATTTAGAATTAATATGCATACAGTATATACACAGTAATAACAATCCCATGCATCTTTCCAAAAAAACAAACCCCCCCTCTCTCCTTTGACCAATTGGAATCTATATATACTATTATTATCAAAATAATCAATTAATTTAATCCAAAGAAATCCAATGCAATAGTGTTTTTAGACTAATTTTATGTTTTAATGTTTTTTTATTGCCTATTCTTATATGTAATTACCCCAAGAACTGAATCTGATATTTGATGTTATATAATTTCTGTTGACAGTCTGTGTATATCTATATTATATTAGCTCTGGGTATTTCATGTTGGAAAGTACTTCACGCTCTTTCCACTCGATGGCAGTGTTTAAAGGTACATATAAGGCTGCTATCAGCCAAGGTCCCATTAACTTGAAGAAAGAGCGCGCCCTGAGTCCAAGCTGCTGTTTCACCATCTAGGTCCCAGAGATCCTGCTGGCTAGGATTCCTCCCCTTCAGGCTAAAATCAGCTGTTTTGAATGCTGCTCTGTGCGGATTGACTCCACGCCAGTGTGGATAGACTTGTACCTTACTTCCCTAACCTCTCTGTAAGTGGATAATGCACCTGTATCTCATTAAATGTTTACAGTTCTAACCTAGAGGTGCCTGTGTTTCTCTTCTCTTTGCATATCTGGAGTCTGCTCTCAGCTTCCCCCTCAAAGGCTGCCAAGGTTTTCTGGACTGTTAAAGTAATGTATACAGGTCCCCCTCTTCATCTCTGCCATTTTATATATATTAAGTATTCCACTTCAAGGACTTACTGATGCACTAATGTATTACATTTCATACTATTTAGCAGCGCCACTACCCATTTTTTTTTTAAACAATTAACCCTGGCTCCTCTCCCTACAGAGGAGCTAAACTAAATTTCCCTACTTTGTACACCTGAGTTCTACAAATAAAGTCAACAAGGCACATTAACATAAGTTAACATTATTCTTAGGGATAGATGGACTGTTCACCAAGAATATAGAGAATGGAATGGGGGAAAGTGGGGAAAGAAGGTAGATGGTGTTAGGGAGGATATATTAGAAAGGGGCTATGGCTCCAAAGGATATCACTGATGAGAGTACACCTTGTGAGGGTGCAAGTAAAGGGAGAACAAACAGGTGACTGATAAGTTTGAGAGCTCTCATATCAGTAAATCTCATAGGCGTGCGCACAGGGTGTGCCAGGTGTGCCTGGGCACACCTTAATCACCCTGTTCTGAGCAAATTCTCCATGCTGCTTTGCTGGAGAGAAAGAGACTGGGAAATCTCTGTCCTCAGTCCCTTTCTCTGTCTCCAAAGTGAGACATCAGGGGTCTGTTTAGACCCCTAATATTTCACCAAACCCCTCCAATGGGGCTCCTAAAAAAACTATAAAAAAATAAAAAATGATTGTAAAAAAAAAATATGGTAAAACATGAAAAATAAATGATAAGTAATAATAAAAAATAATAATAAAGATAAACTGCTGACACCAATCTCTGCCCTACTGACACCATCCACTGTTCTACTGACACTGTCTATTGCCCTGCTGCTATATATATATATATATATATATATATATATATATATATATATATATATATATATATATATACGCATGTGTGTTCAAACTTCGAGTGCACACCCTAATGCAATAGGCTGCGCACACCTATGGTAAATCTATATGGATATAGTGAGGCATATAGTCCCTGATCCATGGAATGGGGGGGGCAGAGGAAGGGGGGTAGACAATGTTAAGAAGCCTATATTGGACAAAGGGCCAGTTTACTGTCCTTCAGAAATAAGGGGGGAAAAGTCCGGACATCAGTGGTAAAAAAAAACAATGCCCCAATCTTTGGTGTCAGTAGGAGGAATTGTGCCTCATCGTTGGTGTCACTGGGCGGAATTGTGTCCTATCTATCGTTGGTGTCATTGGGCCCTATTGTTCTTGTCATTGGGAGAAATTGTGCCCCTTTATTAGTGTCATTGGGAGAAATTGTGCCCCTTTATTAGTGTCATTGGGAGAAATTGAGTTCCATCAATGGTGTCATTGGGCCCCATTGTTAGTGTCATCGGGAGAAATTGTGCTCTATCATTGGTTTTATTGGGAGGAATTATGTCCCATCGTTGGTGTCATTGGCCCTCATTGTTGGTGTCATTGGGAGGAACTGTGTGCAATCATTGGTGTTATATGGAGCAATTGTGCCCCATCGTTGGTGTCATTGGGAGGAATCATGGTCCTTCATTGGTGTCAGTGAGGGGAAAAATGCCCCATTGTTAGTATCAGTGGATAAAATAGTGTCCCAAGGGATGGATATAAACAAGCAAAGGGCCACAAATTGGAGACCACTGATTTAAAGGATATCACTGATCAGAGTGTGCCTTGTTAGGTTACAACATATAGATTAAACCGTGACTGATAGCATTGGGAGCTCTAAAATCAGTTAAGAATCTTTATGGATTGAGTGAGGCATATAAGCCTTAATCCATGGAGTCCAGGTTTTACAACATTTTATTCATTATATGGTTTTGTGGCACTGTAAGCTTTAGGCAAGTCATAAACTGGGAAACTAGGACCTTGACCTCTGCAACAGGGATGTTAAGAGTCCTCCATACCAAGGCCAACACCCACTTGGTGGCCATAAGGATTTTTGTCACCAATTAAATCAGTTAGCTATACGGACCTCAGCTTTTTTTATGGAGGAGAGCCTCATAGGGCACCTGTTAGAATGAGACACCATGTCAGGGACCTGTCAGCACCAGACAGGGGTATATGCCTGCGCGCATGTGCCTGTGCGCCCCTGCTCGAGCTGAGCAACAATGTCCATCCACTGGTGTGCATCAGCGTGTACCTTGGGCACGCGTGGGCGCGTGATGGGTGCGTGTGCACACGCGGCAGGCACACGTGTGTGCGCGTTAGCGCTGTTTGGCGCCACTGAACGCATAAATGACTCTCAGCTGCACTGGTGCGGTGCTGTTTCATGTTCAGCTTCTGTGATCTGTTACCTGCATCTGATTGTTGATCTGCTATACCGACATGGCTCTGTCTGACTACCCTGCTCTCTCAAATCTGACCCAGCTTGCCTGACTCTGCTACAACTTCTGCCTGTGATCCGTTGCCAACCTCTGCCTGTTTTACTGACCCTGCTTTTGCTTGCTGTGTTCACCTGCCTGATTACCTGCCGACGCGGACTGTCTGACCCTGCTTGTGCCTGCTGCTTGCTCCATGTGCTGCTGCACTCCCAGCTCCTCGCATACAGCTCTAGTGACTGCTGCTCCTGTACTCATCAGCTCTTCAGTCTGCTGCCTACCGCTGACCACCATCACCTGCAGTCCAGCCATCCCTGGAAGGATCTCTACTCTGCTATCAGCACCAGCAGCTCCTACTTCAACAGGCGCTCCTACCCACTGTGCTCACGAGACCACTGTTCCCATTCCAGTGGCTCCTGAACCAGCGTTGTAAGAGAGGTCTCCTCCTACAGGTCAGGCTCTACTACCAGGTACCTAACACACAACTACTGTGTACAAAAGTTGATAAACTCCAATCCAGTTTCATTTTGCCTTTTCCCACCATTTCCCATTCTCACCAGATGTGTAAGAAACACACAAATACTTGTGCTGCCTCTATATTTCAAATTACTTTTTTGCACCTCAAAACACATAAGAAAAAGGAAAAGTAAGTGCTCATTTTTGTCTAGAGTACAAAAAAAGCACTTTTACTTACCATATCTTTTCCTTCTGCTGGCTCCTTTACTCTGTCTGGTCAAAGATGCTTATCATTAATCCATCAACTGCAGGCACTCTGATGTTGTCATGTACGATGCTTGCAGATTCTGATAAGTTACCCCCCTGCAACCCCACAACCACCACCCAGGGTTGTGGGGAAGAGGCCCTTGTCCCCATCAACATTAGGACAAGGTGCCTTGTTGAGGGCATGTGGCCTGGTATGGTTCAGGAGGGGGGCTCTCGCTCGCACCCCTCCTTTCTTCCCCTGGGGCTGCATGCTCAGACAAGGGTCTGGTATGGACTTTGTGGGGGACCCCATGCCATTTTTTCTGTGGGGTTCCCTTTAAAATCCACACTAGACCCGAAGGGCCTGGTAAGGTTTTGGGGGGGGGGGACCCACACAGTTTTTCTTTTTTAGCATTTTTCATTGCCAACACATTCATCTGTTAGTGGGGACATTCATCTATTTTTTTACACAGAATATGAGTCCTTCTGAAAATTTGGAATTTGTAAGAAAATACTGAACAAAATTTCATTAAGGGACTGGTATGCAAATGAGGGACATGTTTTTTTGTTTTTTTTAAACTGTTTTTGTTTTGTTTAAATTCTGCTGTCAGCGAGATATCCTGCTGACAGCAGATGAGTAATAGTTTCTATGGATGGCAGCAGCCGCCTACTCCTTAAAGGGTAAATTCATCTTTACAGAAAATCTGTAATGTAAACTTACACTAGACCCCCTCCCCAGCTCCCCCCGCTGTACCTAAAGCTGGCGATCACCCGCCAGGAGACATCGCTTTGCCGCTTCACCAGTACAGGGATTTGAAATCCCTGCGGCTTCATCTCCTAAATGTACCTACTAAAGATACATATAGGAGGCATTCCAATTGATCGGCGCCCTCACATGGAAAAAAAAATACAATTTACTTCATAAATTTAGGCCAAACTGTATTCTGCTACATGTTTTTGGTAAAAACAAAAATACCAATAGGTGTATATTAATAGGTTTGTGCAAAGGTTATAGTGCCTACTAACTATGGTATATATACTGAAAATTTACACAGCTATGACACTATACTGGTAATGGCAGTGATCAGAGACTTATAGTAGGACTGTAATAGGGTGGCAGGCATTCTGGCACTAACTGATGCTGTTTGGAAGGTACACTAATTGACACTGACGTTAATAGTAACATTAATACAGTAATCAGTGCTAATACTATAAACTGTCACTGTACTAATGACACTGACTGGGAAAGGGTTAACATCTAGGGGCAATCAAAGGCCACGGCATTACAGGTATGTTGCCCTGCCTGAAGTGCTCCCTCATAGTACAACTACTATGGGCCGGCGGCAATAGGTTAATACTGTATATGGCTGTAAAAAGGGAGGGGGCAGGAGAAGCTTGTTGCTCCTGCAAATGACTGGCAGATGCTGCACTTGTTCAGTCCTTTATATATTGTAGCCTCCAAAAGAAGCATGTGGATGATGGATGACTTGAGTTATCCCCGTAGAAGGTGAACAACATAAGAAAAGCTAATGAAGAAGGAAAAAAGGGAGAGGGGCACAATAATATTGACACAATAAACAATTATTGGCTGCCACAACCCCAGACAGATAGGATAGGATAGGATAAGATAGGACCATGTAAAACTTTACGCCACCTGTCACCTATGCAACATATGCCACTATCAATCTGACAGTTTGGTACAATAGTGCATGCATTGGCGCTGCAATAATTGGTTAATAAACTATCCATAAGACATGCACTATGTCTGCCATTCAAAAGAGAACTGCATTTTTTTTTTTTTTATTGGCAGAAGGTTGGCCTGTGATATTTTTTGTTATAATTGTACAAGTTGCGTTATTGTGATGTTTTTGTAAGAAAACTTTGTACGCGTAATTGCTGAACATGAGTAGCTGTTGTCTTTTGTTAGGTGTTCTGATTTTCTCATCTGATTTCAGCTGAATTATGTCCTTTTGGACAGTAAAGTAACATTCCTTATTGGAAAGTCTGCCAGTTCAAATAGAAAGAAGCAGCAAAAAGTCTATTTACCCAGTTGGCTGCAGGACCGTAACTCCTCCTTAGCTAAACAAGTGTGCAGTTCCTGGGAGAAATGTTTCAATTCTATAATTAAATTTGTTCTTTTTTGGCACTGATAAAGGTCAAGGGATGATTTTATATTTTCTCCCTTTTCTCTTTCTCCCTTCATCACAGTGAGTCTACAGTATTTATACTTATATATTTTTTTGTTGTTTTATGGGTTTTTTTTTTTTTTACTATGTTTGGGGACAAAACTTTTTTTGTAAGATACTGTAAATATTAAATGTTGCTCATGAATACTTCATAGTTACAGCCTGTTGTTTAAAGCAGTAGTTCTCAACCTCAATCCTCAAGTACCCCCAACATGTCATGTTTTCAGATTTTCCTTTACTTTGCACAGCTGCTTTAAATCAATATAAATAACGTGGTATATGGTTTGGGGTACTTGAGGACTGAGGTTGAGAACCACTGGTTTTAAGGGCTGATTAGATAAAGCACAAATTACACAGGCAGCTGGAAGGGACAAATCAGTGATTCATTTCCATTCCTGGTCCCAGGCATTGGTGAGTACACCTTTGGGCAAGGTTTAACCCCTGTGCTAGTACATCGCCTGAAGAACTCACCCCAAGGTTAGGTCCCTATGTGACCCACACTGGGCACCCAATGGAGTAGGTGCCATCTGCCTACTGTAACATGCACTTGGTGCCCAATGTAGGGCTACGCCTATCACATGCACCTGAAGATCACCACCAAAAAGACCATGGCTGTAGTTAGGTAGTTAGTGTACAACCTGTCCAGGCTTGCCCATCAATAGTCCTCGAGAACTCTACATGTCTGCTTCCTGATTGGATCTTGCACAAGACACCCGCATCGGATTGGCAGAGAAGTTAATAAGGGGTGTATAGCGCAAAGAAACCCGGAACGACGCTGGAGAAGTCCACATGCATTCAAGTTCATATGAAGGACGTGGCATCTGCTTACTGTAACACACAATTTTGTCTCTTACATCCATACTTACATTGGTAAGTATGCACAAATGTAACTATGCAAAAATATATATGTATATTATACCTGGAATTCAGCTTTAAACACACATACACTTATACTAAATTTTTCCACAATTCCCCAACACTCTGCTCATCTGTTGTTGTGCTGAGAAATGCATGGGAGGAACATGTGACTAATTCCCCTTCCTCCGAGGATGCAGTTTTTGGCCATAAGTGGCTAATCACCAGACCCGAACACTGGAGAAAGGGGAGGTGGCCAGTGCCAGCACAGAACAACATGGAGCTTACACAGGGTATAGACTCAAAGCTTCCACAGTGCTGCAAAGGTATCAGTAGATGGGGGGGTGTTCTACCAAGAGAACCTACAGTATGGCATAATGGCAATGAAAACATGACCATTTGTCTTTATAGATGAGGAGTCATCAATCAGGTTCTGGTATATGTTTAGCTATGCTACTGCCTGCTTGTCTATTACAGGAAAAGATGAAGTATGGTTACACACAGGTCCTAACTACACTTGACTGTTAGGCCTCATGTACACTGCTGCTGCTAAACGGACGTTTAGGAGAAGTTGGGCATTTTTTTCAACTGCTCCTGAACTCTCCTCTCTGTTATCTTATCAGTACATGTACACAGGGTTGTTTATAGTCATTTCTAGGCAGTTGAGTTTAGAGGTCTTTTTTGGAAAGCAAAAAAATGAGTTCAGAGGCATTTCAAGTGCCAAACGCTGCTAAACATGGTAACTCACATTTAGCCGCATTTTGTTTACAGGCGTTTTTCATTTTTGGCTATTTTAAAAAAAAAAATGTTTTTTAGTTCAAACGCTTCTAAATGCAAACGTGGCAAAACACGGCTAAACGCAGCATGTAAACATGGCAAAACAGACGTTTTAAACGTAGGTTACTATCTGTCAAGTTAAATTGTTCAGGAGAGGTTGTAAAGACGTTCCATGTACATTAAACCTAAAAGGCAGGAGAACCTCAAAATAGTATTTTATTTAATAGGTCTTGCTACATTTATTTAAAAAATATTGTCTTCTATCCCTCGATATACGTAAGGTATTTGACTCCCTCTCGTGGCCTTATCTTTTTAGGATGTTGGAAAGATGGAACTTTGGTCCTAAATTTATCGCCTTAATACATTCCCTTTATAGCAACCCTACAGCACAGAAATCATTACTATCATTTCTGGCACTTGCCAGGGATGCCCACTCTCCCCCTTACTATTCATAATAGCAATGGAAGCGTTGGCCATAGAGTTTCGTCAGGACTCTGATATTTTGGGGATCAGCAGTGGAGATCGTAACCACAAATGTGTGCTTTTTGCGGACGATTTTTTATTATTTATAACCTCCCCACATATCACCCTGCTGAATTTATATTCTCTATTGGACCATTTTGGCAGGATTTCAAGCCTATTGGCTAACTGTGCCAAATCAGGGGCAATGAGTGTTAACATACCGAATGCAATGCAAAGAGGCCTTCAGCCCAGTACCCCTTCCTCTGGTGGGCGGCATCACTCTCTTATCTCGGCATTAAATTTACCCCCCAGATTACGTTGCTCTATAAAGCAAACTACCCGGCGATGTTTCATAAATTTTTAGAGGACGTGCAGACATTGTCCGAAGCTACCCTATCCTGGATGGGCAGGATTGCATTCGTGAAGGTGATGGTATTGCCTAAAATACAATATTATTTTAAACTCCTACCTATCCGGTACTGGTAGAGGCATTACGGCAGTTTCAAACAAAAATATTCAATTTTATTTGGGGCGCTAAGGGCAGCAGGCTGGCTCGGACCACACTGTATGCACCCAAGGACCTGGGTGGCCTGGGGGTTTCCGGACTTCCGAAAATACTACATTGTAGCCCAACTGACAGAGCTGTGTCAATTACACTACAATCATTATAGACCGGACTGGGTGTCTGTAGAGACCCATGCCTGTTCTCCATTACCAATAGACTTGATACTCTGGATCCCTTCAAAACTTAGAAAGGCTATCCTGTGCCCACACTTTCCCATTCTGTCATTTTAGGTGACTCGAGCTGCAGACAATGGCCCCTATGCTCCCCCCACTCCCCTGTGGTGCCCCTCTTTAACAATCCTCAATTCCCGCCAGGTATGACGCCCGCCTTCTTTTGTTGGTGGATGGACAAGAGACTCTACCGCATAGGACACTATTTTGACTATAGGGGTATACGACCCTCTTTGTATCTTGTGCAGGATTAGTAGATGCCCCCTCTGAGAGTTTCCGCCTATAACAAATACGACACTTCTTAGGTTCTTTACAAAAAAACAGTTCCGATCTTACAGTGCGAACACAGTCTGAAAGCAGATGCATACAGGAGAATTTTCAGAGGGGATGTATTTTCATGTTGTATAAATCCCTTGTTTCCCTCTCGTCCAAACTTCCTTATCAAATGGCTTGGGAGAGGGATCTGGGCATTGCCCTGGAGGTGGAGGACTGGCAATCCTGGACTACATGCATTCATAAGGGTATAATGAACGTTGCCCTGATTGAAGCAGGATACAAGGTGATTGCGCAATGGTACCTCGTACCAGAACGCCTCTCCAAAATGTATCCGGATTCGTCCCCCTCCTGCTTTCGGGGATGTGGACAGGTTGGTTCTGCCCTTCATACATGGTGGACTTGTCTTAAGGTTCGTTGTTTCTGGATACAGGTTCATTCCTTAATTCATTCAGTTACTATGGTTAACATTACTAAAGACCCTTGCATAGCCTTGCTTAATGAACCTGTGGAGAATATCCAAAGGTACACACAGACTCTAATTTATTATATGTTTTTGGCGGCCAGAATATCCACCGCTACTGCTTGGAAAGATCAACTTAGCTTTATTGAAGCGAAAACGAATCTGGATCATGCTCCATAAAAAATTGAAAAATTTTCCATAAAAAATTGATCAACGTCCTACGGGACAAAAAACCCCTGTTTGAAAAAGTGTGGACCCCAGAGAGAACAATAAAGCCGGATAACAGCAGGTGTTCGCCAAACACTCTCACATAAAATATATCAATTTGTGCCCACAGCACTCCTCAATTCTGGTGTCTCAGTCCCGGTGTTGCAGGACAGAATATGGATCCCAAAATCAACAAAACAGCGCAGCCTCACAGCACAGCCAAAACGGCGCTGCAGCAGTCTGCCTCAGGTATCTCCAGCGGTAATGATATCAACTTAAAGGCATATACTGTCACACAGACTGCACCATATGATTCTAAATTACACTGTGAGTATTTGGAAGATTCACCTCAGAATGAAATTTCCTCACCAGCTACACTGAAACAAATAGAAAAACCGTTTCAAAAAGCATTGAAAAGCACCTCTGACCATATTACTACTAGCCTTAACAAGGAAATAAGAGAGCTGGGTCAGCGCTTATCCACACTTGAAACCAGAGTAGATCACTTAGAAATTAACAATGTAGAATGCTATAATGAAAATGTCAACCTTAAAGAGGAAAATGCAACATTACAGACAAGATTGGAAGACTACGAAAATTGCGCTAGATGCTCTAATTCGCATATTAGAGGTATTCCTGAAACTGTAATTGACTTATAAGCTACAATGACAGCACTTTTTTAGGAACTACAACCAGCCATCCCGATAGATCATCTGGAAATGGACAGGGTTCATAGAGCCCTAACACCTAAAAAATCTGATGGTCCACCCTGCAATATCATTGCAAAGTTTCATTTCTACAGAACAAAAACTGAAAATTTATTATTAAATACTTACCGTAATTTTCCTTTCCTGATGGACTCCATGGCAACCTACGTGTGGGTTAACCCCGCCTCCTCTCCAATGCTATATTACCCTATACCCATGAAGTTGGACTCACCACTAGTGACTGCGTTCCTTAACTAGCCAACTCTTTGACCACATGGGTGGGAATTCCATCTGCCATGAAGTCCATCCGAAAAGGAAAATTACGGTATTTGATAATAAATTTTCCATTTTCCTGACAGACTCCATGGCAGCCTACATGTGGGAAATAACTAGCCAAACCACACAAGGTGGGTATGCTGAACAAAAAAGATTTTAATTTGCCCCATCAACTGACAGGATTCTCAAACCAAAGTTTACAGAAGATGGAGAAGCAGGCTCTATGCAGTAATGTGACAAGTTATTAATGGAGGCCCAAGAGGCCGCTTTGCAGATGACATCTGTAGCCACATGCCGGGCTGCCGCCCATAAAGCCGTCATGCCCCTGGTGGAATGTGCCATCATCGCCTCTGGAGGAGCCAAGCGCTTAGCTCTATAAGCCAGCTGAATGGATTGGACGATCCAGGCCGCAATTGTTCTGGTTGAAGCTCGCTTCCCTTTGTTACTGCCGGCATACAAAATGAACAGGTATTCTGAGCGCCTAAAGGAGGAAGTCGCTCGGAGGTATTCCTTCAGAATTTCGCCAATATCCAGAGAATGAGCTTCGGTAGAACCCGGAGATCTGAATGTAGGCAGGAAAAATTCTTGGTTCTCATGGAACACTGAAGTTACTTTTAGATTTGAGCCAAGCATCGGGATGAGGACCGCCCAATCAAAAAAAGTCAGGAATGGTTCTTCATAACCCAAGGAACCGATCTCCGAGACCCTCTTGGCTGAAGTGATAGCGACCAAGAAGGCGACTTTTGCAGAAAGATCTTTGATAGAAAGCGGGGTAGACCCTGTGACAATGAGTCCAGACAATGAGTCAAGAACAAGGGGAAGATCCCATTTGGGGAATCTTGGTCTCCTTTGGGGCCTGAGTCTTGATGCCCCATGAAAGAACTGTCGGATTAGTGGGTGAACAGCCCATGATGTTATGAAGAAGGCAGATAAAGCTGAGACTTGGACGCTAAGAGAGCTGATGGACAGGGATAGATCTAGGCCGGATTGAAGAAAACTGAGGATATCTTGGATCTCTGGATCCCTAAATGATCTGCCCGTAGAAGATGAAAATTTGACAAACTTGACCCATATTCTCTTGTATACTTTATTCGTGCTCGGCTCGCCTTTCTTGAGCTCATGAGGGTAGAAATCACTCTCGTAGTGCACCCGAGAGATTCCAGCCTCTCCCTCTCAAGAACCAGGCCATCAGTTTCAGTAATGCCGGACATCGGTGCAGGACTGCCCCTTGAGAAAGAAGGTCCGGCCTGAGAGGGAGAGGCACAGGGTCCTGAAAACTGAGCTGGGTCAGGAGGGGAAACCATGGCCTGTTTGGCCAGTAAGGTGCAATTACTGCCACCTCAACCAACCGATTTCGCTTGGAGTCTCCATAAGAACTTGAGGATGATCTGGAGTGGGGGAAAGGCGTATGTCCTGCTGAAATTCCACTGATCTGTCAAGGCATGTATTCCGAAGGCCTAACTGCAACGGACACAAGTGTAGTACTTCTAGACTTTGAAGTTGCAGGGGGACGCAAATATATCCACTTCGGGGCTGACTCCCAGGGACAGGATCCACTCGAACGTTTGCACATGAAGAGACCACTCATTGTTGTCCAATTGTGTGTGGGACAGGAAGTCCGCCTGGAAGTTCTGGGCTCCTGGAATGAAGGCTGCCAAAATATTGGCAAGGTTTTTCTGGGCCCAAGACATAATGGGTTTGACCTCTTGGAGAAGGGAGGAGCTCTGAGTGCCCCCTTGTCCCTTCACATAGGAGACCACTGTGATGTTGTCCATCTTTAGAACCACTGATTCTCCTTTAAGGAGATGAGAGAAGGCTTGAAGGGCACACCAAGCCACCCGAAGTTCCAGGATGTTTGAACCCGGATTGTGAAGACGAGCATCCCACTTGCCTTGTGCAAGTTCTGACCTGCAAAGGGCTCTCCATCCAGTGCCGCTGGCATTGGTCATAACCGTGATCCATGAGATGAGGGCGATGGAGTGGCAGGTGAGCAAATTTTTGCTCTGAAGCCAACAGAAGAGGCTGTTCCTCATCACTGATGTTATATGAATGGACTGATTCATGACCCTCGAATTCTATTGCCGAAGGAACCCTGTCTGAAAAGGGCGTAACCTCCACAGAGACCACTTGACCATGGGGGTCGTGGAGACCATCGTGCCGATAATTCTCACAGGGCTGCATAAACTGTCGGTGCTATATAAATCCTGTATAATAATAATAATATAATAATTTCTCTCTCTTCTTGATGGATAAGTTCACCAATCCTTACTGTCTATTTCACATTTTGCATCTAATTAATTCTTATTATATTTAGACAAACTCGGGTTATGATAATGTGAAAATGAGCTATCTTTTCCATTTTCATAACTCCATACTTATAGGATCCATTCTTCATCTATCTCTTGATTAATAAGACAGCTAAACAGTCTTATTATCTTTATTATCTTTTTTTGGTCATTTATCGCCTCAAGGAGATACTTTAACTGTCTTAACAAGTTCTTAATATAACATATTGTAACAACTGCTTTACTCCAGATCCAAGATAAATGGCTTAAAGGTCAAAATGGATATATTTTCAATATCCATGTTTCTTTTCCATTATTTGTCCCCCAGTTCCTGCTAGTGCTAAAATATTTTTGTTACTTTAATTTATGGAAACTTGCTACTAGTAGGCTTTGGTGTTCTTTCAGGAATGTTTCTTGCGCTCCATTTTTGCTACTCTTGGTTAGTTCATTGATATAGTGGACAATCGACAGTGGCCAATGTACCCTTGGGGGAGTTTTTTACAACCCCCCACGGAAGTGTTTTGACAATATACAGTATATGTTTTATTTACTATTCAAAATGAAGAATATTTATGTTTTATGATTAAATCTTCCACCCTTTCCTTTTCTATCCTTCCCTACCCCTCCTTCTGGAGGCAGGTCTATCTACACAGGGTCACCCGTTCCGTCCCTCTGACATCACGGGGAATGCCACAGGGAAGTCCCTGTCAAGTCCCGGTGCGTCAGAGGGGGCGGGGTCGCCGGGTGGCCCCGCCCTCCATTAATTAAGAACCGTCAGAAGACGTGAAGCGTCACACAGTGGGAGCCTCCCATCATGGATGCGGAGCGGCCCGAGAAGAAGAAGGGAAGAAGACACCGCGGAGGAAGATGCTGGGCGAGAACACCGGAGGAAGAACCAGAAGAAGAAGATGGAGGAAGAAACAGAAGGAAGATAGAAGAAAGAAGATGGAAAAAAGAAGACTTTAAATAAAGGAATTGTCAAAAACTTGTCTCTTGTAATTTTTAAAATTTTTGACAGTTTTTTTGTGAAATGGTAGGGGTACTTTTGTACCCCCTTACCATTTCACACAGGGGGGGTGGGATCTGGGCGTTCCCTTGTTAAAGGGGGCTTCCAGATTCCGATAAGCCCCCCGCCTGCAGACCCCCACAACCACCGGGCAAAGGTTGTGGGGATGAGGCCCTTGTCCCCATCAACATGGGGACAAGGTGCTTTGGGGGGCTACCCCAAAGCACCCTCCCAATGTTAAGGGCATGTGGCCTGGTACGGTTCAGGAGGGGGGGCGCTCTCTCATCCCCCCTCTTTTCCTGTGGCCTGCCAGGTTGCGTGCTTGGATAAGGGTCTAGTATGGATTTTTGGGGGGACCCCACGCCATTTTTGTTTTTTTAATTTTGGTGCGGGGTTCCCCTTAAAATCCATACCAGACCTGTTGGGTCTGGTATAGATTTTGAGGGGGACCCCCACGCCATTTTTTTTTAAATTTTGGTTCAGGGTTCCCCTGTGGGGAAATCCCATGCCGTTTTTATCAATTAACTTTTATGTGTATTGTCGGACCGACAATACATTAATAGCCGCGAGTAGTTTTAAATGACTTTTTTCCTTTGAAATGTCAATTTGCTGTCAGACTGTTCTAAACACAGGAAACATGCGCCCCTTTACAGGCATACTATAGACACCCCCCAGGTATGAAATTTAAAGGAATATTACACTTTTATTGTTTCACTTTAAGCATTATTAAAATCACTGCTCCTGAAAAAAGGCCATTTTTAAAACCTTTTTTGCATTGATCCATGTCCCCTGGGGCAGGACCCAGGTCCCCAAACACTTTTTATGACAATACCATGCATATAAGCCTTTAAAATGAGCACTTTTGATTTCTCCCATAGACTTTTAAAGGGTGTTCCGCGGCTTTCGAATTTGCCGCAAACACCCCAAATTGTTTGCTGTTCGGCGAACTGGCAAACAGCCGATGTTCGAGTTGAACATGAGTTTGACTCGAACTCGAAGCTCACCCCTATTCTTCTGGCACTGAGCTGGATACATCCAAAGCAGATGAGTTATTTTCCCACATTTCCCTCCCCCCATTATCCACAACACAGTCAGAGCTACTAGAGAAACCTGTATTGGTTGAAGAGGTGTCCAGTGCTACCAAAACACTGAAAATAAACAAAAGACCTGGCACT
Source organism: Aquarana catesbeiana (assembly GCF_042186555.1). NCBI lineage: Eukaryota > Metazoa > Chordata > Amphibia > Anura > Ranidae > Aquarana > Aquarana catesbeiana. The sequence goes on along the minus strand of NC_133327.1, from coordinate 49,908,273 downwards.
GATGGATTTTCTGCAGTATATTATCATACATACATTGAAACATTATCACCCACCTTGACTGATGCCTTCAACTCTATACTATCAGGTCACACATTTAGACAGGAAACATTAACAGCAATTTTATGTATGCTTCCCAAACCAAACTCGGACGATAGCATCTGTTCGAACTATCTCTTTACTAAATGTAGATATTAAAATATTAGCCAAAATCCTTGCTACTAGATTTAATACATTCATTGGTAAAAATGACCATATTTATCGGCGTATAACAAGCGCCGGCGTATAACACGCACCCCAAGTTTAGGAGGGAATTTCAAGGAAAAAAACTTTTAGGAGGGAAGTTTAAGGAAAAAAAACTTACATTTAAATGCCCATCAATGCAGCCTTATCAGTGTCCATCTGCAGCCTTGTCAGTGTCAGTGTAGCATTGTCAGTGTCCAGCTGTAGCCTTGTCCATCATTGCAGCCTTGTCAGTGTCCATCATTGCAGCCTTGCCAGTGTACATCATTGCAGCCTTGTCAGTGTACTTCATTGCAGCCTTGTCAGTGTACATCATTGCAGCCTTGTCAGTGTACATCATTGCAGCCTTGTCAGTGTACATCATTGCAGCCTTGCCCCTGTGTCAGTTTTACTTGTCAGTACACTGAACTCCCATTTAAAAATGGCGCCAACGTTCTTGGCGGCTTTCGCCTGCTCACGGAGGACTGCGAGAGCCTCCGAGAGTGGCCGGAAGCCACCGAGAATGACCGAAAGCCACCGAGAACAGCCGAAAGCAGCCCAGAGGCTCACAATCAGCGGGGAATCGGCGTATAACACACACCCATGATTTTCCCCTGATTTTAAGGGGGAAAAAGTGCGTGTTATACGCCAATAAATACGGTATACATAAAGACCAAGCAGGATTTATCCCTATCCGACAAGCAAGTGATACTATTAGACGTGCCACCCTTCTTTCACATGCTGCTAAATTACGCCGCATCCCAGCCTGTTTCCTCTCATTAGATATAAAAAAGGCATTTGATTCCATTTTATGCTCCTATATGCAATATACTCTTAGTAAATGGGGATTCGGCCCCCATTTCTTACAATGGATCTCAACACTTTACTGCAAACCTAAAGCATAGATTAAATACGCAGGTTACAAATCTGAAACATTCAACATAGAAAGGGAATATGTCAAGGATGCCCGCTCTCATCTTTATTATTTGCTTTGCTTATTGAGCCTTTAGCACAAAGAATAAGAATGGAACCTTCTATAACAGGCATAGAAATGGAAGGTTGTCGCCACAAGATATGTTTATTTGCGGATGACATCCTTCTATTTTTATCTTCACCTCAAATTTCAGCTCATAACCATATGAATATATAAAAAAACTATTCGATCATCTCAGGCCTTACGGTTAATACTCAAAAATCTACAGCACTGTTAACCACTGTAGAAAAATTAATTGTACAAGAATCATTACCCTTTAAATGGGCTACACATAGCATTCCTTATTTGGGAATCCAACTCACTGCCAGCCACTTGTATTTGTTTTCCGCCAACTATCCTTGTTTTCTAAAGTTAACTACAAACTTGCTTTTAAAATGGTCATCTATACCGACTTCATGGGTTGGGAAAATAAATATAATAAAGATGGCCATACTTCCTAAATTCCTGTACCTTTTCTGAGTTCTTCCAATACACATCCCAGCCTATTTCCTTAGAATAATACAACAAAAATGTATCAAATTTACTTGGGGGAAACTCAAACCACGAATATCTAGAGAAACCTTATTTCTTCCCAAAATCCATGGTGGCCTAGGATTTCCAAACATTTCATTATATTATAAAGCCGCCCAACTAGCACAATCCATAAAATATCACTCCAAAACTGAGATTCCCCTGTGGGTTACCATTGAAGCAATAGATTGTGACCCTCTCTGCATTCACAATATTTTATGGTTACGTCCCATAGATCGTAAAACTTTAAAAAACCCAATCACTAAGCATTTTCTAGCTATCTGGGATAGACTCAAAAACTCTCATGGTCTGCAATCCAAACATAATCCACTTCTATCTTTTCTCAAAAACCTAGCTTTCTATCCAGCATGGACTTATCCCAGATCTTTTTGGGCTTGGTCCAAAGAAGGTATAACATGTTTACATCACATGATCATAAAAACAACAATTCGTCCCTTCCCAGACTTATGCAAGTCTTTTGGGCTCCCCCCAATCAGAAATATTTTGTTACCTTCAAATTAAGAACTTTTGTATTCCTTTTCTAAGCATTGACGACTCTGTAGATGATTTTACTAAGTTTGAAAATATATGCATGAAAGACCCTCATGCCAGAAGTCTCATATCAACAATATATTCCACATTGCTAGTTAAATCAGATGTTAAATTACCATCTTATGTGGTGAAATGGGAAAAAGATCTTGCTCGAACTATGGATAAAACAGAATGGTCTGCAATCTGGTCCAATCTCAAATCTTTTTCTCCTAATGTGACAGATATTGAAACCACCTACAAGATACCCTCACGCTGGTATTTAGTTCCTGCTACAATAGCAAAATTTGTGCCTGATTATTCAGGTTTCTGCTTTCGCGGCTGTTCAGAACAAGGAACATATATACACATGTAGTGGAATTGTTCTATTATAAAAAAAAAATCTGGAAAAAGGTTTTTTACTCACTTCAGAAATGTTTGAAATAACAATAATACCAGATCCAGAAATTGCACATTACACTTTTAAATATAAAGCCTGATTACATGACTCATAAACAATTCAAGCTATTCATACAATTTATGACGGACGCGAAACAGACAAGAGCTAAAGCATGGAAAACTCCCTTACGAAACATAGCAGGAACCAAGTACAGAATGAATCGGTTATTGTTGCATGCAAAAATGGAAGCCCTAGATAAAGGAAGTCTGAAAGGATATGAAGGTCTATGGAAACCATGGATCACACATTGTTTACCTATAAACTTGGACCACCAGGTTCTCCAGTCATGGTAACTAACATTTTTATATGCAACAATGATAAAACTATAAGAATAGATTATGCCTCCGGAACACCCCATGCCCTCTGCCCCACCCCCCCCAACTGTCCTTACCCTTATTTTCTTTCTTTCTTTTTTCTTCTCTTCCTTATTTCTCTATTATTATCATTTCATAAGGTACCTAACAGCAACAGGTGATTTCAAATATATTTAAAATATCACACTCAGTAGTTTGATACATATACTTTATTCAAATGTTTAACACACCTAAGAACTCAGACACAAATAGACCTAATTTTCTTTCATTACCTAATTATGATCCTATGTAAGCTAATATTGAAACAGTCTGAAAATTCTATCATTTTGATAAAAAGGGAACTTATCTATCATTAATTTTACCATCTGTGTGTTATATTAATACAATGTCGTAACCTTCTTCTTTAATTTACATGTAACTACTAAAATACCTTTAATTGATACATTATACTTGTTACCATATGTTGATCTTTCAATAAAAACCTTTGAACAAGAAAAAGTGTGGACCCCTTGGCTTTCTTACCTGCAGGCACCAAATACTTTGGATTAACAATGGATCGGTGCTGGGTTGGGCTCCTGGACAGTTGTGGTTTCACCCTTTTGTTTCACCCCTTTGTCTTTGGTTTTCTCACCCTCTCTTTTCTGACTCACTTCCTTCTCTTTTTCTAACTTGCTTCTTCCATTCCTTCACTCAGGTGCAAGATGGGCCATCTGGTCGGACCCACTGTCTCATTTTTGGGGCTCCCGTCTAGGTTTTGTATGTAACAATGTCCTTCAAAGGATATGTCGCTGCTACATTTGATTTTTCTACATATACTATACATATATATATATATATATATATATATATATATATATATATATATATATATATATGGAAAAGTCCAGAGGATCGCTGCACTTAAAATTTCTTTATTGAACCAAAGTTCAAACAAACATAACATAATGTGTAAGTTCATTACGTTTCGGGCTCACAAGCTTACGCCCTTCTTCAGATCAAACACACATCTAAAGTCAGAGCTACACACATGGCTTAAATACTATCATTTCACACATTTGGAATCAATTATATGATTAGCAATCGATCAAATGCAAACTAAATCCTTTTCTTATACATCCTTATATCACAGGTGAGGAAATGGTTAGGCAAAGGTAGAACTCACCCATACTTTAACAGAAGCCTTCAACACGTTTAATCTGTCAAAAAGAAACATGTACAGTACATGATGTATCACCATCTATATATCACATCAAATGAATTATCGCCTAAATGAACAGATATAAATCCAGATCTGTATTCAACCCCTTGGGGGCAATCGTATCAAGAAAATGAATCCAATATACTTCTCGCTTTTTTAAAAATAGATTCTCGGTTACCACCCCTCCCATTCTTATTAATCCCCTCCAGCACCATGAATTTTAATTGAGAAATCGAATGTCCTTTCTCCAAAAAATGTCTAGCTAAAGGCAACTGTACCAATTTGACTCAACTATACCATTTGTTTGTTCATATGAGTACCCAAGTACCCAAGTACCTGTCACAGTTCACCCGAGTACCCAAGTACCTGAGAACCTGTCACAGTCCATCTGAGTACCTGAGTAACTGTCACAGTTCATCTGAGTACATGAGAACCTGAGCACCTGTCACAGTCCATTTGAGTATCTGTCATAGTTCATCTGAGTATCTGAGTACCTGTCACAGTCCATCTGAGTACCTGTCACCTCCCATCAGAGTACCCGAGTACCAGTCACCAGCCCATCAAAGTACCCGAGTACCTATCTGTAGCCCATCAGAGTACCTGAGTACCTGTCACCAGGCCATCAGAGTACCTGTCACCAGGCCATCAGAGTACCCGAGTACCTGTCACCAGCCCATCAGAGTAACAGAGTACCTGTCTCCAGCCCATCAGAGTACCCGAGTACCTATCTGCAGCCCATGCCTCATTTTGTGGGTAATTCCACTGTCCTGGTGCCCAAGGACCTTCAAAAGTGTGATAGGTAGGAATGAAATGAGATGTGTAATTTATGCTCCTAGAACGCCTGAAGGCACTACTCTGTATTACCTCTGTACACTGTATGTGACCAGGCTGTGTAAAAGTCTCACACATGTGGTATTGCCATACTCAGGAGGAGTAGCAGAATGTGTTTTGGGGTGTCATTTTTGCTATATACATTCTTTAATTAGAAATTTCTTATAAACTGACCACTTTGTGTAAAAAAAAATATGTTTTAATTTTCTTTCCACGTTTTCCAAAGACTTATGGAAAAAAATGAACTGTTCAAAAGACTCATTCTGCCTCATAGAATAAACGTTGGGGTGTTTGCTTTCCAAAATGGGGTAATTTTGTGGGTAATTCCACTGTTCTGGTGCTTCAAGGCCTTCACAAATGTAATAGGTCGTTAGGAAATTAGAGGTGAAATTTATGCTCCTAGAACTCCTATGGTGCTCTCTGCATGTTGGACCTCTCTGTGTGGCCAGGCTGTGTAAAAGTCACACACATGTGGTATCGCCATACTCGGAAGGAGTAGCAGAATGTATTTTGGGCTGTCACTGGAAGTATGCATATACTGTGTGTGAGAAACTAACTTTTTATTTTGACAATTTTGTGAAAAAAAAATAAATAAAAATTCTTAATTTTCCCAAGAATTGTGGGAAAAAAATTACAACTTCAAAAAACTCACCATGCCTCTTACTAAATAGCTTTAACAGTCTACATTTCAAAAAGGTGTCATTTGGGGGGTATTTGTACTTTCCTGACATTTCAGAGCCTCAAGAAATGAGATAGACCATCAGTGCATCAGGTGTGGTCAATTTTCAATGATTATTTATCATGGAGTTACCCTGTATACACGGTAGACATGGGTATGACCATCTGTTACGGGATCCCCAAAAAGTCCCTAATGGGCTTGGAGGGATATATTGGTCAGATCTGACCAATCGATCCCTTAACGTTCAAACTTTTCTATATGAGGATAAGGGGGGAGCTTGGAATTCACTAACATTCGGATAATTCTCTCTTAAACCCCGATGTTTCTTAAGGATATTGTGAACATGGATGATACTGTGACACAAATGGAATTCTCCTATCATTTCTATGGTGATGCCTATTATCTGCTAAATGTGTATGTTCCATTTTAACTAATGAAGCCTTGACAAGCCTGGTTTCCATTTAATTTAGTCTTACTTCACATTGTTGTGGATCACTAACAATTCGTTAACACTATATAGCTGGCTCCTAGGAATCTAATTAAACACCCCATGGGGGTGAAAACTCTTGTAGTGTAATAATTGATTACGATCAGTATTTTTTTATAAACAGATCACTCTATGTTCGTACCATTTATTTTCAGTAATGTGTCCAATACTATACAAGGCATTACATTTCAGACCTGGGACTAAATAATTGATATACTGATCAAACAATACTTTCTACTTTGAAAAGTTATATACCCCTGAAGACCAGCAGCAGTATCTTTTGGAATTCGTGGAGTAATGGCTACCAGTGGATCCTTCTCATTCACGGAGGCAGATGCTTCTAAAATCTTCACAGACACGGTAGGATCAAGGGACTTTCTAACCCATTCATCTTGTATACAGTAAACCCCGCAAAATGGAGAAATTGTTACAACAATCTGTCACTATGGAGTTACATGAAGTAACATTGGCAGAATATTACAGATTACAGATGATCCCTGGGGGTTTAAGAGTTCGCCTTGTACCTACATTATTGTCACAGAATGTTGATTTCAAAACAAAGTTTGCACAGATTGTGAACAAATGTTCGTTCAATATAATGACATTAACAGTGCAATTCCTACAACAGGAATGAGTGGTGATTAAACAGCAGATTACTGGTAATGAGACACAACTGGAGGAATTTTCTAACAGCGAGGATTTCACCAATATCAAAGTTAAAAACAAAGAAAAATTATCTGCCCTTAGAAAGAATGTGGAATTGCGCAAACGTACTAAACTGGAACGAGACAAGGATGATTATACCAACAACCGAGTATACAATTGGTTTAATCCTAACTACCGTTACATCAAGATATACAGACGTGGACAACAGCACAAACAAATCTCCACCTCCTCCTCTTCGCCTCTACAGGGTCATCAGCTAATGTATCTACTGCTTCTTTTTTGACCAAAGCTACAACAGACCATGCATCAGGAGGGGAGGCAAACGATACAAGAAAAGGAGTATCCAGGGGAGTAACAACCAGACTTCAGAACCGTCGGCGGCATTAGAGAACAATGTGGTATATAATATCTCTTCTATATCATTGACAGAGACTGAAGTATAGGTATAAAATAGAGGTTTGGGCTTTTGTCCTAGAGAAAAAATGAATGAATTTGTGTTGAGACAGGATTTGTATCGCTTTTATAGGCAACTTAAATGGAAAGTTTATTTTTGTTTGAAACAAGGTTTATCAGATCTAGGTGTATTACCATTATATATCAAGAATTAAAATTTGAGAACCTTCAAGCACTACTGTACCTCCTACCTCATGCTCTGCCATTGTGGTGTTCATTGATAAAGTAAATGCAGACATTGATTCATTTTTAGGTGACAGGTCTAAATTGGACCATATACCAAACAACTTTAGTCATAAAAAAAGTGAAGCTTTGTCTTCCTTGTCATTTCAGAGATATTGTTATCAAACCGGCAGACAAGGGGGAGTGATTGTGGTTATGGTCACCCTGCAGTATGAAGCTGAGGTACTAAGACAGCTATCAGACATGCATATATATATAAATGGTTGGACTCTTGTCCTGCTTTTCAGGGTCAGTCTAAAATAAAAAAGTGGTATTGAGAGCCCTTAAAGATGGTAATATTGATAATGACACCCAAAAATTTCTAATATGCGATTATCTTGTCACACCGGTAATGTACATATTACCAACGATTCATATGAGCCCTTTGAATCCCCTGGGGCTGTCCTATAGTGTCTGGAACAGAGTCAGTCACCACTCTATTAGTGCAATATTTGGACAGATGTTTCACTCCATTGGTAATTAATACCAGACCATATTTGCGTGATACTGGTGATTTTTTTGAAAAAATTAGGAATATACAAGTGGGACCTGACTCTCTTCTAGTCACTTGGGACGGCTCTAGTCTTTACACTGTACACTGTACACTGCCGGCGGCTACTGATACATTCACAGTGCTATAATGATAAAGAAATAGATTTTCTGCTTGCATTGATTAATATTGTTCCTGAAGAGAACTATTTTTGATTTTACCACTTGCCAACCAGCCGCCTTCATTATACAGCAGCAGGTCGGCACGATCCCAAGAGCCGTCGTAGCTATACGTCGGCTCCTTTAAGTGGGATAGCAGGCACGCACGCGCTGCACTGTGGGGGTGCCGATGCTCATGGACGACGGTCGCGATGACCGCCGGCCACGAGCGATAATGGGAACAAGAGGCAGAACAGGGACGTGTGTGTGTAAACACACACATTCCTGTTCTGTTCTGTGAAGAGTGACAGTTTTTGAGTTCCTAATAGCTAGGAACCATGATCTGTCATTCCCTCTAGTCAGTCCCCTCCCCCTACAGATAGAACACACCTAGGGAACACATTTAACCCCTTGATCACCCCCCTAGTCCCTGTCAGTGACATTTATACAGTAATCAGTGCATTTTTATAGCACCGATCGCTGTATAATTGTCAATTGACCCAAAAATGTGTCAAAAGTGTCCAATGTGTCTGCCGCAATATTGCAGTCTCGATAAAAATTGCAGATCGCCGCCATTACTAGTAAAAAAAATAAATAAAAATGCCATAAATCTATCCCCTATTTTGTAGACGCTATAACTTTTGTGCAAACCAATTAATATATGCTTTTTGCAATTTTTATTACCAAAAATACATAGAAGAATACATATCGGCCTAAACTGAGAAAAAAAAATTAGCTTTTTAAAAAAAAATTGGGGATATTTATTATAGCAAAAAGTACAAAATATTGGGTTTTTTTCAAAATTGTCTCTGTTTATAGCGCAAAAAATAAAAAACGCAGAGATGATCAAATACCACCAAAAGAAAGCTCTATTTGTGGGAAAAAAAGGATGTTAATTTTGTTTGGGTACAGCGTCGCAAGACCGCGCAATTGTCAGTTAAAGCGACGCAGTGCCATATCACAAAAAGTGCTCTGGTAAGGAAGGGGGTCAATCCTTTCCGGGGCTGAAGTGGTTAAAGAGACCCATTATTTGCAGCTTAAGGTGCAGTGATGGGTTCCAATGTGGCACCCCCGTACACAAATATATTTATGAATATGATTGAGACCTCATTTATTTATAATAATAAAATGTTTACTGAGCACTGTAAGGTGTGGTTCAGATTTATAGATGGTATTTTGGTGGTGTGGGATGGCGACATTGGAACCCTTTTATTGTTTGATCAGTATATCAATCATTTAGTCCCAGGTCTGAAATTTTATGTCTATGTATAGTAATAGGGAGATCTCATTTTTGGACACATTACTGAAAATAAATGGTACGAGCGTAGAGAGTGATCTGTTTATAAAAAATACTGGTCATAATCAATTATTACACTACAAGAGTTTTCACCCCCATGGGGTGTTTAATTCGATACCTAGGAGCCAACTGTATAGGGTTAAAAGAATTGTTAGTGATCCACAACAATGTGAAGTAAGACTAAATGAAATGGAAACCAGGCTTGTCAAGCGGGGTTATCCAGCATTATTAGCTAAAAGGGAATGTATACATTTAGCAGATAATAGGCATCACCATAGAAATGATAGGAGAATTCCATTTGTGTCACAGTATCATCCATATTCACTTCGTATTCACAATATCCTTAAGAAACATTGGGGTTTATTAAAAGAGAATTATCCAAATATTAGTGAATTCCAAGCTCCCCCCTTATCCTCATTTAGAAAAGGTCGAACGTTAAGGGATCAATTGGTTAGATCTGACCAATATATCCTAGCCCATCAGTAACTTTTTGGGGATCCCGTAACACAGGGTCATACCCATGTCTATCGTGTATACAGTGTAACTCCATGATAAAAGGCAAGAGTATTTCCCATCCACATAAGGAGTATGATATTAAAAGCAAAGGTTACTACACTTGTCAATCGTCATATGTAATATATGCAATAAAATGTCCATGTGGGTTACTTTACATTGGAGAGACCATTCAGAAAGTTAAAGATAGGATAGCAAGGCATAAATATTCAATCAGAGACAAATTGGTACAGTTGCCTTTAGCGAGACATTTTTTGGAGAAAGGACATTCAATTTCTCAGTTAAAATTCATGGTGCTGGAGGGGATTAATAAGAATGGGGGGGGGTGGTAACCGAGAATCTATTTTTAAAAAAAGCGAGAAGTGTATTGGATTAATTTTCTTGGTACAATTGCCCCCAAGGGGTTGAATACAGATCTGGATTTATATCTGTTCATGTAGGTGATAATTCATTTGATGTGATGTCTAAATGGTGATACATTATGTACATGTTTCTTTTTGACAGATTAAATGTGTCGAAGGCTTCTGTTGAACTATGGGAGGGTTCTATATTTGGCTAACCATTTCCCCACCTGTGATATAAGGATGTATAAGAAAAGGATTTAGTTTGCATTTGTTTGATTGCTAATCACATAATTGATTCCAAATGTGTGAAATGATGGTATTCAAGTCATGTGTGTAGCTCTGACTTTAGATGTGTGTTTGATCTGAAGAAGGGAGTAAGCTTGTGAGCCCGAAATGTAATGAACTTTCACATTATGTAATGTTTCTTTGAACTTTGGTTCAATAAAGAAATTTTAAGTGCAGCGATCCTCTGGACTTCTTCTTAAATTTTGGTCAGTGGGATGACCAGATCGCACTGCACTGATTGAAGACTGGGTGCGGCTTTCCGCTACTTTGGAAAAAAAAAAAAAAAAAAAAAATATATATATATATATATATATATATATATATATATATATATATATATATATATATATATATATACAGTGGGGACGGAAAGTATTCAGATCCCCTTCAATTTTTCACTCTTTGTTATATTGCAGCCACTTGCTAAAATCATTTAAGTTACGTCATTTTTTTATTTTTTTCCCTCATTAATGTACACACAGCACCCCATATTGACAGAAAAATACAGAATTGTTGACATTTTTCCAGCTTTATTAAAAAAGAAAAACTGAAATATCACATGGTCCTAAGTATTCAGACCCTTTGCTCAGTATTTAGTAGAAGCACCCTTTTGATTTAATACAGCCATGAGTCTTTTTGGGAAAGATGCAGCAAAGTTTTTCACACCTGGATTTGGGGATCCCCTGTCATTCCTCCTTGCAGATCCTCTCCAGCTCTGTCAGGTTGGATGGTAAACGTTGGTGGACAGCCATTTTTAAGTCTCTCCAGAGATGCTCAATTGGGTTTAAGTCAGGGCTCTGGCTGGTCCATTCAAGAACAGTCACGGATTTGTTGTGAAGCCACTCCTTCGTTATTTTAGCTGTGTGTTTAGGGTCATTGTCTTGTTGGAGGGTAAACCTTCGACAGGCACTGAGAAAAAGACAGCATGCCACACACTGAATTGGGATGCCTCCAATATATGTAGGATACATCTACCTTGGGACACTTGGATATTTCTCCGTCTGTCACTGAGCCCAGATTTCAGGCTCCAGTGACATTTTGCCCCATATACCTCGTCCTTCATTTTCTGTTTGGCGCCCTTACAATACTTGGATTAATTCGCCTCTAGTGCTTCCTCAACATGGAGTCCTTCCAGTGGAATCAATATTTTTGTAAATACATCCAACTCTCAGATCCTGATGAAGGTATCTGAATGTTGAATACTGGAAACGCGTCGGGTTTCAGGGCATACAACCCCTTGGAGAGTATTTAGGATGATTTGTATTTGTGCATATTCTTTTTTGTCTTCCATGTGATGCATTGTACGTAATCTTGCTATGTGTTAATGGCACATGTTTTTTACATTTTATATTATTAAAAGATATATTTTTTTAACATTGAGTTGGTGGTCTGTCAAAGTCCCATCTAGGGGGTTATTTTTTCTTGCTTGAAGGTAAACCTTCGGCCCAGTCTGAGGTCCTGAGCACTCTGGAGAAGGTTTTCATCCAGGATATCCCTGTACTTCGCTGCATTCATCTTTCCCTCGATTGCAACCAGTCGTCCTGTCCCTGCAGCTGAAAAACACCCCCACAGCATGATGCTGCCACCACCATGCTTCACTGTTGGGACTGTATTGGACAGGTGATGAGCAGTGCCTGGTTTTCTCCACACATACCGCTTAGAATTAAGGCCAAAAAGTTCTATCTTGGTCTCATCAGACCAAAGAATCTTGTTTCTCACCATCTTGGAGTCCTTCAGGTGTTTTTTTTACCAAACTCCATGCAGGCTTTCAAGTGTCTTGCACTGAGAAGAGGCTTCCGTCAGGCCACTCTGCCATAAAGCCCAGACTGGTAGAGGGCTGCAGTGATGGTTGACTTTCTACAACTTTCTCCCATCTCCCGACTGCATCTCTGGAGCTCAGCCACAGTGATCTTTGGGTTTTTCTTTACCTCTCTCACCAAGGCTCTTCTCCCCCGATAGCTCAGTTTGGCCGGACGGCCAGCTTTAAGAAGGGTTCTGGTCGTCCCAAACGTCTTCAATTTAAGGATTATGGAGGCCACTGTGCTCTTAGGAACCTTAAGTGCAGCAGAAATTTTTTTGGAACCTTGACCAGATCTGTGCCTTGCCACAATTTTGTCTCTGAGCTCTTCAGGCAGTTCCTTTGACCTCATGATTCTCATTTGCTCTGACATGCATTGTGAGCTGTAAGGTCTTATATAGACAGGTGTTTGGCTTTCCTAATCGAGTCCAATCAGTATAATCAAACACTGCTGGACTCAAATGAAGGTGTGGAACCATCTCAAGGATGTTCAGAAGAAATATATAAATATATAAGTGTCACACCATAGAGTCTGAATACTTAGGACCATGTGATATTTCAGTTTTTCTTTTTTAATAAATCTGCAAAAAATTTCAACATTTCTGTGTTTTTCTGTCAGTATGGAATTCTGTGTGTACATTAATGAGGAAAAAAATTAACTTAAATGATTTTAGCAAATGGCTGCAATTTAACAAAGAGTGAAAAATTTAAGGGGGTCTGAATACTTTCCGTCCCCACTGTATATATATATATTTTTTTTTTATTTTTTTTTTGGGGGGGGGTACGATAATTAAGTTCAGTGTTGGTGACATAATGGTCACTATAGTTGTAATAATTTCATTATTATGCTTATAGGTTGCCTAGGTAGATGGGTGGGTGGGTGCTGTCCTGCTTGACCCCTCCGCCGAATGCACAAAGTTGGCCTGATGTAAGGCCCACTGTTTTTTTTACCCTTTTAGTGACATATAAACGAATATGTTTCTCAATAATCGTTTTCTTAAAAGTTGACCACTATGGGGGTCATTTACTATAGAGCTGCGGCGCTAATTAGCGCTAATTGCCGGTAATTAGCGCTAATTAGTGCTAAAATGGTATTCACTATAGCACTGGTGAGAAAATACTCCCAAAATCAAATTTACTATAGTTCCCTGAAACCAAATAGCGCCCAAACCCTTACTCTGCTAAAACCCGGAGTAGTGCACATGGAAATAATGTTTAGAGCATGATATAATTGCCTAAATGGTACTGAAATATGCAATATATTATTTAAAGATAATGTCAGGAAATGTTCCATCCGCTGGTAATATCTGTCATTTGGCATGCAGTACTGAGGTCCACCAGCAGGTGTCTCCTGGCAGTTTGGAACTGTCAGGAGAGCTTTCCCCTGCTGATGTTATGTCATCTTTGGGCCGCAGTACTGGCGTCCACCAGCGGATGGATCCTGGCAGTGTGGAGCAGACAGTACCTCCTACAAACAGGTGTCACTTGAGGCCAATCACAGGCCTATAAATACCCGGCAAGCAATCACATGCTTGCCTTTGTATCTTTCTTCCTTGGAACCTGTATCTGGAACCTGTATCTGGAACCTGAACGTGAACCTACTCCTGAGCCGGTATCCGATCCCATCCTGATCTTGTCCCTCCTGTGTTCCTATTCCCTTGTAGCTATATCCCATCCATTATCTCCCTCTCCTAACCTGCCCTTGTTCAGTTGCTGATCCCCCTGTGTATGACTCTGGCCTGGCTAACATGTTTGATTTCGGTACTTTCCTTTGGCTGTATATATTATCTGTTGTCTGTGGGTTTCTGTTGGTTGGTTGAGCACTATTTGTATTTGGGGTGTTGTTTATTTATATCACTTATCTTTAATAAGCATCATTCTATTTCACTTTACATGCGGTTGGGTTTCCTCTTTGCAGTCCACACATTCTGGTCACACCTGTTCATGACAGTATACCAAGGCCATCTCTGACCAGAAGTGGCTGCACAGGGGAACCATCTCGGTTCCATTTCACGTGCTGGGATGAATTCAGATATTATTGTTTATTATGCTCTGCTGGCAACAGAGAGTTCTGAATAACTCCGCCAGACATTGAAAGGGTGGTCCAGTGATCAGCTGCTGGAGATTATCCGTTTAGTTCACTCTGTGGTCGATCATGGCAGTATACGGTTTGAGGATGTTCAGCCTTTGATTGGAATGTGTACAGAGCTGGCTCTGCCTTGTATCCCAAAGGGCCATGATGACTTTTCTCCCCCCTTCAGCATTAACCAGGTTGCATCCTTAGTATGGCTGTTGGAGGATGACTCTGCATCCTTTTTTGAGCATTATTCGGTTTGTCCCAAACAGCTGCTGAAAGATTGTATAGATGAAGTGCAGTCCCTGGTCGGACAGAGGATATGTGAGCCCACTTTTGTGCTACCTGTACTTCAGGCATGGTCAGACCTGTTATGCCCAGCCTCTGTCAGCTCTCCACAACCCAGACCTGCTACTAAACACCTGCCTGCTCAGATGTCCTTTCTCCCATCACCCCTGGCAACCTCAGCTACAGTCCAATATACCCTGCTCCCCAACAAGTAACAATACCCTGTTTCTACTTCCTGCACCTATCCTGCCTTTAACCCACCTGTCTCTTCTCTAATACCTGCAACTTCCCCACAAGAACTTCCTCTGGCCGCTGTTCCCCCTTCCTTGCCATATCCCAGCCCTTCGTTTCGGTATGCCTCATCTCCTGTCTACAGTCATACAGCCACCTACAGATCCCCAGCAGTTAAGCCAAAGAAGAAACAGAAGTTCTTCCCCACTCACACGATCCTGCCAGTAACCCAACTTGCTTCCACACCAACCAACCTGTTCCAGCCTGCGTTCATGCCAGTTGAACTTGATGACCCACCTAAACCTGCCAACCTGGTGCCTGCCATCCAGTCTGATGTGCCTGCCTCCCAGTCTGATGTCCTGATGTCTACTTTCCAGCCGGATGTCTCGGTGCCTGCCTTCCAGCTTGATGTCCCTGCCTTCCAGCTTGGTGTCCCTGCCTTCCAGTCTGATGTGCCCGCCTTCCAGTCTGATGGGCCCGCTTCTCAGTCTGATGTCTTGATGTCTGCCTTCCAGCCGGATGTTTCGGTGCCTGCCTCCCAGCTTGATGTCTTTGCCTCCCAGTCTGATGTGCCCGCTGTCCAGTCTGTCCTGATGCCTGCCTTCTAGCCCAAAGTCTGATGTGCCTGCTTTCCAGTCTGATGTGCCTGCTTTCCAGTCTGATGTGCCTGCTTTCCAGTCTGATGTGCCTGCTTTCCAGTCTGATGTGCCTGCTTTCCAGTCTGATGTGCCTGCTTTCCAGTCTGATGTGCCTGCTTTCCAGTCTGATGTGCCTGCTATCCAGTCTGATGTGCCTGCCTCCCAGTCTGATGTCTCGGTGTCCACCTTCCAGCCGGGTGTCTCGATGCCTGCCTTCCAGCCGGATGTCTCGGTGCCTGCCTTCCAGCTTGACGTCTCTGCCTTCCAGTCTGTACCTGCCATCCAGTCTAATATGCCTGCCTCCCAGTCTGATGTCTTCATGCCTGCCTTCCAGCCTGATGTCTCGAAGCTTGCCTTTCAGCTTGATGTCTCAGTGTCTGCATTTCCAGCCTGTCACAGTGCCAGCTTCCCAGCCTGATGTGCCAGCTTCCCAGCCTGATGTGCCAGCTTCCCAGCCTGATGTGCCAGCTTCCCAGCCTGATGTACCAGCTTCCCAGTCTGATGTGCCTGCTGCCCAGCTCAAAGTGCCCGTGCCTGCTGCCCAGCTCAAAGTGCCCGTGCCTGCTGCCCAGCCTGAAGTGCCCGTGCCTGCTGCCCAGCCTGAAGTGCCCGTGCCTGCTGCCCAGCCTGAAGTGCCCGTGCCTGCTGCCCAGCCTGAAGTGCCCGTGCCTGCTGCCCAGCCTGATGTGCCTGCTGCCCAGCCTGATGTGCCTGCTGCCCAGCCTGATGTGCCTGCTGCCCAGCCTGATGTGCCTGCTGCCCAGCCTGAAGTGCCTGCTGCCCAGCCTGAAGTGCCGGCTGCTGCCAAGCTTGGTGTGTCCCTGTCTGCTGCCCAGCTTGGTGTGTCCCTGTCTGCTGCCCAACTTGGTGTGTCCCTGTCTGCTGCCCAGCTTGGTGTGTTCCTGTCTGCTGCCCAGCTTGGTGTGTTCCTGTCTGCTGCCCAGCTTGGTGTGTTCCTGTGTGCTGCCCAGCTTGGTGTGTTCCTGTGTGCTGCCCAGCTTGGTGTGTTCCTGTGTGCTGCCCAGCTTGGTGTGTTCCTGTGTGCTGCCCAGCTTGGTGTGTTCCTGTGTGCTGCCCAGCTTGGTGTGTTCCTGTGTGCTGCCCAGCTTGGTGTGTTCCTGTGTGCTGCCCAGCTTGGTGTGTTCCTGTGTGCTGCCCAGCTTGGTGTGTTCCTGTGTGCTGCCCAGCTTGGTGTGTTCCTGTGTGCTGCCCAGCTTGGTGTGTTCCTGTGTGCTGCCCAGCTTGGTGTGTTCCTGTGTGCTGCCCAGCTTGGTGTGTTCCTGTGTGCTGCCCAGCTTGGTGTGTTCCTGTGTGCTGCCCAGCTTGGTGCGTTCCTGTGTGCTGCCCAGCTTGGTGCGTTCCTGTGTGCTGCCCAGCTTGGTGCGTTCCTGTGTGCTGCCCAACTTGGTGCGTTCCTGTGTGCTGCCCAGCTTGGTGCGTTCCTGTGTGCTGCCCAGCTTGGTGCGTTCCTGTGTGCTGCCCAGCTTGGTGCGTTCCTGTGTGCTGCCCAGCTTGGTGCGTTCCTGTGTGCTGCCCAGCTTGGTGCGTTCCTGTGTGCTGCCCAGCTTGGTGCGTTCCTGTGTGCTGCCCAGCTTGGTGCGTTCCTGTCTGCTGCCCAGCTTGGTGCGTTCCTGTCTGCTGCCCAGCTTGGTTTGTTCCTGTCTGCTGCCCAGCTTGGTGTGTTCCTGTCTGCTGCCCAGCTTGGTGTGTTCCTGTCTGCTGCCCAGCTTGGTGTGTTCCTGTCTGCTGCCCAGCTTGGTGTGTTCCTGTCTGCTGCCCAGCTTGGTGTGTTCCTGTCTGCTGCCCAGCTTGGTGCGTTCCTGTCCGCTGCCCAGCTCAGTGATCCGGATGTGCCAGCTACCTGCCCGGATGTGCCTGACGACCAGCCCGAAATACTTTCTTCCACCATTCTGCTTGATGCCATAGACTATGGACAATTACAACCAGTTGGAGCGTCCGGAGGCTGCTCCTTTGAGGGGGGGTACTGTCAGGAAATGTTCCATCCGCTGGTAATATCTGTCATTTGGCATGCAGTACTGAGGTCCACCAGCAGGTGTCTCCTGGTAGTTTGGAACTGTCAGGAGTGCTTTCCCCTGATGATGTTTTGTCATCTTTGGGCCGCAGTACTGGCGTCCAGCGGATGGATCCTGGCAGTGTGGAGCAGACAGTACCTCCTACAAACAGGTGTCACTTGAGGCCAATCACAGGCCTATAAATACCCGGCAAGCAATCACATGCTTGCCTTGGTATCTTTCTTCCTTGGAACCTGTATCTGGAACCTGAACCTGCTCCTGAGCCGGTATCCGATCCCATCCTGATCTTGTCCCTCCTGTGTTCCTATTCCCTTGTAGCTATATCCCATCCATTATCTCCCTCTCCTAACCTGCCCTTGTTCAGTTGCTGATCCCCCTGTGTATGACCCTGGCCTGGCTAACGTGTTTGATTTCGGTACTTCCCTTTGGCTGTATATATTATCTGTTGTCTGTGGGTTTCTGTTGGTTGGTTGAGCACTATTTGTATTTGGGGTGTTGTTTATTTATATCACTTATCTTTAATAAACATTATTCTATTTCACTTTA
Source organism: Aquarana catesbeiana (assembly GCF_042186555.1). Classification (NCBI taxonomy): domain Eukaryota; kingdom Metazoa; phylum Chordata; class Amphibia; order Anura; family Ranidae; genus Aquarana; species Aquarana catesbeiana. Next base: position 49,890,017 of record NC_133327.1, on the reverse strand, counting down.
CATGCAGTTGGGTTTCCTCTTTGCAGTCCACACAATCTGGTCACACCTGTTCATGACAGATAATCTCCTTTTAAACTGTGTGAAAAAGTGATTTCTACGCTGAAATATCTTTAAAAGTCTGAGAAGTGAAAAATTCCCCGTTTTGGACAACTAGGTGCCAACAGAACTGAGCATGCTCAGACTTGAAAATAACTCTCATTTTAACTCAAGTGTCTTTTTTACCCAGCGCTATAGTAAATACCAAAAGGAGAGCTAATTAGAGAGCATTTTTTTGAAGTGAAAATGTGCTCTATTCTAGTCCAAATCAAGTTTCAGCCATTGATTCTAATGGAACAATTCTAACTTTCACAAAAAAAAACTTTTAATGTTGAAATGAAATGTGTCTTTCTCTGAAATTTTCCTTTGCAACATTGTTGCTACTACTAAGATATTTTGTTTTTAAGAATAGTAGAATGTGGAATGTTTTGATGTTTTGGTAAAATATATTTTTCTGTCACTTTCACTTGTTACTCTCAATCTCACAACAATCTTTACCCAAACTCACACAGGTGTCTTTATAATCCACAAACAATACCATTGCTGATGTAAATTTAAAATGAATCACAATTTTTTGTGCTTTTTATTATTTCCAAATATTCATAATTTGAGCCCAAAAAATGTGATATGTGTACCAACATCAGAAAGCAAAATGTAATTCCCAAAAATTTGAGGGTAATATTCTACTCTCACCCACAAAAAAAACACCACATATCACAGAATAAATCAAGAAGAATAACTCTTGAATAATGTAATTCCATCACCTGTATGTCCAAAAAAATGCAGTATTTATGTGTTTTATGTGTATTTATGAGTAGTTATGTGTAGGAAGTGCTCACACGTGGCAGCTCTGTGGCTTAGAGGTTAGAACTTCTGCTTAGCCTCCCTGAGGGTCTGGGTTCAAATCCCAAACATGTTGCTTCATGTAGAGATGTTGTCTCATCTCCCAGGTCCTATAACTATGTCTAAATGTAGTATTAATGTGTAGGAGGGTTCCACCACCATTGAAAGTCTTTTCCAGATACACTATTTAGCCAAAAGTATTGGGACGCCTGCCTTTACACACACACACACACATGAACTTTAATGGCAGCCCAGTCTTAGTCCGTAGGGTTCAAATTTGATTTGGCCCACCCTTTTGCAGCTAGAACAGCTTCTGGGAAGGCTGTCCACAAGGTTTAGTGTGTCTATGGGAATGTTTGATCATTCTTCCAGAAGTGCATTTGTGAGGACAGGCACTGATGTTGGATGAGAAGGCCTGGCTCACAGTCTCTACTCTAATTCATCCTAAGGGTGTTCTGTCGGGTTGAGGCCAGGACTCTGTGCAGGCCAGTCAAGTTTCTCCACCCCAAACTTGCTCATCCATGTCTTTATGGACCTTGCTTTGTGCACTGGTGTGCAGTCATGTTGGAACAGGAAGGGGCCATCCCCAAACTGTTCCCACAAAGTTGGGAGCATGAAATTGTCCAAAATGTCTTGGTATGCTGATGCCTTAAGAGTTCCCTTAACTGGAACTAGGAGGCCAAGCCCAACCTCTGAAAAACAACCCCACATCATAATCCCCCTCCACCAAATCATTTGGACCAGTGCACAAAGCAAGGTCCATAAAGACATGGATGAGTGATTTTGGGGTGGAGGAACTTGATTGGCCTGGACAGAGTCCTGACCTCAACACAACAGAACACCTTGGGGATAAGAAGAAACTGTAGGTCAGGCCTTCTCGTCCAACATCAGTGCCTGACCTCACAAATGCACTTGGAAGAATGGTCAAACATTCCCATGGACACACTCCTAAACCTTGTGGACAGCGTTCCCAGAAGAGTTGAAGCTGTTATAGCTGCAAAGGGTGGGCCAAATGAGTTTTGAACCCAATACTAATACTGGGATGCCATTACAGTTCATGTGCATTTAAAGGCAGGCGTCCCAATACTTAGGCCAATATATTGTATATTGCTTGTGACACTGAGCATGGCTATGGACTTAGGGCTGGTTCACACCACAGAGATGCAGAGAACATGTGTGAAGCTGCCTGGTGGCTAAGTAGGTAGCAGTTCTATCTAGCAAAACCTGGGAAGTTGGTTCAATTCCCCAACATGCAAATCCTTGTGTTGAAGTTTATATGTTCTCCCTGTGTGGGTTTCTCACCACAATCCAAAGACATGCTGGCATGTTATTTGTCTCCTGTCAAAATAGGTTCTAATGTAAGAAAGTTAATTTTGGACTTTATATTGGAAGCTAATTGCAGCCAGGGACTGATGTTAATGTTTATTAGCACTAATCATGCCCAGGGACTTGGACATTTCAAATTATAGGGTTTACACTGAATGGGTACATATGCTTAGAAAACTGTTGCTTTATGTGGATGCAAATGGACTTTGATCTTTTTCTTGTAGTTGGAGATTTGATGCACATAGCCAAGGGCTAACACAGTTGCGAATAGTATTATGTGTTCCTACTCATCTGGTGCAATCACTTTAGACATACATGAAGAGACAGATTGAAAGATACTGGTGGGCGTGTACTTCTATTGGGTGTGCCAGTGTGCTAACAATACAACCTCTCTTATATAAAGGCCTGCAGTGGGGGGTTCGTTTGGCCTGAGAAGGTCAGGTTTTTTGCTGTGATTTGTGGGGGAGAAGGAATGATATTGTGCATATTGACAAATGCCCAAGTAGGGATATTTGATGAAATTCTTGTGCATTTTTTCAATCAAAAGTGGGTTTATGTGACCATGCTGTCAATGTTGTGCGTGTATTGTTCCTGTCTGATCATGCAAACATCGTTTGGAAGCATCTGCTGACTTACTCTTTTTGATCTCGTTTAATCGTGTACACTGAAATGCAGCTTCCAGCAGAACATGGTCACCAATGTATGTATGTGTGGATTGTGGGCTGGTGGTGGGTGTTTTGAATAAGTCTTTTGTAATATTATGTTGGAATGCTTTGTAAGAATGACTGTTAAGTATGTTTCTATAATCTTGCAGATAAAAATATGATGTGTTGCCCATTATACACTGAAATTAAAGCTGTGTCCACTCTAAGGTTTTGTCAAATTTTAGATTGTAAGCTCCTATGAGCAGGGCCCTTAAAATACCATTGCTAAATGTAGCACCATATATCCTGTCCAAATTTTTTTTAAGCTAGTAAATGAATGTACATTTTTTTTCTGCTGGTAAAATAAAAGTACATTATTGAGCTTTGTTGTGGTGTGTTTTTTTTTTTTTTTTTTTTTTCTTCTACTTTTCTTTTTCTTTAGTTTTTGTAGGTGGTGGTTTTGGGAAAGTGCAATATCTCTTATATTTTATTTCAATATGTATTTGTGCACCAAAAAATCTCTTTGCCCTGGTTCACATTGATGCTACTTTGAAATCGCGCTACTTCACTTGAAGTAGCGCGATATCAAAGTAGCAAGGTCAGCATGATTTCAGGTGCTACTTGATAGACATCCATGTGGCTTCATACACAAATGTCTATTTAAGTCACACCTGAAATTGGCAAAAGTAGTGCAGGAACTGCTTTAGCAAATTGGTGCGGCGCCACAAAATTGGTGTCCCATCGATTGGAACAGTGCCATTGCTGCCAATAGTCCTGCGATTTGATCTCTCAAATCACATGACAAATCGCTCCAATGTAAACCCAGGCTTCTGCACACCTGCAAGTAAATGATAAAGGTGGAATCTTTATATATAACAGCTGTGGAGAATTGCAGGTAATGAATTCAGATGGTGGATAGGCAGTGTTGTATGTGTCAGCTTTAGTTCACGTTGGTGCGATTTGACATGTCAAAGCGGTGGCAATTGCACTGTTTTAATTGGTGCAACTTTGGGTTGCAATTTGTATTGATATCAGTGCAGAAACCTGCACAGATGTCTCTGAAATTCCCCCTGCAGTTGGGACTGACATGGGGGAATGAAAGTGTGTGATTTCAGCTGAACAATTTCCTCCCTCTGTCAGTGTGAACCAGGGCTCAAACTGGGCCTTTTGTTTTTGTCATTCACCTGCTGCTAACCCAGGGACACCATTTCTTATCGAACGCCTTTAAATATCATAAGTAGAAATACAAATTTGCATATCTGCAAATAAACAAAAATAATAAAATTCTAATTGTGGTTGCGATCAAATATTCGCAGCAGTGATCAAAAGAGTGTGGTTTCACCTTCTGACCCAGAAATAAGTAATTGTAATCACCTGGAAGTTCCTGTGTCAGGATCTCCATCTAAGTGGACATGGCGAGGTCCCTCTTTAGCAAAGAGGAGGTGCTGCTCATTTTCCGGATAAGGGTATGATATGTACTTGTGCTTAATCAATGCGGGGGTGGATGTGGTAGTTAGAATTGGTGTGGGTGGGGTTCATTGATTTGTTTGGCATCCCCACACATTTGCTTCTGGCCCATGTGCACACATCACTTCCTGCATTTGTTCTGCTGATGTAACTGCAAGCATAAATGAGAGCTCCTTTCTATTAAAATATATATGACTTGTTTCACAGTTGGGTGACTTTGGACCTCTGAGTTGCTTGACAAGTTGTACCCCATGATTCTCAATGATAACTAGGGATGGGCCGAACATCCCCCCTGTTCAGTTCACAGCAGAACATGTGAGCAAACAAAAAATTTGTGCGAACACCATTGAAGTCTATGGGACACGAACATGAATAATCAAAAGTGCTAATTTTAAATATAATAATTAATATGCAAGTTATTGTCATAAAAAGTGTTTGGGGACCTGGGTCCTGCCCCAGGGGACATGTATCAATGCAAAAAAGTTTTAAAAATGGCCGTTTTTTTCAGGAGCAGTGATTTTAATAATGCTTAAAGTAAAACAATAAGTGTAATGTTCCTTTAAATTTCGTACCTGGGGGGGTGTCTATAATATGTCTGTAAAGTGGCACATGTTTCTTGTGTTTAGAACAGTCTGACAGCAAAATTACATTTCTAAAGGAAGAAAAAAGTCATTTAAAAGTGCTAGCGCTAGTGCCGGTGTTCTGCCTAGAAAGTTCCCCCCGGCGGATAAGGATGCAGCGCTTGCGCAGTATGAGCCGCTGAAAATAGCCGAAGCTGAACACCTGTGAGTCAGCTGTACAGGGCGCTGTAACAGGGCCCTCACGGGCTCGCTTCGCTCACCGCCCCCCCCCCCTCCTGAACCTTACCAGGCCACATGCCCTCAACATTGGGAGGGTGCTTTGGGGTAGCCCCCCAAAGCACCTTGTCCCCATGTTGATGGGGACAAGGGCCTCATCCCCACAACCCTTACCCGGTGGTTGTGGGGGTCTGCGGCGCTGGGGGCTTATCAGAATCTGGAAGCCCCCTTTAACAAGGGGACCCCCAGCCCCCCTATGTAAAAAGGTAATGGGGTACGACAGTTTTTGACAATTCCTTTATTAAAATGCTTCTTCTTCTATCTTCTACCTTCTTTCTTCTATCGTCTATCCTCCTTCGGTTTCTTCCTCCATCTTCTTCTTCTTCTTCTACTTCTTCTGGTTCTTCCTCCGGTGTTCTCGTCCGGCATCTTACTCCGCGGCATCTTCTTCCCTTCTTCTTCTTCTCTGGCTGCTCCACATCCACCATGATGGGAAGCTCCCGCTGTGTGACGCTTCTCGTCTTCTGACGGTTCTTAAATAATGGAGGGCGGGGCCACCCAGTGATCCCGCCACAGGGAAGTCCCCGTCAAGTCCCCGTGCATCAGAGGGGGCGGGGTCAATGGGTGGCCCCGCCTTCCATTATTTAAGCACCGTCAGAAGACAAGAAGCGTCACACAGCGGGAGCCTCCCATCATGGTGGATGCGGAGCAGCCCAAGAAGAAGAAGAGAAGAAGACGCCGCGGAGGAAAATGCCGGACGAGAACACCGGAGGAAGAACCAGAAGAAGAAGATGGAGGAAGAAACCGAAGGAAGATAGAAGATAGAAGATAGAAGAAAGAAGCATTTAAATAAAGGAATTGTCAAAAACTGTCTCTTGTCATTTTTAACATTTTTGACACTTTTTTTGTGAAATGGTAGGGGTACTTTTGTACCTCCTTACCATTTCACACGGGGGGACGGGATCTGGGGGTCCCCTTGTTAAAGGGGGCTTCTAGTTTCCGATAAGCCCCCCGCCCGCAGACCCCCACAACCACCGGGCAAGGGTTGTGGGGATGAGGCCCTTGTCCCCATCAACATGGGGACAAGGTGCTTTGGGGGGCTACCCCAAAGCACACTCCAAATGTTGAGGGCATGTGGCCTGGTACAGTTCAGGAGGGGGGGGCACTCTCTCATCCCCCCTCTTTTCCTGCAGCCTGCCAGGTTGCGTGCTCGGATAAGGGTCTGGTATGGATTTTTGGGGGGACCCCACGCCATTTTTTTAAAATTTTGGCACGGGGTTCCCCTTAAAATCTATACCAGACCAGAAGGGTCTGGTATGAATTTTGAAGGGGACCCCACGCCATTTTTTTAAACATTTTTGGCTGAGGCTCCCCTTAATATCCATTCCAGACCTGAAGGGCCTGGTATGGAATTTAGGGGGACCCCCATGCCATTTTTTTTTAATTTTGGTTCGGGGGTTCCCCTGTGGGGAATTCCCATGCCATTTTTATCAATGAACTTTTATGTGTATTGTCGAACCGGCAAATCATTAATAGACGCGAGTAGTTTTAAATGACTTTTTTTCCTTTGAAATGTCATTTTGCTGTCAGACTGTTCTAAACACGGGAAACATGCGCCCCTTTACAGGCATACTATAGACACCCCACAGGTACGAAATTCAAAGGAATGTTACATTTTTATTGTTTCACTCTAAGCATTATTAAAATCATTGCTCCCAAAAAAACGTCCGTGGAGCAGGACTCGGGTCTCCAAACACTTTTTATGGCAAAGAACTTGCATATAAGCCTTCAGTGAGAACTTTGGATTTTGCAGGTTCGAGCCCCTTTGACTTCCACTATTCCAGCATATGTGATCTGACAGGCATTATTGTCGGCAATAGCGCCGCTTTCCATTTGCATTAGCGCTGACTTTCTGAGAGTTGAAATGTTTCTGGCCTTTTTTGAGAGTTATTTTTTGGTACTGCAGGCTAAATTTTTGGCGCTATATTAAATGACCCCCTATGTCACAGTTCCAGTGACGGATCTCCATGGATTTAGACCTTAATCCCTTAGCTTTAAAACATGCTATCATTGACTTGTTGTTGACTGTTCATGACATCAGAGCCATTTTGCACTCTTTTGTATTAAATTACAATTTTTAACTGTAATTCTGAAAATTGAATAAACAATATATTGTGAAAATATACCAAGGCCAGTTGAGTTATAACTGATGCTTTCCTTTTTTTGTTTTCTCCTGTTACACCTATATGTATATAGTAAACTTTAAACAAAGACAGTGTTTACTTTCTGAATTCTAAAACTCAGGGAAGCACAGTTAATTGCTCATTCAAAACTTAGGAAGTCACGCCTAATGTACATAATTAAGCTCTATACAATCGTATAGAAATGTACCTTGTTTGTATATTATATTAAAATGTTATCCTCAAAAGCTCTCAACTTAAAGTAGAACTAAAGCCAAACTTTTTTTTTTTTTTTTTTACATTTTGGATAGCGTAAGGGAGGGTTATACGCACTATCAGGGGTTTTTTTTGCCATCTGTGTCCCCTTGGGTCGATTTTCATTTACTACCCGTCCCTTAGTGGCGGCAGGAAGTGAGAAGAAATCTCTAAAAAGGGTAGTGAAGATTTCCCCTCTCTTCCTGTTGTAGGAACAACTCATATTTGAGATTTTCACTCTTCGTATTCATGGTAAACAGGACAAATATAATGGGGGCCATATACTATTTTGTTGTGGAACAATATAAAAGAAATCTAAAATGTTATCATATACTGTGATATATAATATAATATAATATAATATAATATAAATATATATATATATATATATATATATATATATATATATATATATATATTGCAAACTATTTAGAAAATAAGTCCATTAACTGAAGAGACCGTATGAATGAACAGGGTTTGTTAATAGGACAAATCTTATTACAAAACGATATCTATTTTATATTATTGTATGAAGTTTAATTAGATTGTATCAACTTGGCATTGTATCAAAAACTCAAATGCAATTAACAAACATTTACCAGGACCAGCATTTAGGCTTCGTTCACATGGGCGTACTAAAGCGTACACCCGTGCAAAGGGCCATGTTTGCCCGCCTGGGATGAAAATGTTCAATGCATCTGCAGACAGGCAGTCCCATTCATGTCAATTCGGATGCAGTGGCTGCACAGACACAGCTGCTGCTCTCATTCTGACATACATACAGGTGCAAGTTGCTGAACGCAGACAGTGTAAGTTGAGGGGCATGCACCTGCATGGGCGGTAAATTGGGAACAGTGGTTATGTCATTGACATGAATGGGCCTGCTTGCATGTAGATGCTTGAAACACCTGTATATCCCATACAGGTAAACATGACCCTTTACACGGGTGTACACTTTAGTACAAAGTATGCCTGATGGCTGCTATAAATACAGACAGTTAAGTACCAGGATATAACATATGTACCTCTTGCAGTGTTATGTACAGCAAAGCTCAGACCAAACTTCTCTAAAATATTACTTCATATACAGCAAGTGTTTGTGTTTCTCCAACCACTGACCACAAGTCAATTTTTTGTAAATCTGTAATTCTAATATTTGTTTTATTCACAAATTCTGTTTATTCATATCTCTGGTTTGTTGGCTTATTTTCAAAAGTGTTTGAACTGTGGCAGTTCTCGGATGAACAGTATCATATATACAATGTTTATGCAACTTATTATATGTGGTATATGGATACCATGCCTTAGTCATTGCAATCTAAAGCTGTAAAGTGATATATACAATATATCCTGGTTGGTTGTGCATTTGTGCAGAGACACAGGAACTCAGCACAGAGATCTCACTATCAGGCATGGTTCACACTACTAGGACATGGGATCTGACTTGTAAGACCCCAATTTGAATGACATGTCAAATTCAATGTTTCCCTATGAGGGCCATCTTAAATTATACTACACAAGTTGCTCCAACTTTAGAAAAGGTTCCTGCACTACTTTGGTCTGACTTGGGTTCAATTTTAGCCCTTGTACAGGCTCCTAAATAACATTCAAGTCAGACCAAGTCAGAAGGAAGTCATAGGGCAAAGTCGCAGGCAAAGTCGTATGACTTTGCCATCGCAGCAGTGTGAAAAAAGGCTCTGAGTCCCGGAGAGATGCAAAAAACTGTTCAGCAATGACTATATATTTTATTAAAAGCTACCACAACCCACCCCTACCAGCCCTTATGAATTAATGCAGACTAATGACCTCCCTACCCCAACATGATGTACTGCTCCATTGTTTTTTGGATCTCCAGTAGCAGTCCTTCTCAGCTTTGGCTGTGTCTGTTCAATTACTGTGGACCTTTGAGAATGCTTGGGAGCAGTGTGGTCAATAGAGAAGTTCATGAGTGCAGTAGAAATCTGTGGAGAAATACATGTAGGCAGTGACTGTCAATGAAGAAGTGCATGTGACAGTGGTGGTCGGAGGAGAAGTACATCAGGAGGTTGTGGTCAATTGAAAAGCATATACTTACCTTGGCGGTCTAAGGAGAAGTTATTTTGGACAGTGGTGGTCTTTGTAAAAGTACTGGCCAGTGAAGGAGTGCATTTGTATGGCTGCAGTAAGAGAAGCAGTTGTTGCACAGTGCCTGTGAAGCAGAAGTTTGTGGGTGCAGTGAAATTTTGTGGAGGTGGACAGGGTTAGTGTCATCAATGGAAAAATGTGTTGGTGCAGTGACACTCTGTGCAGAATTATATGATTGCAACATTAGTCAGTGGAGAAGTGTGCCTGTACAGTTTCAATAAGAGAAGCAGTCATTGTACAGTGTCAGTCAGTGCAAAAGTGGTGGTGGGTGGGCACAGGCAGTTTGGGGGGTTGGCAGTGCCAATCTGTAAAAAAGTTTTTGGTGCAGTGATGGTCTGTAAAACGTAAGGGGACCATAGCAGTTACTGAAGATTTTTCTCTCAATTTCTAAATGTTAGATTTCAGCTAGGTTCTCATTTCTGTTATCCGATTTTGATCCAATTTTGCAATTATGTAGTGTAACTTTGATGCGGTTTGCATAATCTATAGGGATGAAATCAAACTATCCCCATCTGTTGAAGTGGTGCTTATATATAAAATCCTAAACCATAAAAACACCCTGATATAATCAGTAAAGTGAACAAGTGCAAATAAATATTCAATCAATAAAGTGAATAAATGCAAAAAAATGCATCGAAAAAACATATACCCTGATATCACAATCAGTAAAGTGAATAGGTGCAAATAAATAATATATCAATCAATAAAGTGAATAAATGCAAATAGATGCATCAAAAAACATATAAAGGAACACACATCCCTAGATATATGTAGATGGAAAAAAAAAAAAAAAAAAGCAATAAACGGTGTCTGTTTGTGTTAATCCAGCTGAGGTCTGAATGTCCAATCACTTGCCTTTGATGAACTTGCTTTTATTTTAATTCTCACAGATCACAGTTGCATGATGAATTACATTTGAAAGGTGATGATTCACATAAAGATAAAAGAAAAACCATCATTGTGCAGTGTTTTTAAATGCTACAAGACTGGGCAAACAATGTAATCCACTCACATATTTGCAGTAGCTGAATCGCTTTTGTTATAATGGTCAGACAGCTTCACCACTCATACAGCTATCGCTGTGTTTGCCAAACACTATGCGAAGATGTCACTGACTCCTTCTCCCCACGCGTATCATCACATTCCACGTGACTTTCTCAAGGGTAGTCATGTGACCAGCCAAGCTTCCTATTTAAGCTATGGACAGCATATTAGTTGCTATAGTGATATTGATGTTTCTTAATTCCAAATTTGATTTTAACTTGTGTCTTTTAAAAGTTGTATTATTAAAAGTTATATTGTGTAATCTATTACTAAAAATAAGTATTGCTGTAATGCAGACTCAATGGAATGATGACTTGCTTATTTACAGATATCACTATGGCAACTAATATGCTGTCTATACATCTAGGGATGTGTGTTCCCTTATATGTTTTTTGATGCATCTATTTGCATTTATCCACTTTATTGATTGATATATTTATTTGCACCTATTCACTTTACTGATTGTGATATCAGGGTATATGTTTTTTGATGCATTTTTTTGCATTTATTCACTTTATTGATTGAATATTTATTTGCACTTATTCACTTTACTGATTATATCAGGGTGTTTTTATGGTTTAGGATTTTATATATAAGCACCACTTCAACAGATGAGGATAGTTTGATAAGCGCACCAACATATTTTATATTGATTTATAGCAACAGGTGTCACAGCACTAATTGGTTGGTTGCAGCTTAGACATTTCTTTTTGGTGTTTTGCTATTTTACAGAGAATCCACATCAGCGCTTTAGTTTTCTTTTTTCAAAAATTTCAGTTAACTGTACATACCTTACAACTTTCAAACAAACCAATAAATATACACTTATTGGGATTTTATTTTGTACCAAAGACATGTAACAGAATATATTTTGGCCTAAATTTATGAAGAAAGTTGATTATTTTTTTATTTATTTACTTATTGGATATGTTTTATAGCAGAAAGTAAAGAATATTGTTTATTTTTTTTTTAATTATAATAAAAGAATAACATAAAAATCCAGTGGTGATCAGGAGCAGTGATTTTAATGATGATTAAAGTAAAACAATAAAAATGAAAAATTCCTTTAAATATAGTGCCAGGGGGTCATCTTAGTCTGCCTGTAAAGTGGGGCATCTGTAGCATGTATAGAACATGCTGCAGCAAAAATGCATGACATTTCATTTAAAGTGCCATACAATACCATTGCCATCAATAGAATAGAATAAATAGAATAAAAAATGGTGTGGGGTCCCCCTCCAGTCCATACCAGGCCATTTGGGTTTGATATGGATTATAAGGGGAACCCCACGCCAAAATAGAAAAAAAACTGTTCAGGGTCTCCCCAAATCCTCCAGGAAATGGGGGGGATGAGTGAGCAAACAGTTCTTATATAGGTAAGGGCAGGGCCACCTGGTGACGTCATCTGGTGGCACTGCCCCCTTGTGATATCACCAACCCAGCATGCACTGGTCCGTGACTTCACAAGGGGGGCGGTGGTACAGATGACATCGCCAGGTGGCCCGTCTTTATCTAGATAAGATAAGATAAGAACTGTCAATTGGCAAGCCAGCCATTTGGTGTTTTGCCTTCACGGCAGGTGGAGCGATTTTTTTTTTCTGTTTTCGGTTCCAGCGGTGCGGTGGTGCCGTGATTGACGATGGATCTACATTGGGGACACTGTTTTTTTTATTTTTTAATAAAGGATTTGTCAAAAATTTTCTTTGTTTTTATTACTTTTTGACACTATTTTAGTGAATGGGTATACTTATTAAAAGGAGGGCAGGATCTGGGGACCCACTTCTTAAAGGGGGCTTCCAGATTCTGATAAGTTCCCACCTGCAGACCCAGGGTTGTGGGGAAGATACCCTTGTCACCATCAATGTGGAGACAAGGTGCTTTGGGGTGGGGGGGCCAGAGCCCCCCCGCCCCAACGCACCCCCCCATGTTGAGGGCATATGGCCTGGTATGACGCTCGCTCATCCCCCCCTTTTCTGACCTGCCAGGCTGTGTGCTCGGTTAACGGTCTGGTATGGATTAGGGGGAACCCCATGCCATTTTTTTTACTATTTTTACTGCAATTTTTTTTTTTTATTTAGCTGTCAGTGGGGAAGCCCATTGACAGCTGATGACTGAAGAATAGAAGAAAGAACAAAAGGGCGTGCCAATCTTGTGCATTATCCTTGGATATAATTTTATTAAAAATTAAGTAAAAAAACTACTCACAAACATATGGAAGAAAACTTGCGATACAAATAATCTCCAGATGACAGCAATTGGTCCATGACAACAGACACCAGATGGTAACAGAGAAGATTTCAGGGGCCACTGCCGGCTCATAACTCATTGGTTGTTAAGGACATTGCGGCTGGCTTCACGCCCCTGCTCCTTAACAATCAGCTTTTACTGTGCACTTATTGGGCAAAGCTTTGGGAGCAGAATGCACTGTGCTGCGCGCAGTGCATTGCAGGGCATTCGGCAGGGCGAACGTTCTTCGTACACTCTGCAAATTCGGGTATTCCTCAAATGGGGTGAACAGCATGAGTTTGACCCGAACCATTCGCCCAACACAAGTGGCCAGTGATGGTCAAGGGCCGGGCTTAGATGACCACGTGTCAATGTAAGGCTCCAGGGTAATTAAGCAAGGACCTAGCCAAAAGAGAGAATGCTAAGGTCAGCATGACATAGGAAATGATTACACATCTCTTTTATGTGTTTGTAAGGAGTACCTGTTGCCCCCTATTCCTACAGCTGTTACCAAAGTAGTGTTAAGTCAAGATTATTGCTGTTAAAGACATATTATTTAGAAGTAAATACCCTTTAAACGCCTACTTCAATGTTTAGTTAATAATTTACTGCTGCGTATGTTTTTGTCATTCTATTTTCTCACCAAGTAGGATGATTACTTTTGTCTGCTATGGCGTCTACTGTTGAGGCTGGCAGCCAATGCTAACTTAATTTAACAGAGTTTAATCATGTTCAGGCTGTTTTTATGCAGTATATTGTTTGGCTGAGGAAGTAAAAACTGACATAGCTTTGACATATTTATAAGGGATGGGACAGATTATGATGGTCATAGATATATAAATCCATGTGCACTTTCCAGATTGTCAGTCTTGTCTTTTCGTTATCCAGTGTGTACATAAATTGGAGAAGGTAAGTGATTATGCACATTTATATCGAATCTACTTAACAAAATATGCATTTCAAATTGATTTACATTTCTAGCAACATAAGAAATATTAATTTTTTTATTTAAATTGTCTAAAAATGTCTTAATAGACATGAACTCTGGTTAACCTCTTAATGATTACAGTTTTTTTGCGTGATTTCTTTAATAATTTAAAATGTAACATTTTTAATAATCGTATTTTTAATAATTCTTTAATAAAAAAAATTCCAGAAGTTTTTAATAATAACAGGCTATGGGAGAACAGAGTGATTTGCATTTTTTTGGGGACACAACCTTGTGAACAGAAGCTGTCATCTGTACTAGGGATGAGCCGAATTGCCCTGGGTTTTTGTTTAAGCAGGATTTGGCAAACTTTAAAGAAGTTTGGATGTCAAACGCAAACCCCATTTATGTTAATGGGAGCCAAATCTGTCAATTTAAATATGACCATTTTCTGGGCTGATAGGCAGGGGGGTGTCAAAAAATAACATAGGGTTGGGCACTACCCTGTGGAGCATGTACCAATGCAAACATTTTTTTTTAAATCCCACCCGGCCAAGAGCAGCAATTTTTTTAATGCCTAAAGTGAAATATAAAAAACGCCCAATTCATTTAAATAACATGACTGGGGGTGCCCTAATTCTGCCTGTAAAGGGGTACATCTCTGTAATCTAATAAAGTGGTGCAGCAGCACTGAAATTAACAAAAAGGATAAAGTTGTCTAAAATTGCCAGTAAATGGCATTTCATTAACAGTTTCTTAAAAAAACAACATCATACAGACCCCTTCAATAGTCTGCTATGTATTTTGTGGGACCTTTGGGGAGGGGGGAAGTCTGTGGGCTGTTTTTCTTTTTAAAGAAGCCATTGCGATTTGCCAACAATTTTAAAAGTATCATGGTTTTTCTTTGTAAATGTCACTTTTGCTGTTGCCCCCCCCCCCCAAAAAAAAAGGAAATGCATACCAGACCCTTTCATCCATTACAATGCCCACTGACTCGACAAAAAAAAAAATCTGACGACCCGATGCACACCACTAATCCACATGATAGTCATAGCCGAATGACACCTCCCTGAGCTGTCCTCCCCTATATAAGCGAAAGGGATGGTAGTGACATCTTTGACCAAATCTGACCCGATGCATATGACCAATCCTGATGATACTCATAGCCAAATGACAGCTCCCTGAGCTGTCCTCAGCTATATATAGGAGAGGGATGGTAGTGACATCATTGCCCAAATCTGACCGGATGCACATGACCAATCCTCATGATACTCATAGCCAAATGACAGCTCCCTGAGCTGTCCTCAGCTATATAAAGGAAAGGCATGGTAGTGACTAGGGATGAGCTTCGAGTTTGAGTCTAACTCATGTTCGACTCGAACATTGGCTGTTCGCAAGTTCGCCGAACAGTGAACAATTTGGGGTGTTTGCGGCAAAATCGAATGCCGCGGAACACCCTTTAAAAGTCTATGGGAGAAATCAAAAGTGCTCATTATAAAGGCTTATATGCAAGTTATTGTCATAAAAAGTGTTTGGGGACCTGGGTCCTGCCCCAGGGGACATGGATCAATGCAAAAAAAAGTTTTAAAAATGGCCGTTTTTTCAGGAGCAGTGATTTTAATGATGCTTAAAGTCAAACAATAAAAGTGTAATATCCCTTTAAATTTCATAGCTGGGGGGGTGTCTATAGTATGCCTGTAAAGGGGTGCATGTTTCCTGTGTTTAGAACAGTCTGACAGCAAAATGACATTTCAAAGGAAAAAAGTCATTTAAAACTACTCGCGGCTATTGCATTGCTGGTCCAACAATACACATAGAAGTTCATTGATAAAAATGGCATGGGAATTCCCCACAGGGGAACCCCGAACCAAAATTAAAAAAAAAAAATGACGTGGGAGTCCCCCTAAATTCCATACCAGGCCCTTCAGGTCTGGTATGGATATTAAGGGAACCCCGGCCAAAATTAAAAAAAAAAAAAGATGTGGGGGACCCCCTAAATTCCATACCAGACCCTTCAGGTCTGGTATGGATTTTAAGGGGAACCCCGCACCAAAATAAAAAAAAAAAACGGCGTGGGGTCCTCCCAAAAATCCATACCAGACCCTTATCCGAGCACGCAACCTGGCAGGCCACAGGAAAAGAGGGGGGGATGAGAGAGCGCCCCCCTCCTGAACCATACCAGGCCACATGCCCTCAACATTGGGAGGGTGCTTTGGGGTAGCCCCCCAAAACGCCTTGTCCCCATGTTGATGGGGACAAGGGCCTCATCCCCACAACCCTGGCCGGTGGTTGTGGGGGTCTGCGGGCGGGGGGCTTATCGGAATCTGGAAGCCCCCTTTAACAAGGGGACCCCCATATCCCGGCCCCCCCCTGTGTGAAATGGTTTGTACCCCTACCATTTCACTAAAAAACTGTCAAAAATGTTAAAAATGACAAGAGACAGTTTTTGACAATTCCTTTATTTAAATGCTTCTTCTTTCTTCTATCTTCCTTCATCTTCTTCTTCTGGTTCTTCTGGCTCTTCTGGTTCTTCCTCCAGCGTTCTCGTCCAGCATCTCCTCCGCGGCGTCTTCTATCTTCTTCTCCTCAGGCCGCTCCGCACCCATGGCATGGGGGGAGGCTCCCACTCTTCTCTTCATCTTCTTCTCTTCTTCTCTTCATCTTCTTCTCCGGGCCGCTCCGCATCCATGCTGGCATGGAGGGAGGCTCCCGCTGTGTGACGCGTCTCCTCTTCTGACGGTTCTTAAATAATGGGGGGTGGGGCCACCCGGTAACCCCGCCCCCCTCTGACGCATGGGACATGACGGGACTTCCCTGTGGCATTCCCCATGACATCACAGGGAAGTCCCGTCAAGTCACCGTGCTTTAGAGGGGGGCGGGGTCACCAGGTGGCCCCGCCCCCTGTTATTTAAGAACCGTCAGAAAAGGAGACACGTCACACAGCGGGAGCCTCCCTCCATGCCAGCATGGATGCGGAGCGGCCCGGAGAAGAAGATGAAGAAGAGAAGAAGAGAAGAAAACAAGAAGATGAAGAAGAAGATGAAGAGAAGAGCGGGAGCCTCCCCCCATGCCATGGGTGTGGAGCGGCCCGAGGAGAAGAGGATAGAAGACGCCGCGGAGGAGATGCTGGACGAGAACGTCAGAGGAAGAACCAGAAGAAGAAGATGAAGGAAGATAGAAGAAAGAAGAAAGAAGAAGCATTTAAATAAAGGAATTGTCAAAAACTGTCTCTTGTCATTTTTAACATTTTTGACAGTTTTTTAGTGAAATGGTAGGGGTACTCTTGTACCCCCTTACCATTTCACAGAGGGGGGGCCGGGATCTGGGGGTCCCCCTGTTAAAGGGGGCTTCCAGATTCCGATAAGCCCCCCACCCGCAGACCCCCACAACCACCGGCCAGGGTTGTGGGGATGAGGCCCTACCCCAAAGCACCCTCCCAATGTTGAGGGCATGTGGCCTGGTACGGTTCAGGAGGGGGGGCTGCTCTCTCGTCCCCCCCTCTTTTCCTGGTATTTGGTTTAGTATGGCAGTTATGTCATGAGGGGCAAGGAGAATCAAAGGATGGCCCAACACGAGGTCAGCGGTCTTGTCCAAAAGGGCTTGGTCTGCAAAGACGGCTCTGAGGCAGGAGGGTCTCCCCCGGCCACTGAGTCCAGTCGACAGGAGTAATACCCAATGGGTCTGAGTCTGTTGCCATGGGCCTGAGCCAAATCTCCTGTAGCATGCCCTTGTCTCTCTGAGACAAACAGTTTGAAAGTCTTTTCATAGTCTGGGAGGCCCAAAACAGGGGCTGTTGAGAGGATCTCCTTCAGAGTTTCAAAATTGTCCACAGCTTCTGGAGGAAGCGAGAAAGGATCAGATTTCAGGGCATCATAGAGGGGTTGCATCAAGAGGGAGGCTCCTGGGATCCAAGAACGGTATTGAGGGTGAAGGCAATGCAAACAGGTGCTGGCAACAGGGGTCGAGGGGGATACTAAAGAAAGCGTTCGCTAGGTCCACCACTGTAAAGTACTTTGCTGTGGGCGGTATCCCTGCCAACAAGGTATGGGGGTTGGACATGTTGGCCGATATATTATGTAAATTCCCCCTTTGCTGACAGTTGAGAGGTGTGTGACCGCTGATTGGCCAGATCTGGCGTGGCTGCTATTAAATGGCGCCCGCCCCCGTTACCGCGATTGGCTGTTTAACATCTTAGCTACGCCCACCAGTCCTAGGCAAAATGGCCGCTGTAATACTTCCTGGCGGCTCCGGGAAAATGGCTGCCCATTATAGCCTATGGGGAGATATTTAAGGACACCTACAGTGCCTCCCTGTATCCCCTGAAGAAGTCACGTGACCGTGACGTCACGCGTAGGGACGGGACAGGCACTCTATGACTGTTTGTGTATTACGAGCTCGCCGCTCGTCGGATCTCCACCCGGTATTAATGATTGTAATGTGAGTACACATGTTTTTTTTAATAAAGAGTTGTACGTTTTCCATACAATATTATACTATTGTGGGCTTCCTTTTCTAATTTATCTGGGTGACCCCGGGGCCACTACTACAAAGAATTAGATGCCCTCATAGGAGACCAGGATAGGACTACATCTCCACCATCTCTCACAGCTGGTTGTTTCCACGGTCTCTACAACAAAAGGTTGCCATGCCTTAAAGTGGCTAAATGCGAGAACCCCATTACCTTCAGGTAAGGGGCCACTGCCCACTAGTGTGTGCTTTGCTGCATGAAGACTCACCACTACCGTCACTTATATTTAGCACCAAGTGGATCACTCATATTTTGTGGACTTTGAATAATTGATCATTTCCAAGCGGAGCACTGTTTTTTATTTATTTTTGTTGCATGTGTTATTTGCATGCATATGAATGAACTGTATATCACTCAGCCATATTAAGACTGTCACTTTATGTTATGCACTATAAGCACGATTCACTTTGTATATATATACACCTGGGAGTGTGTTGAGTCACACCAGGCGTATGCCAAACCAGTCAGAGACTGGTTACGTTTAAAGTTAGTTGCTATAAAATTTTTTATATATTTCTATATATTCTGTGTATCAGGATGTATGTATAAGCACCAGTCACTTTTCACATATTTCGTGTGTTATATTGTTAGAACCAGTAGAGTACTTGTATGATAGGTTATACGCTGTCATACGCTGCTAGAAGACACACCATCACCATATACTCTTACTACTGTGTCACATTTAGTCACTATTTCATTGATATATAATTTGTCTATATCTTATTTTTTATTCTTATTTATTTGTGTTTGGAGGCACTCACCATCACTGAAGTATCACACGTAGAATCATTGTTTATCTAAAGGATTAGCGCAGCACCACATTTTTATTCAGTCTTATTTTAGCCAGGGACAGGCTGTACCTTATCCGGTGTAGGCTGCTTTTCCTTGTTTTACCTTGATTTGGGCTTCTCCCTTTCTCCCACACCCCGTCTCACGATAGCGCAGGAATACCCTATAACCTTTTTGGACATGATGGGCGTTTCCAGTACGGTAGCTTCATTCACTGCCCTGAGGTCCTGTACCAGTCTGTATTTCTCTGGCTCTCCTTTTGCGGTTCATTTCTTCACCAGAAACAGTGGTGTATTAGATGTGCAAGGTACCAGAACTCCATTTGCCAAGAGGGCCTCGACTTGCTTTGAAATGGATGCGGATTGAGCTGGTTTCAAGGGGTATTTCTGGGCAAGGGGGCTCCAGGTTTTAGTTGCACCATGATTGGTGGCACCTTCAGGTGTGCTATATCCTCAGGCCCTGTAGACCACAGGTATGTGGGGACTCGGTCCAAGACTTCCTTTGAGATTTCAGTCTCACTTTGTGCATCCAGGGATAATAGAAGGGGGACGGAACATAGTGCTGAGGCATCATCGATGGTTAGTGGCGAGGAGACCAAAACACCACCATTGCGTTGGAAAGAAATAGAAGCCTGGAGTCTGGACAAGACATCAGCCCCTATCAGATTTAAGGGGCATGTGGACGAGACCACAAATCTTGCTAGTAGATCAGGAAAATTGCCAACTCGTAAAGGGCGGGTAAGGGTTTTTTTTCGCGAGATGTGGTGTTATGAGTTGGATACTGAGCATTCTCATGTGGACTGCGGTTGGGGGCTGGTTGATTGTGGGTGAACTTCGGGGGCTTCGGCATTCGGCAGCAGGTCTTCCACAGTTGTAACAGACACGCAGAGTTGGTATCGGTGGGCGTGGGTACGATGTGTCAGAGGCCATCATGAGAGGAGCTATCTTTTTGCTGCCGTGTGCAGATTCTAGGCCTTTTGCCACTAACAACAACGTCTCAAGATCCATTACTCTATACTCTGGGCGTGATAGGATCAGACCCTTTCGGATTGATTCTTTAAGACCTGAGACAAATGCGGCATGTGTCTATGTGCTTTGGTCAGTGTGCTAAAACCCAAATCAGTAAACATTTGTGCTATTCTATTGTGATATTTCTCAACAGATTCGCCTTTTTTTGTGTGACCTCTTGTATACTAGTCGCTTGGTCTGCCAAGCGCTCTTGAGCCCACTTTTTTAATTGATTCATGAAGCCACATCCTGAATCATAAGTATCGTCACAGTAGTACTGATCAAAGCGTTTCTCCATCACTGGCCAGTAGGCTTCTCCTGCCTTTATCTCACACAGGCTCACCAAATCCCGCCACACAGCCGCGTATGTCTTTTGGGTTTGTGCGATCCTTATATAAAACGGCATGGGCTGTTTTTCAGGGTCTGGTAGGCTTGCAACAAGAGATGCAGCTTGAGAGGGGGTGAAATTTACATACATTAGGGGAGCCCCTTGTGCCGTAGGCATTCCTCTCGGTGGTGAAATGAAGGGGCCGTATTGGGGCTGTTGTCTTTGGTGGTGTGAGGGTCTCGATGGCGTGGGAAGTGGTTCATTTCTGGTCCGAAGGACCATGGGCTGCTGTGAAGGATGTAACAGGGGAAGTGAGTCACTACTAAATGGCCAGAGTGGGTTGTCAAGTGGCAAGCTGTCAAATGGGTTACTGGGCAGTGGGCCTTCAGCTTGTGAGTCATACAGGGGAATGGATTCAATGCGGGGTGTGCCTTGAAATGTAACAGTTTGTCATTTTGGGATTGTACCTGTTCCAGCAAGCATGTCAGCTCCGGGCACCCTGATAGGGCCGGCGTGACTTTGGTCAGGGCTTCGAGGGGAGGAATCGGGCTGAGTCTGAGTCCCTAGTCCTGTGTTTGTTGGGGCAGGAGCCTCCTGAGGCTTGGGTGGGGGAGGTGTCTGGGTTCCCTCCCCCCCTCGGCGCCTAAGGGGCTATCGATAGTACTCGTCATTAATGGGGGTAGGTTCCAGTGTGGGCAGTGGTGCATGTGGTACAGATTGGGTCAGGCGTGTATGGCAGCAACCACCCGAGCCATACAAAGACAAGTGTACCTTGTCTACTGTTAAGCACGGCGGGGGAGGTATCAGAGGCTCCTCTGTCACTTGTAGCAGAGGGGCGGAAGGGGGAGGTGTCACTTGGAACAGAGGGGCGGTAGACAAAGGGCGGTACCTAGTTCCTGAAGACCAGACGCCATCATAGGACGGTGGCTGACCACTTAGCTTCCTCTTTTGTGGTTTTCTATACACATATACAATACAATACAATACGCTTTGATTAATTTCCTGTTCTGTCCACCCTTCTTCATGAATGGCTTTTGCAACCTTGAACCAAGAGTCTTCCGTACGTAGCAACCCATGTTCTGACAATAGACCCCTTTTTACGTTTTCTCAGAGGTGATCCTGCCCAATCTCCTTCTTGCCCATGTTGGTTTGTCCTGGTTTCTTCTCAATCGGCTATCCCTCTGTACAGAACCCAAATAGCCCCACGTTGGGTGCCAGATGATTTGGACCGGAACCAAGGTCCGGTATTCTTATATCTGCCTCCTGGCCAAATTGATTTTCAATGTGAAGGGTGCACGCTGAAGTAATTCACTGACAGACACTTAGTTCAGTGTAAATCACTTTCTAATTATTATTTCCTCTTCTCAAGATTTATATACTAACAGCCGGACATTTCGTGATCAGAAAAGGCAGGCATATGCAAACTACAAAACAACCACAAAATGTACATATCTTATGACAATGTATTAAGCTTCATATCCATAAAAGGGAGTAGCAATTAATCATAGCTATTTTTGGGGTAGCTTCCTTCCGAGATATCGACTTGTCTCTTGGGTGTATTCTTGGTACCGAGGTGCGATCTTCTTTGACTCTTTAACTCTTGCATTTCAGTTCCACAGTATGGGAGGGGTGTGCTTTGATATCTACTGAATATGTTTTAAGGCTAATAAGCAGAAGCTGATCTATGTCAGGCATATAAAGCATGTACTTATATATATATTGGAATAGACATTTCATCATGATATTCCAACCACATCCATTACAGTAGGTAGGTGAGCCATAACCTGCAAGTATGCTGTGCGTCTTTGCTGATTATGGAAAGACCCCCCGTGTCCTTAGCCCTCATTGAGTTGGCATGAAATTCTGTTGTGAATGGGAGGCTAATAGAAAAGTAAAAAATAAAATCAGGAAAGAAGAAATTGTGAAATTCTTTCCAGGCAATCTAAACACAGGGGTTGGAGCACTCAGAATCTGGTGCAGATGTGTATGGTAGACAATCAGCTTCTAAATGCAACTTGTTCATTTAGGTTTTGACAATAAAACCTGGAAGCTGAATTGTTTCTATACAGATTTGCACCAGACTTTGCACTCTTCCGTTTTAGTAAATAACCCCCACAGTGACTTAAAAATTAGAGTTATGCAGGGAAAGCAAAAAAAAAAAACAGTTACTGTATCACTGCTTCTATATAGGGATTGCTAGAAGCTGTGACATGAGAGAGGGAGCAAGAAATGGCTAATAAACACCCCTATGTATAGATACTATTGGATGGGATTGCAAAAGAAAGGGCAAGGTCACTTTAAACATTTGACCTCCAAAAGGTGTTACCCCCTTCATGACCAGGCCTATACTGTGCTACTTTACCTGGCAATTGCTTGGTCAATCAACACTGTATGAAAATGAAATTTATATCATATTATTGCACATCTTTTGATGGTATTTAATCACCACTGAGTTTTTTTAATTATTTGTTAAATAAATGGAAAAATACTGTTAATTTTGAAAAAAAAATTGTTCTTAGTTTCTATTATAAACTTTTGCAAACAGATAATGTTTCCTAATAAATGTAGGCCAAAATGTAGTCTGCTACATTTCTTTGGTAAATATAACCCAAATCAGTGTGATTATTTAGTCTGTAAGAAAGTTATAGTGTCTACAAACTATGGTATATACAGTACAGCCGTGGCCAAAAGTTTTAAAAAATGACACAAATAACAATTTTCACAAAGTCTGCTGCCTCAGTTTTTATGATGGAAATTTGCATATACTCCAGAATGTTATGAAGAGTGATCAGATGAATTGCATCAATTGTAAAGCCCCTACTTGCCATAAAAATTAACTTAATCCCATGAAAAAAACATTATCACTGCATTTGTGAAGAAGACTTCACGGTGCCCAGGAAAGTCCAGAAAGTGCCAGGACCATCTCCTACAATTGATTGAGCTGCGGGATCGGGACAACACCAGTACAGAGCTTGTTCAGGAATGGCAGCAGGCAGGTGTGAGAACATCTGCATGCACAGTGAGGAGAAGACTTTTGGAGGATGGCCTGGTGTCAAGAAGGGCAGCAAAGAAGCCACTTCTCTCCAGGAAAAATATCGGGGAAAAACTGATATTCTGCAAAAGGTACAGGGATTGGACTGCTGAGGACTGGGTTAAAGTCACCTTCTCTGATGAATCCCCTTTCCAATTGTTTGGGGCATTCGAAAAAACCTTGTCGGGAGAAGAAAAAGTGAGCGCCACCATCAGTTCTGTGTCATGCCAACAGTAAAGCATCCTGAGATCATTCGTGTGTGGGGTTGCTTCTCAGCCAAGGGAAAGGGCTCACTCACAATTTTGCCTAAGAACACATGAACAAAGAATGGCACAAAAACACTCTCCAAGAGTAACTTCTCCAAACCATCCAAGAACAGTTTGGTGACGAACAATGTCTTTTCCAGCATGATGGAGCGCCTTGCCATAAGGCAAAAGTGATAACCAAGTGGCTTGGGGAACAAAACATTGAATTTTTGGGTCCAGGCCAGTAAACTCCCCAGACCTTAATCACATTGAGAACTTGTGGTCAATGCTTAAAGTGGTTGTAAACCCTTACAATCCACTTTTTTATCAGGTAAGCCTATAATAAGGGTTACCTGTAGCTACCCTGGATAAATCCTTAACCTGCACAGTCATCGACACATGCGCACTAAAGCAATGGCTCATTCGTGCCGTTGTTTCAGTTGATGTGCTGTTACCGGTGGCTCCCGCATGCATGTGCGGGAGTGATGTCGTCGTGGCTCCGGCCAATCACAGCGCTGGAGCTCGCGATACCCGGAAATAACTTCGGGAGCGATGTTGCCGGCCGGACCAGTGCACGGGGACTGCTGCGGGGCCTTCGGTCTAAGGTGGGTATTTCATAATGAGCTACTATGCTATGCATACTAGATTATTATGCCTTTGTCTTGCAGGTTTTTTTTGTTAGTTGAGTGGGTTTACAACCACTTTAAGAGGCAGGTGAACAAAAAAGACCCCACAAATTCTGACAAACTCCAAGCAATGATTATGCAAGAATGGCCTGCCATCAGTCAGGATTAGGGATGAGCTTCGAGTTCGAGTCGAACTCATGTTCTACTCGAACATTGGCTGTTCACAAGTTCGCCGAACAGCGAACAATTTGGGGTGTTCGCGGCAAATTCGAATGCCGCGGAACACCCTTTAAAAGTCTATGGGAGAAATCAAAAGTGCTAATTTTAAAGGCTTATATGCAAGTTATTGTCATAAAAAGTGTTTGGGGACCCGGGTCCTGCCCCAGGGGACATGGATCAATGCAAAAAAAAGTTTTAAAAACGGACGTTTTTTCAGGAGCAGTGATTTTATTAATGCTTAAAGTCAAACAATAAAAGTGTAATATCCCTTTAAATTTTGTACCTGGGGGGTGTCTATAGTATGCCTGTAAAGGGGCGCATGTTTCCTGTGTTTAGAACAGTCTGACAGCAAAATGACATTTTGAAGGAAAAAACTCATTTAAAACTACCGCGGCTATTGCATTGCCGACAATACACATAGAAGTTCATTGATAAAAACGGCATGGGAATTCCCCACAGGGCAACCCCGAACCAAAATAAAAAAAAAAAAATGATGTGGGGGTCCCCCTAAATTCCATACAAGGCCCTTCGGGTCTGGTATGGATATTAAGGGGAACCCCAGCCAAAATTTAAAAAAAAAATTGACGTGGGGTTCCCCCTAAATTCCATACCAGACCCTTCAGGTCTGGTATGGATTTTAAGGGGAACCCCGCGCCAAAAAAAAAAAAAAAAAAACGGCGTGGGGTCCCCCTAAAAATCCATACCAGACCCTTATCCGAGCACGCAACCTGGCAGGCCGCAGGAAAAGAGGGGGGGACGAGAGTGCGGCCCCCCCCCCTCCTGAACCGTACCAGGCCACATGCCCTCAACATTGGGAGGGTGCTTTGGGGTAGCCCCCCAAAGCACCTTGTCCCCATGTTGATGAAGACAAGGGCCTCATCCCCACAACCGTGGCCGGTGGTTGTGGGGGTCTGCGGGCGGGGGGCTTATCGGAATCTGGAAGCCCCCTTTACCAAGGGGACCCCCAGATCCCGGCCCCCCCCCTGTGTGAAATGGTAAGGGGTTACTTACCCCTACCATTTCACTAAAAAACTGTCAAAAATGTTAAAAATGACAAGAGACAGTTTTTGACAATTCCTTTATTTAAATGCTTCTTCTTTCTTCCTTCATCTTCTTCTTCTTCTGGTTCTTCTGGCTCTTCTGGTTCTTCCTCCGGCGTTCTCGTCCAGCATCTCCTCCGCGGCGTCTTCTATCTTCTTCTCCTCGGGCCGCTCCGCACCCATGGCATGAGGGGGGAGGCTCCCGCTCTTCTCTTCATCTTCTTCTTCATCTTCATCTTCATCTTCTTCTTCTTCTTCTTTTTCTTCTTCTCTTCTTCATCTCTTCTTCCTTCTTCATTTCTTCTGCGGGCCGCTCCGCATCCATGCATGGAGGGAGGCTCCCGCTGTGTGACGGCGTCTCTTCGTCTGACGGTTCTTAAATAACGGGGGGCGGGGCCATCCGGTGACCCCGCCCCCCTCTGACGCACGGTGAATTGACGGGACTTCCCTGTGACGTCACGGGGAATGCCACAGGGAAGTCCCGTCATGTCCCGTGCGTCAGAGGGGGGCGGGGTCACCGGGTGGCCCCGCCCCCCGTTATTTAAGAACCGTCAGACGAAGAGACGCCGTCACACAGCGGGAGCCTCCCTCCATGCATGGATGCGGAGCGGCCCGCAGAAGAAATGAAGAAGGAAGAAGAGATGAAGAAGAGAAGAAGAAGAAGAAGAAGAAGAAGAAGATGAAGATGAAGATGAAGATGAAGAAGAAGATGAAGAGAAGAGCGGGAGCCTCCCCCCTAATGCCATGGGTGCGGAGCGGCCCGAGGAGAAGAAGATAGAAGACGCCGCGGAGGAGATGCTGGACGAGAACGCCGGAGGAAGAACCAGAAGAGCCAGAAGAACCAGAAGAAGAAGAAGATGAAGGAAGAAAGAAGAAGCATTTAAATAAAGGAATTGTCAAAAACTGTCTCTTGTCATTTTTAACATTTTTGACAGTTTTTTAGTGAAATGGTAGGGGTAAGTAACCCCTTACCATTTCACACAGGGGGGGGGCCGGGATCTGGGGGTCCCCTTGGTAAAGGGGGCTTCCAGATTCCGATAAGCCCCCCGCCCGCAGACCCCCACAACCACCGGCCACGGTTGTGGGGATGAGGCCCTTGTCTTCATCAACATGGGGACAAGGTGCTTTGGGGGGCTACCCCAAAGCACCCTCCCAATGTTGAGGGCATGTGGCCTGGTACGGTTCAGGAGGGGGGGGGCGCACTCTCGTCCCCCCCTCTTTTCCTGCGGCCTGCCAGGTTGCGTGCTCGGATAAGGGTCTGGTATGGATTTTTAGGGGGACCCCACGCCGTTTTTTTTTTTTTTTTTTTGGCGCGGGGTTCCCCTTAAAATCCATACCAGACCTGAAGGGTCTGGTATGGAATTTAGGGGGAACCCCACGTCAATTTTTTTTTTTAATTTTGGCTGGGGTTCCCCTTAATATCCATACCAGACCCGAAGGGCCTTGTATGGAATTTAGGGGGACCCCCACATCATTTTTTTTTTTTTATTTTGGTTCGGGGTTGCCCTGTGGGGAATTCCCATGCCGTTTTTATCAATGAACTTCTATGTGTATTGTCGGCAATGCAATAGCCGCGGTAGTTTTAAATGAGTTTTTTCCTTCAAAATGTCATTTTGCTGTCAGACTGTTCTAAACACGGGAAACATGCGCCCCTTTACAGGCATACTATAGACACCCCCCAGGTATGAAATTTAAAGGGATATTACACTTTTATTGTTTGACTTTAAGCATTATTAAAATCACTGCTCCTGAAAAAACGGCCGTTTTTAAAACTTTTTTTTGCATTGATCCATGTCCCCTGGGGCAGGACCCAGGTCCCCAAACACTTTTTATGACAATAACTTGCATATTAGCCTTTAAAATTAGCACTTTTGATTATTCATGTTCGTGTCCCATAGACTTTAACGGTGTTCGCGTGTTCGAACGAATTTTTTTCCTGTTCGCATGTTCTGGTGCGAACCGAACAGGGGGGTGTTCGGCTCATCCCTAGTCAGGATGTGGCCCAGAAGTAGATTGCCAGCATGCCAGGGCGAATTACAGAGGTTCTGAAAAAGAAGGGTCAACACTGCAAATATTGACTCTTTGCATAAATGTCATGTACAGTAATGCCCCGTACACACGGTCGGATTTTCCGATGGAAAATGTGTGATAGGACCTTGTTGTCGGAAATTCCGACCGTGTGTAGTCTCCATCACACATTTTTCATCGGATTTTCCGACACACAAAGTTTGAGAGCAGGATATAAAATTTGCCGACAACAAAATCCATTGTCGGAAATTCCGATCGTGTGTACACAAATCCGACGGACAAAGTGCCACGCATGCTCAGAATAAATAAAGAGATGAAAGCTATTGGCCACTGCCCCGTTTATAGTCCCGACGTACGTGTTTTACGTCACCGCGTTCAGAACGATCGGATTTTCCGACAACTTTGTGTGACCGTGTGTATGCAAGACAAGTTTGAGCCAACATCCGTCAGAAAAAATCCTAGGATTTGTTGTCGGAATGTCCGAACAAAGTCCGACCATGTGTACGGGGCATAATTGTCAATAAAAGCCTTTGACACCTATGAAATGCTTGTAATTATACTTCAGTATACCATAGTAACATCTGACAAAAGATCTAAAAACATCGAAGCAGCAGACTTTGTGATAATGAATATTTGTGTCATTCTCAAAACTTTGGGCCATGGCTGTATATTTGAAAATTGATCAATCCTGATGTACTGACGGACTAGCCATTAAGCAGTGGATGTATATGGATTATTTTTGGAAAGTAAGAATATTGTTTAGTGTCACTTTAAATCTATTTACATTTTCTTTTTTATTATCCAATAGAAATGAAGACTTTTTTGAAAATTCTGCTTGCTGCTAACTTTTTGCTGCAAATCTCCATGGCAAATGTAAGTCTGACTGTGTTAGAGAGTGCAGTACATATGGCTACGGTATATTTTCTATATAAAGTAAAAATTGTCTGAGGAATTCAGTAAAGCACCAAGGACAGTTTTTTGGCAGTAGTGCTCTTTAGACCTACCTGCGCCTTTTTTTCAATAAGCATTTGTGGCAGTTTCCGTAACATTACCAATACATTTGACAAATTCAGGTAGTCCTTACTACCACCACTTTGAGACCCTGACACTATGGCAGTGACAGAATATTAAAGAGTTACAGCCAGTTCGCAAATCAGGAAACTGGTGGCATTTAAAACCAACCCTGAGCTGGTGTACAGAGGTATGCCAATTCTCAGGGTGGCCCATGACCAGGGCTTTTTTTCTGCCGGAACGTGCCGGATGCCGTTCCGCCATCTCTGGCAGCCCTCTCTTCTGTAGTCTGTCACATAACACAGAAGCTGATAGAGAAAGTTTTCTATACACATCCTCCACCTGTTGAGGAAAAAAACAGCCTGATTTGCCTAATAGAACTGAGTTGGCTGCATTGCCAAATGCCAATGCAAGTGAGAGAGCTGCTGAGGAAAAAGGGGAGGAAGGGTGGGTTGGTTGTGCAGAGAGAGTATTGACTGTGAAGTTTTGGATGTTCTGCAGAGGTCAGAGCTGGGGGGGTTTAGAGATTGTGCAAAGTGAGAGCTGTGGTTAGGGGTGAAAGATGGGGGGTTGCAGAGGTTTGGAGCTGTGGATTGGGGTGAAATGTAGATACGAGTGCAGAAGTGAAATGTGGAGGGGAGAAAGATGAGCAGAGGTGATTGTGGTCTGGGGGTGTAAGCTGTGGATGAGGGGTGTCCAGAGGTGTCATATTGACAGAGGTTAAACAGGGAGTTGTTGATGTTGGGGGGGGGGGCATATCCTAAGGTGAATTATGGAATGTGAGGGGAGAGGGTGAGCTGTGGATGAGGGTGTGAGCAGGAGGGAGGGTGAGCTGTGGGGGGGTGAACTGTGGACAAGAGAAGAGAAGGTAACCTGTGGATGGGGTGGGGGTGAACTGTAGGAGAGGAGGGGAGAGGATGAGAGTAGAGAGGGTGACCTATGGATGGGGAGGTGAGCTATGGACAGGGGGGAGAAGGTGAGCCTTGATTACACCCATTATTTAGAAACACTTTACTTCTCTTTCCTGAGGAATGGAGGGATTGGGGGCGGGGAAATGGTATGGGGTGGGGTTGGGGGAGGGAAGTTGAATGGGGAGGGTGGGTTCCTGCACCTATTCTCTGAGAAAAAAATCCCTGCCATGACAGTGCTGGGAAGATGTCATGAATATGACCCTGCATGAGGCTCTATCCCTGACCACATTTAGCTGTTGGCAAGGAGATTCCCCGGCTGAAAGCTAAATGTATACAAAGGGGCCCAGATAGTGGTGATGCCATTACCCAAATATACAAATGTCCATATTGTGAAATGTCTTGAGTCAGGGGGAGCGTACTAAAGAAGAAGCATCAAGTATGTTTCTGACTGGTACCTGATGGAATTCTAAAGACTGTCTATGACGTTCTTTATTAATTTCACTCCTTTTTTGTGTGTGATTTAATGCAATAAAAAGCATATTTTTTGGAACTTCAATTTAGTTTGTTGATTGTATCTTTATGCAGTCATACTGAAAGCGGAGTTCCGCCTGGGGAAAAAAATGAAAAGTCAGCAGCTACAAATACTGCAGCTGCTGACTTTTAATTTAAGGACACTTACCTGTCCAGGGAACCCTCGATGTCCTCACCCGAAGCCGACCCGTCTCTCGGCTCCAGGTGCAGACACCGACACCTTTACTAAGGAAAACAGGAAGTGAAGCCGTGCGGCTACATAAGATGCTTTTCTAACAACATATAACAAATTATATGAACTATCACATGCCTATAATAAGTGGTGGAAGAATTGCACTAACTGCGTAAGTTTTTGTTATTAAGGGGTTGATTTACTAAAACTGGAGAGTGAAAAATCAGGTACAGCTCTGCATGGTAGCCAATCAGCTTTTAACTTCAGCTTGTTCAATTAAGCTTTGACAAAAAGTCTGGAAACTGATTGGTTTCTATTTAGAGCTGCACCAGATTTTGCACTCACAATTTTAAGTAAATCAACCCCTGAATGTCTACATTATGGGCTAAGGAGTGAGTGCAGTCCAGATCTATGTGGGTATTTTATGGCAACAATGTCATTTTTTAAATGATGAAAGGTGAGGTCTATTATTTATTTATTTATTTTGGATTGAGTGTATTGACATATAAAATAAAATGAGCCCTACCACATTAGTCCTTGATTTAACTGCTATGTTCCATCACTGATAGTCTATAAATTCTATTTGTGGACACAGCTAGGAGCTGCTCAGACACTAGGATTAACATGAATGTATTACCTCTGAGCGAGCATCTCAGTCCAGAAAGTAAATGCTATAATGACTAAACAAAAGATAGTGCCATCCTTATGGAGAAAGAAGAATTTGAAAACTAGGTCAGGGGAGTGCCTTGGTCTCTGTAAGGCCTGTAATAAATAATTTGTAAGTGTTAAATGTGCATACTACTGAGCATACATGTAGCTAACATGAAAACATATAACAAAAGATAGTGCCATCCTTATGGAGAAAGAAGAATTTGAAAACTAGGTCAGGGGAGTGCCTTGGTCTCTGTAAGGCCTGTAATAAATAATTTGTAAGTGTTAAATGTGCATACTACTGAGCATACATGTAGCTAACATGAAAACATATATCTGATGTTAGTTCCATTTTGATATTTATTATCACCATTGAACAGGTGCATCATACTCAAATAAATATGTATGTTGAATTGGGTAGAGGAAGTTTTCTCCCTTCAAAGAAAATTGTCGCTAACCTAATTTGAACCAATGTACCATCATTGTTTCATATTAACATAGGAATTATAGAATGCAAGAGGAATGTTTTTGCATCTTGCACAATTGTAATCCTGATAAAACAAATGATCACATTTCCTCGAGTTCTAAGCTTAAAAATGCATGGTAGCTAAGGGGATCGTACATCATGGCTCTGGGTTGTGAGTAAAATGACCTACCTCTCAAAACTCCTTTACAACTTCAGAGTTCTGCTGATCTCACTACCCAGCCACAACCTGTGGATTGAACA
The DNA here is from genome assembly GCF_042186555.1 of Aquarana catesbeiana. Taxonomy (NCBI): domain Eukaryota; kingdom Metazoa; phylum Chordata; class Amphibia; order Anura; family Ranidae; genus Aquarana; species Aquarana catesbeiana. The sequence goes on along the minus strand of NC_133327.1, from coordinate 49,858,303 downwards.
CAGGGAAATTCTAAAGTTCATATGGAACTCATGCCAATTGCAAAGAGCCAACCACATCCTAATCACTGTAAACTGGCTGGTGGACCCAGCATTCCAAACCTGGGGAAATATGTCCTGTAATCTTCCCTGTAGCTCCCATAATCTCTATCCACTCATCTCACAATATACCCCTATGGACCTACTTACTGTAGATTCCATGGAATGTTCACCAGTTCCTGTCTATAATCTGATATGGTTGCTTCCAAATTATAGATTGCTTATTACAGACCCCACCCTACAACAATCACCTACTTTACATTTGTTACATGTTCTCATTCAAACAGCATAACTTATCCTCTTCTTGTCACCTGTACACATATATATGGCCTCATTGAAATAAGTCTTCTTCCGTGAGGACGCATATATGCATACCTGTGTTTGTGCATGGCAGCTGCTGCACAGCACACTCCAAAGACAGAGGCTTGGCTCTCATGGAGGCCCGTTCTTAATCATCTGATCACTGTGATAACCTCTGAATGGCTATCACAGTGATCAACCACTGTACACTTCTGTGGTTTTATCACCTCTGAATGGAGAGAAAGATACATTGTATCTTTTTCTCCACGCAAGAGGAGAAAAATGTAAACTAACACGTGTGTTAAAAAATAATAAAAACATAAAGATAAAATAGCTATAACAGGGTTTGATCTAGGTCAGTGTCAGGGTTAGTGTCAAGGTCAGAGTCAAAGGTCATAGTCAAATGTCAATGTCAAGGGTTGGAGTCAAAGGTCAGGTTCAGTGTATTTTAAGTAGAAAAAAAAATCTTAAATTAGTATCAGTGTTAGTTAGTGTTAGTGTGTTGTTAGTAAGATAAAAAAAAGCAAAATGTGAACCATTGTTTTGGGCTACTCTGAGTACAAACAATATATATATATATATATATATATATATATATATATATATATATATATATATATATATATATATATATATAATCATTGCTATCAGCAGGAGTAGGAAAATGTATTTTGCATTGTTCTTTGGTGGCAGGTTATGGTAATAACAAGAAATATAGAGCTAAATTCTAAATTTAAACAAAAATATTATTATATTATTATTATTGTTGTTATTATTATTATTATTATTATATTATAAAAATATTTTTTTTTATAGTATGGAAAAAGTTTGGGACTTTGAATAAGGCCCACATAGACATGTGCCTCCATCCCTGTAGGATTGCAAAAAGTCCCAACCCTTTTCCTTTTTGGAATTTAAAAAACCCTTTTTTTTACTATTTTGGGCTACTTTTTTTTTATATGAAAAAAAAAGTGAATATCCATTAACATGTACCACCAAATGAAAGCCCAATTTATCCTTAAAAAACAAAGTACAATTCACCCAGATACACTAAGTAGTTGCAATGACGTACAATTTTACTAACCTACGTCAAAGTTTCAAAACTGTGTTAAGGCGTTGTGTTAAGGTGTTAAGGATTTGTTTTACCTTTGTCATGAAAGGGTTAAAGGAGAACTAAAGTCTGCAATACTTACCTCTCATTCAATGGTCTCCAATGCCTTGCCGATGCTGGCCTCTTCTACTCAGTTCTTTCCATGTGCCAGGGATGTGACCATCTTCATTGACTGCTGCAGGATGATGTCACTGCTACACATGTGCAGAAATTCAGTTATCCCGGCAGACATGTGCAGCTCAGTGAATGTTCTAAAGAAGAGACTTCTGCAGCAAAGAGCCTACTTGCAGTTTTTTTTTTTTAATTTAGAACTTTAGTTTCACAACTTCAGGACTGAAATATCCTACTTAGTTATTGTATGTAATGTTTATGTCGGGGGGCTGGGGAGTTACTGTTTACCTTAACCCTGTCTATATAATGTGCTGGCAGATCGAATTATCATTTGTAAGCTGTTGTTATTAAGGGGTTGATTTACTAAAACTGGAGAGTGAAAAATCTGGTACAGCTCTGCATGGTAGCCAATCAGCTTCTAACTTGACAGCAGTTGAATTACAGCCTGATAAGATAATCTTCCTTGAGGGTAATAAATAAACATTGTCAAGAATAAGTTATAAAACTTCTTATACTTCTTAACTTTTCTTATCGTACATCACGGGACACAGAGCCATAGTAGTTACTATGTGGGTTATAGGCCACCTTCAGGTGATGGACACTGGCACCCCCTAAGACAAAAAGTGCACTCCCTATATAACCCCTCCCACTACTGGGAGTACCTCAGTTTTTTTGCCAGTGTCTAAGGTGTTGGTCATGAGTAAAGATGTGCTGTGCTGAGCTTCACTGGAGCAATCCTTGCTGGGGCTAGCCATGCAGCCGGATCCATTCAAAGTGTCTTTTAGGCCAAACTGAATGGTACCCGAGCCCCGTGTCCGAAGAAACAAGGTCTTGCCTGTAAACGCTTCTCTTTTTAGAGAGCTGGACCCCGGAATCCAGTACTTTTGGTAGTAAGGCCATAAAGTTTTACTGGCGGTGGTGCTATTACATGTCCAGGATTGTGGGTTTCATCGAGGATCCCCAGCTCCTGAAGGTTTATCGGAACCCATCGTGAAGGGTGAAGATTGGGTCTGTTGGTTTTACCACAGAAAACCCTGCGGGGGGAAAGGTAAGTGGAGTTTTCTAAGAAACTTTTCAAATTTTCTTATGAATGTCTCCTTTAAAATTAGTGAATGTTGTCATGCCTATGTGTCACCACTGGGGGCTGTATAGAGCACTTATCATCTCATGCTTCTCTGAGAGCCCATGATGTGTCCAGGAACAGCAGTTTCCTTTCCTCCAGCCAGCAGCGGACCTCCGTCCAGTCTGAGGGGGGTTTTTCCTCCCCACCAGATGCCCCCCTGTGCTGTTTTTTCTCCCCCTCTTCACGGGGAAGAAGCAAAAAAAAAAAGCGAACGGCACGCCGCCTTACTCAGCGGCTTCCAGGCCCCCCTTCACCATTTTCTTTCCCCTCATTGCTGATCCCATAGGATCGGAAGCCCGCGCTCGCATGGGAAAGGCTCTTTTTCAAAAGGAAAGGAGAGGGGTCATAGGCGATGGTGGGCAGGGCTTAGTGCGGCATTGGCATCCTCCAACGCCCAGTGTGGGAAAGAGTGTTTAAAAGGCACCATTGTTACTGCTGCAAGCTGCGGAGCGACACAAAAGCAAAGGTGGCATGAAAGAGGTTTGGTGACACAGGCATTCCTTTTGACACATTTACTACTGCATCAGGCTGAGCATTGATAGCAGCGACAGGGCTGGTCTATTGCTCAAGCAGTGGATGCATTCCTTCTAGTAGTACCTCTGCTTTGTGCATTGGGCTATGGTCGGTAAGGGGGGTAAAAACACCTCGAAAAAAGGGCTCTAGAAAGTCTTCTATAGTCACACGGAAGCCTAGAACCATCTCAAAAAAGATGGCATCCTCCCCTGAGAGTAATATGGCTGGTCAGAGTGAGCTATCAGGAGTGACAAGTGTTGCAGCTGCGCTTAACACTGCAGACCCTGTATATATTAAGGAGGTTTTTTCTTCAACCATTTTAGGCTTGGAGCAAAAAACTGATGCTTCAATCGCATCCCAGAGTGGGACCAAGCGTAACAGGTCCCCTCCATTTCTCAGGACCCTTATGCTGAGGAACAAGAGGTGAGAGATGACTAATTTCTCTCAGGGGACCAGGAAGAGGCGGATGACTCCTCTTCCGAAGAACCTAATATGGAAGGATCAGGTTCACAGGAAAGGTTGTTGGTACAATCTCTCACTGAATTGGTCCGCTCCCCATTTTTGCTGCCAGTAGCGCAGTCAGTCGATGAGCCCACTTCTAGTTTGGGTTCACTAAAGCCTCCCCAAACTGTTCATGCTTTTCCTATCCATTCATGGCTGAAAAAGCTTATGTATTCTGAGTGGGGGCACCCAGATAAACAGTTTTTTCCTCCAAAAAAATTTTCAACACTTTATCCTATGGAAGAAGAGTTTAATAAGAAATGGGGGATTCCAGCAATTGACGCTGCTATATCCTCTGTGAACAAAAACCTGACTTGTCCAGTAGATAAAGTTGGAATTCCTTTTTAAAAATGTTAAGCCGTCCCTATTTCTCCTTTGAACCCGAGTTGGACCTATGAGTGTATGGATAGAACTCTCTGATCGATCGGGTAATCCAGACACACACATGGGATGGTGAATCGAAATTACAATGATTTACTGGGTTTGCATATATCTTATACACTTACAGAGAGAGAGAGAAAAACCTCCCTCTTATTATCAGCCAATGAGATTGAAGCATAGACTTTGTGAAAAAATAAGCATAAAACGTCATAAATTGCATATTCTGCCTATAGATATCCCTCAGGCTATATCTAAATATAAGTTTATATATATATGTGACCACGTATGGTAGGCAATCTGCCAATGTTCCAGACACCCAACTTCTAACATGTTATAACTTTGTTATTCATTGTCTATATTAAAATGTCAGGCTAACCACATGTACATCCTGTTCAAGTACATAGCTCGCAAATAATCTTTGCACTTCTAATTTTCTGCATAAGAAAGCAAAATACATTTCTTCTTGTATAACATATCTTAAAGCAGCACTCTAACATCCTTACAAAAAACTATATTTCGCTTGCAGGTTCAGAGGTTCAGCCTGCGCTGGCAGCAATCGGGGTATCTCAGTCCTTAAAGGACCAGTTTATTGAGGTACTCAAGGTTATTCCTGATCAGCAGGCCCAAGATTTGGCTGGGATATCAGAGGTGTTGTGTTTTACAGTAGATGCTATGAAAGATTCTATTCTCCAGGCCTCACGGCTTATGTTAGGGCTGGTACATGTGTGTAGAATCTTATGGTTGAAAAATTGGTCAGCCGAAGCGCCATGCAAAAAGCTTTTGGCCAGTTTCCCATTTCACGTTAAACGGTTATTTGGAGACGATCTGGATAAATACATCCAAAGAATTTCTAAAGGTAAAAGTTCACTTTTACCGGTTAAGAAGAAGTTTAAGCGTTTTTCTTTTAGACAAGCTTCTTATCCAGTGCCAGAAGCATCAGCCTCCAGGCAGTCATGATGGCTTCCACCGTCAGGTTCAAGAGGTAAACTTCAGGGTTAGTCCCAGGGCCAAAAAAGGACCTGGGGGAAGAAACCCACAAAACAGAATACTAAAGCCTCCTTATGAAGGGGTGCCCCCACTCGCTCAAGTGGGGGGAAGGCTTCTGCAGTTTTCAAGGGTCTGGCAGAAACAATGTCAAGACAGATGGGTGGCTTCCTCAATATCTCTAGTTTACAAACTAGAGTTCCAAAAATTCTCGTCTCCTCGTTTTCTCAGATCAAACATTCCCAGAGATCCAGTAAAAAAGAAGTCTCTATTTCTAGCTTTGGATCATCTCTTGTCTCAAAGAGTGATATCGGTGGTCCCCTTGGAAGAGCGAGGATTGGGGTTTTATTCAAACCTTTTCATGGTACCAAAACCAAACGGGGATCTCAGACCCATTTTAGATCTTAAAGATCTAAACCTTTTTTTGAATATCTTTTCGCATGTCAATCCAATCAGTAGTCTCCATCCTACAAGGTGGAGAACCTCTGGCGTCAATCAACATCAAGGATGCTTATCTCCATGTGCCTATTTTCCCCGCTCACCAGAAATATTTACGATTCGAGGTAGAAAATCTTCATTTTCAGTTCGTAGCTCTGCCCTTCAGTCTAGCTACTGCACCTCAAGTGTTTACAAAGGTCCTGGCTCCTCCTTTAGCTAGATTAAGGGCTCAAAGTATAACAATACTAGCCTACTTGGACGATCTACTCTTGGTCGATCAGTCGGTAGCCAGCTTAAACCAAAATTGGCAGGTGGACTACTTGAGTCGCCAACAGTTGTTCCCGGGAGAATGGTCTCTTTACCCAACATCTTTCTGTTAATACAGTCAGGTCCATAAATATTGGGACATCAACACAATTCTAATCTTTTTGGCTCTATACACCACCACAATGGATTTGAAATGAAATAAACAAGATGTGCTTTAACTGCAGACTTTCAGCTTTAATTTGAGGGTATTTACATCCAAATCAGTTGAACGATGTAGGAATTACAACAGTTTGAATATGTGCCTCCCACTTTTTAAGGGACCAAAAGTAATGGGGCAATTGGCTGCTCAGCTGTTCCATGGCCAGGTGTGTGTTATTCCCTCATTATCCCATTTACAAGGAGCAGATAAAAGGTCCAGAGTTAATTTCAAGTGTGCTATTTGCATTTGGAATCTGTTGCTGTCAACTCTCAATATGACATCCAAAGAGCTGTCACTATCAATGAAGCAAGCCATCATTAGGCTGAAAAAACAAAACAAACCCATCAGAGAGATAGCAAAAACATTAGGTGTGGCCAAATCAACTGTTTGGAAAATCCTTGAAAAGAAAGAATGCACCGTTGAGCTCAGCAACACCAAAAGACCCTTAAGACCACGGAAAACAACTGTGGTGGATGACCAAAGAATTCTTTCCCTGGTGAGTTTGCTAACAAACCTCATAGAATGTTAGTCAATAAACTGAAACCAAGACCCCATGCTTCCATGCCTGATTTTCTGACACAACCCGACAGCGACCCCACTTATTGTCCTCAGGCTATGACTAAGGTATTTGGAGATTTTTACCAGAAGCTGTACAACTGCCTATCCACAGAACCAGAATCTCAATTCACTCAATGTAAATTTGACGCATTTGTTGGTTCCCTAAATCTGCCTACTCTGTCTCCTGATGATCGTTCGGGACTTAACGCTTACATTACTGCTGAAGAAATCACTAGGGTCATTAATCAACTCCCATCCCACAAATCTCCAGGCCCTGATGGACTTCCCTACTCTTATAAAAAGTTCCTTCTAATTTTATTACCTCATATGGAGGCCTTGTTTGCTTCACTGATGAGTGGGAAGACCCCCCCACGCCCAATTCCTGCATGCTTTCATAACAGTCATTCCAAAACTGGAAAAGGACTCATCGCTACCCGACAATTATCGCCCATAGCTCTTCTAAACTCTGATTACAAAATTTTCACCAAAATATTAGCAAACTGACTCTCCTTACTACTCCCTTTGCTAATACATAAAGACCAACTAGACGTACCATAGACCTTATTGACCTCTTGACCAAAACTAAAAGACCTGCTATAGTGCTGAGCTTAGATGCTCAGAAAGCATTTGATTGCTTAAACTGGTCATTTATGTTTGCTACATTATCAAGATATGGTTTTTCAGGCTCATTTATACAAGCCTTTAAGGCATTGTATTTGACCCCCACATTCCAGGTGCAGATGGCCTCCCATGTCTCAAAGTCATTCCCCCTTAGCAACGGTACCAGACAGGGCTGTCCCCTGTCACCTTTGCTTTTTATCCTTAGTCTTGAACCTCTTGCCGCAGCCATACGTTCTCATCCGGATATTCTGGGGGTGACGTTGAGACATCAGGAGTACAAGCTGTCCCTTTTTGCGGATGACATATTACTTACGGTTACACACCCGCATACCTCACTCCTATCACTCCATGCAACTCTTAAATCATTTGGCACTCTTTCAGGCTTTAAAATCTACCCGACCAAAAACTGAAGCCTGTCCTATAAATATCCTGACTGACACAATTATGTCCTTGCAACATAATTATAAATACCGCTGGTGCTCCCATTCACTCAAATATCTCGGTGTCCGCATATCCCCCTCATATTCCACACTTTACCAGGTAAATTTTCCTCCCCTCTTTGCAGAAATAAATAAACTACTAAAGTCATGGACGAAGCTCCCTCTATCTCTCATTGGTAGGATCAATGTCCCTAAAATGTCTATACTTCCCAAATTGCTGTATCTTTTTGAGACTCCCCCAGTACTGATCCCAATGGCCCAACTTAAAATGCTTCACAGAAATTTCTTGAACTTTATATGGAACAACGCGTCCCATAGGATAGCCAGCTCAGTTCTCCTGGCCCCCCATTCATGTGGGGGACTAGGGGCACCTGATTTAATAAAATACTTTTATTCTACCCATTTGAGAGCTATCACTTCCTGAACATCCCGGTACGCCCCGAACAGATGGTCAGAAATAGAGATGGGAGTCACAGTCCCTGCTCATCCATGTTGCATGCTCTGGCCCTCCTCTGACTAATTTACCCCCCAACTGCGTAAGATTTGTCTAAGCCCAATGATATTTACTGTTTTAATATGGAAACATTATTCCAGTAAATACACCCTATCCTCCCCATGCTCACCCTTAGTAAACATCCTCTTTAACCCAGAAATCCCTGATAGCCTATCTTATGACTCTATGCTGCCGTGGACTCAAGCAGGCATATTCCAGCTACGACACCTAGTACAGCCAGTGACACGCAAACTACTTTCCTTCTCTGATCTGCAAGCTAAACATAAGATCCCAAAGACGCTTTTTACTCTTTCCTGCAGATTAAACATTTTTTCACTACTAGAACACCACAAATAACCCTAGACATACCTACCGACTTTGAAATGCTATGTTCCAGAGGCCCCCATGAACCCCACCAGATCTCCACTATATACAAAATACTCCACACGGCCTCACCCATCTCCGAGCACAGTCACTCATATATGAGGAGATGGTCTCAGATTCTACATAGGCCTATTTCCCTAGATAAATGGGGGAATATTTGGGACGCCACTTCCAAGTGTCTCAAAGACACATTCCATTTCTCCATGATAAATAAGCACCATTGCTGTATCTGCAGATCTCTGTCAAAAGGTCATTAATCACCTTGATGCTAAGTTTTTATACCATGAGTCTATCTGTAGCACCATGATGTACCATCGTTAATACTTTTTCTTTACACTTTCTGTTCATATATAGATGTTCTCAGCACTCTAAATATTCCCAACAACCTCCATTTTGTAATGATTGTACCGTAACTCATCTACTATGATATAATCTTTAATGTTGGAAATGTTCGCTTTTATTTGTATACCTTGAAAAAATTTTACAAATAAACAATTTAAAAGAAAAAACCTGCATCACTGAAGTCCTGCTTGGTTTGATACATTATTATTCTACTTCACTGCCCTGTTCCTTCTCCCAAGGAACATGTAAAAAAGAAGAGATGTAAAAAATATATTTATAGGTATGCTGTGTTAATAGGAACACATAACAAACATATAGTGGGGTTTTCTCAATTGTGACTGCAAAAGTGGAAATACAGTTTAAATATAACTGGGATGTTCTTCACATATAAATCTTCCACTACCTTCAGAGTAAAAACTATGTTGGTAGGATTATTAAAGTTCGCTCCAGTAGCCCATTGTGCCCATCTCCATTTGTAGAACTTTGCCTATGCAATCCACATTCCGACAGACTTGATACCTCCCTTACCTCTTTGATGTACAGCAATAAATTCCCATACCCATTATAGTGAGAGAATGGGGAAATTGGAGAAACTCTAGAAGCCCCGGAATAGGATACAAATTTGACTGCAAAGAGCTCAATTATTGCATTACCTCAGTTATGTTTACACAAAATATTCCGTTGGTGCTTTACACCTAACTGCATTGCTGAGGTCACCACAGGAGCTTTACAATCTTGCTTTCGATGTTGCTATGAATGCGGCACCCTCCTACACATTTGGTGGCAAGTCCCAATGCTAAAAAACTTTGGATAAGTATACTATATTATAAGGACTGTACGTTGTCATAACTCAAAACCCCTGCAAGAATGTCATGTCACACACACATTGTGAGTTGTTGCTCAAATTGTTTCATTTTGTTTCTTAGTATTTCTTGCCTATCTCCGCCTGTAGTTCAGTTATTCTCACTGCTGTTAAGCACCACTGCCACTCTTCCAGCATTATTTTCCAGCCTCCATTCAAATCATATTTATGATCATATTATGATTTTTTGGCCTATCTGGATATTCATTGTTGCCAAGATCTGCACAGTTTGAAAAAAAATCTCAACTATCTTCAAGATGTCATTTTGATCAACTGAGTCAACTGGTTGCCAACACTTCTGAGAGTGTAAGTTATTTCTATCTTGCTACAACAGTTACATAAATCTCACTTTCAGAAACTTTACTAACTTGACCAATCTCTAATCTTCCCAAATATGAAACCTTTATTTTTCTGGCCACCAGACAAATGCTAGATAAAGAATGAAAACAACTGAAACTGAGATTTATGCAGATAAACCGAGAACAATGAATGCAAAAAAATTACAGCTATCCTAAATGATAATCATACCATTTTTCTTAAAATATGGTCTCATTGGCTAGAATATAATTGCTAGATGGGTAAAAATATAAAATAACCTTTGCCTTGAAAACACTCTGCATCCATACTGTGGTGCTGCATTTCTCAGAGAAGTCCCAAATCCCCCTTCTTCTTTCATAACTCCTTCACCGAATACCTTCATGCCCCCTAACCATTCCCTCCCCCTACCCCATGCCAAGCACCTATTGTTTCAAGCCCCTTCTTCGCTTGCTCCCACTCCCTTTTTCTTCTATTTCTGCTTCTATGTTTATTTTCACACTCTGATGAAAACAGAAGTCTCCCTCTTATTGTACCTAACATTTACCCCCCTAGTTTATCTCAAGCCTTTGTCAGTCGTAGCACTTCAAATACCTAACCACAAATTAAAACATCCCTCAGTAAAGGATACCCCATAGCCATTGTGTTTGGTGGTTTTACATTACTTTTGATTACTGTAATCCATTCCCTTTATACTTTACAATACTGTACATACTTTATTCATTACTTTATTTGTGCTATACATGTTTTAACAATGTAAATCTAAAAAAATACAATACAATCTATTTAACAGATATCTGTTTTGGATACCCTCTGCATGCAATTAGATTTTTCTTTCTCTGCTTGTGTGAGTTTCCCTCTCAAATATGGGTTCTAAACCTTACTCAGTGTATTCAAACAAAAAATAAAAACAATTGCTGTAGTTCCACTTTAAAATGTAAAAAATCTGGCTATATTTGTCTTACAGGACGGGTCATATTTACCCAAGAGTGAAGAAAATCCTGATACTACCGAATATGAAGAAAGTTGTGATGATGATTCTGAGGTCTGTGTAATAAGTCAATATAACTGTGAAAAGACTCTTCTGCCGTTTCCAGATGATTGTGAGACAAATTTCTTAGTTTGTATGACTGAGTCAGCTTGAATAAAACCGTGTGATTTATTTCCACATAAAAGTTACAAAAATACTTATAAAAGTACATTCAAATAAAAAAATAAATGTAACATAATAATAATAAAAATAATAACTATAGGATGTGATAAAATATTTCCTGCTGCTGAAGTAATTGAAGTTTTCCCCCAAATTGATATACTATTACTGAATTTTTTCACCAATTATTACCAGAGAACTCTGACCATTGATGAGCTATTTCTTGCAAATTTCCTTGTTCAGAATGCAGAAATGTTCTTTAAACATGAAGTTCCTTAGCTAAAGCTATTAATAAACCTTTATCCTTTTGAATTACATATGCCCATTCTTCCCAAGGATATTCATCTATCTGAGATATATTGTATTATGAGGGAAGAGCACTTATATTTTTCATAAGCATATTTGTTAAATTTGTTCTCAACCCATTAACACTTATTGCTACAATGTCTCCTTCTATACAATACAAGCCTTGATTTAGGTTTTCTATATTTGTGCAAGAGGAGACAAAAGTTTTAACCCTTTCTGTGTCTGTCATGATTGGAAACAAACCTTCTTTTTATCTACAAGAGTAATTAATTCAGAAGTAGTTTCAAATGTTTCTATTCTTGCTGAACATAATGTATGATTATGATAACAAGAATGAAATACACTTTTGTCTTGATTAGGTAAACAAATAACTTTAGACTGAAATTGTAAACATGATGACAGGTCTAATTGTTCTAATTCAATTTTTTTATTGTTAAATGCAAAATCTGTATACTGTAATTTATAATATAATAATGTTGTATTGCTGACCGGTAATACCAAGACAGTAATTAGAACCAATATTTGTTCTTTCCCTGCTATTGGAATCATAGAAGAACTATAACATACACCCTGATTCCATCCTATCCATTTATTTACCCATAAATCTGTATGATTTATTGCATATACATATTATCTGGGTCAATTCTGTAAAATGCCAAGAGGAGTTATACCACTCTGAAATGCTTGCACAATTATTTTAAAATTAGTGGACTATTCAGTTTGGATCTCTAAGCATGCTATGCTATATGAGAATGTTGTTCACTTGTCATTAAATTAAGAGTAATATTTTGAAGATGTAATATAGATGGACCCATTACATTTGCTGTTTTAATAGCCATATCTTCTAAATTTCTTTGTACTTTAATACCTTTACTTCCAACTAAACCAGCTGTTTCAAGATCAGACTTTAAAGTGTTAATATCCATACTATTTGTTATACTTCCAATAGTACCGACTCCTCCTAAAATAACTTCAACAATACCATGCGTATTTCTGTTATGATTCCTACTAATAATTCCAAACCATCTTTCAATACCCAATTCCATATTAACCAAATATTCTTGACATTGTGGAAACCCTGTAGAAATGTTCTATTCTGAAATATTAAAGTTCCACAATATAATGACAAACTTTCCTTCTCTCAAGAGAACTCTGGATTGGAAATGGTTAATCTGGAGAGGATTAGCAATAACACTTTTCTTATCAATACATGGAGTTTTCCTTGGAGACATTACAACACTTGCATTAGCACATGTCAATGGATAATTTTCTATTGATATACAGCAGTCAATATATATATATTTTCTATATATACAGCAATATATATATATTAGTAGTACTGTGAAGAAAACTACCCAAACATTCACCATTCCTTTTCCAAGTTAACAATGAACTTTGAGGTAAATCAATTTGTGCACTACATACCAAATGCAAACTGTCTTTGTCTTCAATGATTTTTAAAGACTGTGGAGACCCTTTAATTTCTGGAACAATCATATTTACCACAGTAATACTAATTTTTAACACTTATCTCCTATTATATTTAAATGTTCTGGATCTAATATTTTTTACAAAATTTTGTAATAGGTAATAGAATTTCTCTTCTGGGTAAAGTAATTTCCCAGACCTTATATTATTAGTAACATCTCCAGACCAAATTGTTGAATCATTACCTTTTACAAATACTGACCAGAAACCCCTTTCCACTATAATACATTCAACTGTTCCGGTTCTGTTATTTAGTTTATAAGATCCCTGCATTTTAACAAATTTAGTTTTAGATTCTATTTTAACGTTGACTTCAATATCATTACTATAAATTAAATACAATTCCATACAGCAATCATTCCTGTCCTATGCATACATATCCAAACAAATCTTCAGCTGTATTGATATTAGTATATCTAAATGTATCTCTTTTGTCAGCTATATTGATATCATTGTCTTTATCACTTTTGTCATCTGTATTAATATCAATGTCTTTATCACTTTTGTCATCTGTATTGATATCAGTATCTTGCTTGCTTTTGTTATCTATATTGATATCAATGTCTACATCTCTTTTGTTTTTGAATAATGTAATGTCTTTGTTGTATAAATCTTCAATCCTGTTAACCTCTGCATAGCTGGAACAGTTTGTGATATATTTTACCACAGATACAATTTTCACTAGCGAAAAGATGAATCCTGTGATGATAATGATAAGTCTTCTCTCCTTAAAACTTTTTTTTTCTTTTGTTGTCATCGTTCCTTCTTTTTGGAATCCATGATTCCTCCAGGTCAGATTTTTAGAAATTATTCCGAATATAGGACTTTTTTTTTTGCGCTGATCTCAAATAACGTCTTTCAAGACTTCTGATTTCCACACGAAATTCTCAGGTTTTCACAATCATCAATCGATCGTTTTTCTTCTAGGTTCATTCAATAATTCCAAAGTTTTGATTTCAGTACATCACTTCTCCCCTCTGCTCAAGGAAGGAAGTGGTAAAAAAACTTCTGCCAAATTGATACTGGCTGGCATGCGCCAATGTAATAAGTCAATACAACTGTGAAAAGACTTTTCTGCCTTTTCCAGATGATTGTGAGACAAATTTCTTAGTTTGTATTACTGAGTCAGCTTGAATCAAACTGTTTGATTTATTTCCACATAAAAGTTACAAAAATACTTACAAAAGTTGTATATTCAAATACAAAATAAATGTAGCTTCAGATAAGATAAAAGATATGAGATGATGTTGTTTGTTTCAAAAAATAAGTTCAAGACGTGGTTAAGATGGCTCTTATTTCCTTTGTTCTGAGAGCATCTGTAAAAATGTCTGTATGCTGGGTTTCTGTAGATATGTTAGAAGTACAGCAGAAGTGATCATCTAGGCCTGTATCTTCCTTTTAAATAAACTCACTTTCTTTGTTTGAAAGCGCGCCTAAAAATACATACTCCCATATTACTGCCCTCATCATCTCCCTTCCACTTCCCTCTAAGTGTGGGGGCTAAGAGTAGGGATGTAATATGAACAGCATGACTAATTAAAGACAGAGCAAGAAGTGAGTTTGAGAGACAGCTTGGCTCAGAGTAATTATATAAACACCCAGTTTCTCAAACAAGATATCCATTACATAGGAATACCTTTATGAAATATAAACTTAGAATATCAATCAAAATGTCTTGACAACTTCTTGAAATTGAGAACTCAGTTCAAATGTCACATCTGTAAGTCATTAGCTCAAAAGACCTTACATATACACAAAATTACAGGGGATTTCATAACCTCAGTTATATACTTATGGGACGGAATTAAAATTTAGATATTAAGAATATAACAGTCTGATGAACCCCAAACTGTGTGGGAATAATGGGGAAGTCGTATTGAACATTGTGCCACCCTCATTTTCCTAAAATGAAAGTTGGTGACAAAAATGGTCAGATTTAAATTTCATGTCTATAGTGGGCACCCAGAGAAGGTGATGCATTTCATAAAAACTCCACAAGAGCACAGCTTAGTTTAAGACACCATGTAAGGTGGAATGCAGAAGTTTCAAAAAACAAATCTCCACTAACAGGTAATCAAAAGATTTATAGTTAGGTCTTCACCTGGCCTGGAGTAAACTATCTGCAGAACATCTCAGGAATACACATCTTTGAATACATTAGCGCTGCTAAGTGAGAAACACATATGAGAAACACATAAGATCCATATCATATTCTGTATCTAACAAACTGTAATTTCATTCTGCTCAATAACATATAAGCATAAATGTATTGCACCAATATGTTGTAATGCTAAATATTCATAAATAAATGTCAGGTACTATAGGGGTCAGATACTTAAGGTGAGAAAGCACCTAAAAGGGGAGATGAAGGGTTCACATGGAGAGCACTTCTTATAGTGATACTAAAGTCTCCTTTTTTTTAATAACAAACATGTTATACTTACCTGCTCTGTGAAGTGGTTTTGAACAGAGCAGCCCAGATCCCCTTCTTCTTGCGCCCCTCCCTCCCGTTGAGTGCCCTCACAGCAAGCAGCTTACTATGAGGGCACCAGAGCCGAGCCACAGCTCCCTGTGTCTATTCAGACACAGAGCCGCGGCTTGGCCCTGCACCCTCTTTCTCCTCATTGGCTCACTGACTTTGATTGACAGCAGCTGGAGCCAATGGCACTTCGCTGCCATCTCAGCAAATGAGGAGGGAGAGTTTTTGACAGCTGAGGCTCTCGTACAACATCGCTAGATTGAGATGGGTTCTGGAAAGTATTAGGGGGGCTGAGGGGGACTGCTGCATACAGAAGGCTTTTTGTATCTTAATGCATATAATGCATTAAGATAAAATACCTTCTGCGTTTATACCTACTTTACGCATAATCTGCACTAGGGATGCAGACCTTATTTCAATTTTTGCACTAATTCATATATTGAGCACTCAGAAGCACTTTGATGTTCATATGCTGTATTTATTTACTTGGTCATATTATTGTTTTTTCACACATTTGACACACTCATTGATTTATTTATGAATATTTGGCATTATGATATATTAGCACAACACATTTATGCTTACATGCCTATGCACGTTAGGGATTTAATTATTTGGTGTTTGTTGCTTAGTTTATACATTTTTTTTTCTTTGTGCGTGAATTTTCTTTTGCATACATCTGTTCAATAATATGTTGATTGATTGTAGAACCTCGTCAGATGGAAATATAAATGTATTTAGAATAATTGCCATTAAGTGTCTGCATAATAAAACACTTCATCACCCCTCCAACACCCCACCAACCCTTGTATTTATTTTAATAATTCTGTAAATGCCCTTTCCAGATACCAGAAAGGATTGCTAAATTTGCAGTTCTAGGCTTTTGTTTACCATCGAAAATATGAAGGATTGATAAGAGTCATTTATGAGGGGCAGTGACTCTGATATATCATATTGGACTTACTTTGAAAGTGAATTGCACTCTGCCTGTACTAAAGAGAAGGCAACTTCCCCAAGTACTTTTCAATTTAGTCCCATGTATTTTACTGTCTTTTGTAAAATCGTTTCTGTAAATAATCCCTGCATTGTTTTTCTTTTCACTAAAACAATAGGTAAATTTTAATAAGCTGAGTTTCATAATGTTGTAACTAGAAACTTAAAAATGTTCACCTGTCTTTAGTGAGCTTTCATATTCATTTTAACTTTGTTACATTTATGTCTGGGTGTGACAGCAAGTGATACAGATGTTTCTTTAAGGCCTTATACACATGGAAATTTACAGATTCTAAAATCTTCTAACTTAAAATTTTCTGTGCTTTACCACACCCGGGGAGCCTTGGGTAATGCATAAAGCTGCCTATATAATTATATGGTAGATTGCAATGGTAGTAAAAGCCAATGGATTTTGCATCAGTGTTTACCTACACATGCTTGTATAGCATGTTTCCCCGAATGTGTCACTTTTATGTTCAGGCATATATACTGTATGTGTATTAATAAACAACAATGCAGTAACCATTGGCGCTTACAATTATATGATTGTGTACATCCATTCACTGGTATGGGTAACTGTATGAGGCACCTAAGGCTTCCTGGGTGTGGAAAAGCCCAGGAAATGTTATACTAGAAGACTATTGAGCATGTAAATGTGCATGATACCTAAAAGAAATGTCTGTATCACTTGCTGTCACACCTAGACAGAAATGTAACAGAGTTTACAATATGGTAGCTCCCTAAAGAGAAGAAAGCAACCTTGTGCATTACCAAAAATAAAATGTATTAAAAAATGTAACAACAAGAGTAATACTCACAAATGAACGTTATAAAAAGGCTTGTCAGTGCTCCAGCAAGTGGAGCTGTGTCTCTAGACACCTGCAACCTGGACCGGGTGTTAGGGAGGACCAGATGGCATCACAAACGGCTTACGCATTACGAGGGAGGACCCCCTTTATTAGAGCCACAGCAGTAGTAGCTAGAGACACAGCTCCACTTGCTTGAACACTGACAAACCTTTTTATAACATTCGTTTGTGAGTATTACTTTTGTTGTTACATTTTTTAATACATTTTATTTTTGGTACTGCACAAGGTCAGTGCGCCCTCCTTTTCTTTCTATAAGTGTTTCAGTTCTAAGGATACTTATTGTTCTGAGGAGGGCAGCAAGACCTTTGACATTCCACACTCTATCCGAAGGGTTGGCTACACCACTTACCTATAAACTAAGCCCTCGAGCACAGGAGATTGCGTTATGTTGTTTGGATTCAGGACATTTCAACAGCATTCAGTACAGTACAGCACATTTAAATAAAAACATAAGAATACATCTCAACTGAAGACACAAAGTAGAAGTTAGTGGGATTGCAGTGGTCTCATAAAATCCCAAAGAGCAAGTTTCTATTTAGTGCACCATACCTTTAGGTACTGTGATGCCTTTCATTTTGATTGGAACCCCAACACACCTCCACATTGCACATGAAGGCATCAGAAAGCATGGTCTTTTGTGTGGTGCACTGTGAAAAAATGCAGGCTGCATTATTTTGCATATACAGGAAGTCCCCAAGTTACGAACAACACAATAGGGACTGTAGGTTTGTTCATAAGTCGAAGTTGTTCGAAAGTCGCAACACTGCATTTGTAAGTGTAACTTCCGGTTGGAACACTGCATTTGTTAGTGTAACGTCCGCCTGTAGATGGATGTGGGATGTTCCGGGCACTTGTTATGCTATCTGGGGCTCTTCTGGCCATGCAGTATATGTAGTACTGCAGTATGAGATGTGTCCGGAGGTATCCAGGACCAGCGTGGAGCACAAGTGGCGGGCATTTGAGGCCGTTCGTAAGTAGGAGTCGTTCGTAACTCGGGTGTTCGTAACTCAGGGACTGCCTGTATTAAGATGTTCTGTAGCCCATTCAATCTGACTGGGCTAAGACAGCAAGCTGCAACACATCTCAATGTGCAAAAACACATGCATTGCACTGTCAGCAGTGCAGTATGGTGTGAGTGAGATCCTAGGGCTCTTGTAAACAGGCATCAGACTCAGAAGCCATTCAAATGCAGTATGTTTTCAGATACTTCTAAATTGCTTTGACTTGATTTTGAGTTGCCTGTCAGTTTCTCAAGTTGTTGCATCAAGTTGCTTCTGAGTTGCTTTGCCATTCACAATTTACTTATATAAGATAGAAAAACAGCTCACTGCACACAAAAGCCTGTATACATATGCATTTAATAATACAGAAATCAGGTGCATTTGCAAAGCTCCCAAGTGTCTCTATTTTGCAGTGTGTCTCTATGTGAACTGAAAACGTTAGTGCTTCTTTCCTACTCAATTGTTTATCTTTTTGTTTTTGTCTACAAGCCTCTAAAAAATAAATGCATTATTTAAGTTCCAAAAATATAACATTGCTCTAAATAGATTCATCCAACCGCTAAACCAGGGGTGTCCAACCTTTTGACCTTCCTGGGCCACACTGGAAGAAGAGGAATTATGCCACACATAAAATACACTAACAGTAAGGATAGCCGATGGGCAGAAAAAGTTGGGCAGATCACAAGTAATAAGTAATAAAATCTCTTTTTTTGTGTAATTTTTATGATAAAAGTAAAAGATGGCATCATAAAACTAGTGCGATATTTTACATTGTTATTGATAAAAGGACGCATCAGTATCTGGTTGGATGGATGTAGTATCAATTCTCAATGAATTCTCAAGGTGCTCATCAGACACGTTGGTTCTAATTTTGCCCTTTGTGTGCTTCATCCTTGAAAATAGTTGCTCATAAATTTGAACCAATGACATGAATAAGGTGTGATTGTGAAGAGCGGGATATTTTTCTTTTGTAAGATAAATCTTATAAAAGTCTAGTAAAGCGACACTGTCAAATTTTTCTTACGCTGCATATGTTCGCTATGTGTAAGCGCATTTAAATTCCAAAACAAAAATCAACATTTTAACCACTTGCCTACTGGGCACTTTTACCCCCTTCCTGCCCAAGTCAGTTTTAAGCTTTCAGTGCTGTCAAACTTTGAATGACAATTGCGCGTTCATGCTAAACTGTACCCATATGAAATTTTTATCATTTTTTTTCACACAAATAGAGCTTTCTTTTGGTGGGATCTACAGTGGGATACTGTGAGTTAAGCTGGAAGATCTACAGGGGGATACTGTGAGTTAAACTGGAAGATCTAGAGTAGTAAACTGTGAGAGAAGTTGTTGTTATAGGAGACAGCAGTTGCTACAAGATACAGATTGCTGCATTCAGCTTAAAGGACCTTTATCTTTATTGCTGTCTGCCTAGTTCTATTTTTGGCATAGGAGTATGCCTTAATTTCTATTGCATTTGCCTAAGGGTGTTCTGAGCCCTAACCCTCTCTCCCACCAGTCCTGTTAAGAGAAATAAAACACTCTTTGTTAATTTTTACAAAAAGTAACTGGCACACAATCTTTGCACCTTGCACCACACCCACTATGCCTAGTAACCTGCACCCTGAGGAGGAATGTCAGTTCTCTCTGGCTCTGGGGGTCACCATCAGGCCCTTGGAAATTGGGGAGACCGCTACATATTAAAATGCAAGTCCTAAAATGTTAGAATGTATGGTAATATGTGACTATCCAAATGCAACTGTTTTTATTGAGGGAAGTAATTGAACAGCGAGAGCATCTAAAAACATGTAACATGCTGCCTTTGTTACATAGTTACATCTGGTTAATCTGGTTGAAAAAAGACAGGTCCATCCAGTTAAAAAAAAAAAACAAAAAAACAAAACACACACAACCTCCATATACACTATCATACACCCACAGTTGATCCAGAGGAAGTAAAAAAATAAATAAAGCATGATCGAATTTGCTCCAGCAAGGGAAAAAATTCCTTTCTGATCCCCCGAGATTTAATCAGATATTCCTTAGACTGGATCAAATTTTCTTTATACAGTTGGAAAGATTTGCCTTCATTTCCTGTCCAAGAGACATAACAAAAAGTGAGAGGAAATGTCTCCAAAGTCCTTTCTTAGACAGTTGTCACCTGAACAAGTGTTCACATTGGAATATTCCCCCGTATACCTGTTCTGGTGACAAATGTGAAAAATAAAATGTATTTACTATTGCATTCTGTGCCAGTAAAAATTGTTACTAGGACAAATAGAGAGGGTGGAACTCTGGACATACCACAGAGTCACTTGTACAGAGTCACTTGGGATCAGTGAAAGAGGGATGAGTGGCAGAGGGATGGGATCAGTGACAGAGAGATCAGTGATAGAGGGATCAGTGGTAGAGGGATATGATCAGTGGCAGAGGGATCAGATCCATGACAGAGGGATCAGTGGCAGAGGGATGGGATCAGTGACAGCGGGATCAGTGGCAGAGTGATGGGATCAGTGGCAGAGGGATGGGATCAGTGACAGAGGGATCAGCGGCAGAGGGATGGGTTCAGTGACAGAGGGATCAGTGGCAGAGGGATGGGATCAGTGACAGAGGGATCAGTGTCAGAGGGATGGGACCAGTGACAGAGGGATCAGTGGCAGAGGGATGGGACCAGTGGTAGAGTGATGGGATCAGTGGCAGAGAAATCAGTAATAGAGGGATCAGTGGTAGAGGGATGGGATCATTGGCAGAGGGATGGGTTCAGTAGCAGAGGGATGGGTTCAGTGACAGAGGGATTAGTGACAGAGGGATCAGTGTCAGAGTGATGGGATTAGTGGCAGAGGAATGGGATCAGTGGCAGAGGGATGGGATCAGTGACAGAGGGATCAGTGACTGAGAGATGGGATTAGTGACAGCGGGATCAGTGACAGAGGGATGGGATCAGTGGCAGAGAGATCAGTGATAGAGGGATCAGTGGCAGAGGGATCAGTGGCAGAGGGATGGGTTTAGTGGCAGAGGGATGGTATTAGTGACAGAGAGATCAGTGGCAGAGGGATGGGATCAGTAGCAGAGGGATGGGATCAGTGGCAGAGGGATGGGATCAGTGGCAGAGTGATGGGATCAGTGACAGAGGGATCAGTGGCAGAGGGATGGGGTCAATGACAGAGGGATCAGTGACAGAGGGATGGAATCAGTGACAGAGGGATCAGTGGCAGAGGGATGGGTTTAGTGGCAGAGGGATGGTATCAGTGAGAGAGGGATCAGTGTCAGAGGGATGGGACCAGTGACAGAGGGATCAGTGGCAGAGTGATGGGATCAGTGGCAGAGAGTTCAGTGACAGAGGGATTAGTGGCAGAGGAATGGGATCAATGACAGAAGGATCAGTGGCAGAGGGATGGGATCAGTGTCAGAGAGATAGGTTCAGTGACAGAGGGATCAGTGGCAGAGCGATGGGATCACTGACGGAGGGATGGGATCAGTGGCAGAGGGATGGGTTCAGTGTCAGAGAGATGGGTTTAGTGATAGAGGGATGAGTGTCAGAGGGATGGGATCAGTGACAGAGGGATCAGTGTCAGAGTGATGGATTCAGTGTCAAAGGGATGGGTTTAGTGATAGAGGGATCAGTGGCAGAGGGATAGGATCAGTGACAGAGGGATCAGTGGCAGAGTGATGGGATCAGTAGCAGACAGTTCAGTGATAGAGGGATCAGTGGCAGAGGAATGGGATCAGTGACAGAAGGATCAGTGGCAGAGGGATGGGATCAGTGGCAGAGAGATGGGTTCAGTTACAGAGGGATCAGTGGCAGAGCGATGGGATCACTGACGGAGGGATGGGATCAGTGGCAGAGGGATTGGTTCAGTGGCAGAGGGATCAGTGTCAGAGTGATGGGATTAGTGTCAGAGAGATGGGATCAGTGACAGAGGGATCAGTGGCAGAGGGATAGGATCAGTGACAGAGGGATCAGTGGCAGAGGGATGGGATCAGTGGCAGAGGAATCAGTGACAGAGGGATCAGATCAGTGACAGAGGGATCAGTGGCAGAGGGATGGGATCAGTGGCAGAGGGGTGTTGATGGGATCGGTGGCAGAGGGAGGGTAGTGGAGGGATGGGATCAGTGACACAGGAACTCACCTGCTCTCAGTGTCAGTCATTTCCCCCTCCTCCATGCTCAGTGTGCCTCTGCCTCTCTGTTCTCTTCTGGTGCCTCCAGTGATTCCCCTCCTGACACGGGGTCTCCATGCAGAGTGGACAACTCCTCCCCTTGACTCTACTGGCAGTCAGCTCCTCAGCTGACTCACTGCTCCAGTTTGCTCTGCCTCCTGATGTCAGTTCATGCAACTGCAGCAATAGGCGGCGGCTGGCACTCGGCACCCCCCACAGGCGACCCTTCCCGGGTTGGCGCCCCCCCAACAATGGCAGAATGAGCGGGCAGGGTCCCTCCCAGTGGTGGAATGAGCGGGCAGGAGGGGCCCTCCACAGTGGCGGAATGAGCAGGCAGGAAGGGCCCTCCACAGTGGCAGAAGGAGCGGGCAGGGAGGCCCCCCAGTGGCAGAAACCCGGGGCCCATTCACAAATGCGACTGCTGCGACCCTAGTAGTTCCTCCACTGCACAAATTAATGAAGCTCTGCATTCATTTTACATCATTTGGCTGGGTTCACATATGTCATGGGGTCCGGTGTGTTTCTGTTTACCGGTTCAGGTGTTCATCAGATTAGAATTTCTGCCTGAATTCGCAACCGAACCACACCCACACACAGGACGCTTTTGGAATGTGGACTGCAGCCGTCCCAGACCTGTGTGAACCAGCTCTATTGAGAACTGGTCACACTCGCCTGTCATGCGAATTGGATTCAGGAAATACCGCATCCAATTCGCATATATGTGAACCCGGCCTTAAATGTATATTTTTTAATGTAAACAGACTAAACACCTAAATTTGATTTAGTATTTTGTAATCCCCTGTGCAAAATCATTTTGATTTGAAGAGAGAGAAGAAGGTCTGAGAGCCAATTAAATGTGCTGCATACAAACATGCTGAGAAGGAAACATGCTGCTAGGAAGATAGCGGAGGGATGACCTCATCAGAATACATACACAGCTTAATGGACATTTCGACTTACACCAAGTTATGTTATCCCAGTTAAGGATCAAGCTCGCCTTTGAAATAAAACCTCTATTGATAGCAAATGAATAATTAAATATTTGCAATCAATAAAAATCTGCCTATATTTCTTTTACAGGAAGAATCAGACTTAGAGGAGGATAAGACGGAGGAGGGAACTGCCTATACAAAACAGAAACAAGGAACGGCTGAACACTATCAAGATTCTGATCATGTATGTCGACATTGATTACATTTACTATAGAAATGTATAAAGAACATATAGTGTGATGTCATTACAATGTAAAAGGACTGTTGTCTGGAGTTTCAACCCCTGGTAGGGTATACCCACTGCAGGCAGGTTTTAGCAGAGATACCAGACAAAACATACCACCTAGACTGAAAAGCAGCAATATTGGACAAAGTAATCACAGAGGTGACAAGGGTAAAGACATCAACTCAAGCTGCATAGAAGAAGACAATGGTAAACCACATATGTACTTCACCAAAAAATCTATGATAGGTACAATAGAATGAAGGTCAATAGAGTGCCAGAAGATGGGCCCCTCAGGTCAAAAGGCACTCAACAAACAACAAAGGATTACTCATAGGACAGCGTGGTGTGAATGTGACTACACTAAAAGTTTTGGTCCTCTAAACAGTGATATTGCCATAAGGAAAAAAATTTCAAAGGCTGCAAAACCAAGCTTGTTAAATGAACTTGAAAATGTGCAAAGCATCAAGAAAGGTAAACAAGACATAGTAAAGATGGAAAAGCATTGTTTTAAACGTCTCTGTCTTAGGGAATGGTGAACCTAAATAGACTGGCCTAAGACACTTTCAGTCAGCAGAAGCAGTGGTGGCCCGTCCATTAGGGGCGCCCAGGTGGCACCCCCTCTCTCCACGCTACCCCCCTATATGCAATGGATAGATTCATGCATAGCATGAATCTATCCATGGCCGCCCCTATTCATGCATCCGGCCCCTTTCAGGGCACCGGGTGCATGAATTACAGCTGCAGGGTTTTTTTTTAAGCACCTGATTAGAGCCAGAGGCTCTAATAGGCTTCAAAATTGGGTGGGATTGGGTCGCAAAGAATGAGCTCTGATCTCACCCAGGTGTGTTACAACAGCAAATGAATATTTGCTGTTGAAACACTGCTCCTCAATCCAGCCAATCAGAAGCGGTTGTGAGACCCATTTTCCAATTGACCGAAAAGAGAAGATTCCTAAATGGCCACCAAGGAGGAGGGAGGAAACGGAAGGCGCCGCTGCTGCCGTGATGACCCGTAGGGAGCAAAAGAATGGGAGGCCGCTGAGCAGGGGAAGCCGTCGGTGATGAGGTAAGTGCTACTGACAGAACGACCGATGGACCAGGGGGGTTTTACATACTGTTTGCCGCCCCCCCAAAAATGTTTCCACCGGCCGCCACTGGTCAGAAGAGTATACAATCTACTATTCTGGTCATGAAAATCAAAAAAATGGCATGACTTTCATAGTCAGCATAGCTATTAACAAGAAATTGGTGTAGTCATTATTCACACCAGCTGTACTATGAATAATCCTTTGTTGTTTGTTGAGTGCCTTCTGTCCTGAGGGGCCCATCTTCTGACACTATATTGAACTTCATTCTATTATACCTATAATGACTTTACCATTGAGATCAACAGCAAAACCATTGGTCCCTCCTCTCATGCCAGGGTGCTAGGTGTAATCCTAGACTCTGACCTGTCCTTCGGGCTCCATATCCAATCACGTGCCGCCTTAACCTCCACAGCATTTTCAGAACTCGCCCCTTCCTGACTAACGATGCCACAAAACAACTTATTCACTCCTTGGTTATTTACCATCTTGACTACTGCAACTCCTCACTGGTCTACCTTTACACAGGCTATCCCTCTTCATTATATTATGAATGTTGTCATCTAGAAACAAAGAAATGGGGGTGCGTATAACCACGCACCCAAGGCCAATGAGATAACTCAGGATCTCACATTTATTAGGTTTTTGATAAATAATGGTAAACAAATGTGTGCTATTACTCTTAGGATAGAGGATATGAGCAATGGAAAGCTGGTGGGTAAGATATAAACATATTATCCCCACTGCTTCAAAATGGGGGTGGGGATATTACCACCGAGTTATATAGTGTATATTTTATAATCCCAATTGGGGGTATTAAGAAAAATGGGGACTGAGCAAAACATCTTTTTTAATTTTTTTCCAATGAAGGTATTGAGGGTTGATTGGTATATTAATTGACTGAGACCAACAAGTGACTTGGATGGTGGACATTATATCACAGTAACTGGCCAGTCATTTCAGTACTACTGGGGGGCTGTGACTTTCTTGTGGATATAGACCAATATGTGGGTTAGACGATAACACCGTACCACAGTAATCGGTCAGGTAATTTGATATTGTTTTATTGTAGCAGGCTGATATAACAATACTTGACAATCCCCCCCCCCCCGCCATCCCACTAACAAAGTCATTTTGTGGACTTGGACCAAGAGTGGATGTTTGGTTCAATGCCATAGCAATTGGTCAGCCCATTTACTATTGTTACATGGCAGTAGGTGGCTAGATTGTTTATAGTTGTGAGGGATTAATAACTCCAACTGAGATCTTGTTACTGTAGAGAGAGGTTTTTTTCTTAATACTCCCAATTGGGATTATAAAATATTTATACCTTCATGGTAATATCCCCACCCCCATTTTGAAGCAGTGGGGATAATAGGTTTATATCTTACCCACTAGCTTTTAAATGCTTTTATCCCCTGTCCTAAGAGTAATTACACACACCCCAGATGATGTCTCTTTGGAGGAAACCCTGCTGATATCATTGCATTACCTACAAACTTTATATTTTTAAGTGCTTGATCCACTTTCTAAATGTGAGTGTTTCCAATTTTTTAAAAACATTTCTATGTTTAAATGGATTCACACTATGTGAAGTATTTTCTTTTTTGGTCATGCTATTCTGAACATTTGAGAGGATTTGGTCTGACAAGTTGGCTACTTCTGAGGACTGCTTCTCTGTGACATCTCTTGACCAATCGGACCATCTTCCATCTTGGTCTGGAGCCTAGACGCGGAGGTCCTATACCTTGGTGTTTACACCATATGCCTTGTCGACTCACTGAGCATATGCCCATTTGAGTCCTCTCACTCCGGTAAGCCTCCTCACTAACCAGTGGTGGTTCTATTGTTTATGTCTTCACTTCAACACTGATGTCACGTGGAATCTCCTTTCTGGCTACATAATCTGTTCTCACTGTCTATCCAAGGACTGTTATATTTATGGTTTAAAAATCTTTATATGATGCAGTGTTAATTTCACATCACTTTGCACTGTTTTTATTTTGTGGTCATTTCACATTATATATTAGATTGTACAGATAAGAATTTATATCATCGTGAATTTTTGAGTGCTGCACAAAATGTTATCTTTCACTAATTACACACACACTTGTTTCCCATTATTTATCAAAAACCCAATAAATGTGAGGTTCTGTGCTCTCCCATTGGCCTTGGGTGCATGAGTATATGCACACCCATTTCTTTTGCAGTGTACACGCGGTCGGACTTTTCGACTGGACTGGTCCGGCGGACGCTGACGGGCCAAATCCGGCGGACAATCCGATCGTGTGTGGGCTTCATCGGACCTTCAGCGGACTTTTCCAGTCGCAAATCTGATGGACTTTAGATTTGGAACATGCTTCAAATCTTTACGTCGTAATTCGCCGGACCCAGAAATCCGCTCGTCTGTATGCTAGTCTGACGGACAAAAACAGACGCTAGGGCAGCTATTGGCTACTGGCTATCAACTTCCATATTTTAGTCCAGTGTACGTCATCACGTATGAATCCGTTGGACTTTTGTGGGATCATTTGTAGGCAAGTCCGTTCGTCAGAAAGTCCGTCGGAAGTCCGCCAAAAGTCCGTCGAAGGTCTGTCGCACAGGCTGTCGGACTTTTGTTGCTGAAAAGTCCGACCGTGTGTACACGACATTAGTCTCTAGTGTACTTACTTGCCAGATTAAGGGAGCTTCAGAAGTATACAGTAGAAGGCTATTTGTTAAGAAAAATATTATGAATGCTGCTGTTTAGGGATGGACCGAACGACCCCCTGTTCGGTTTGCATCAGAACTTTCAAACATTGCAAAAGTTCGGAACCTAATAACAAACCCCATTGAATTCTATGGAACCCAAACTGTGAAAATCAAAGTGCCCATTTTTAAGGCTTATATGCAAGTAATTTGGCATAAAATGGTTATGGGGGTCTGGGTACTGCCCTGGGGGACATGTATCAATGAAATAAAAGTTTGTAAAAAACGTCATTTTTAAATGAGCAGTGATTTATTGATGCTTAAAGTAAAAGCATAAAAATGAAAAACTCCTTTCAATATTGTGCCTGGGTGGGATCCCCTTAGTCTACCTGTAAAGTGGCACATCTGTACTGTGTATAGAACCTGCTGCAGCAATAATTGCATTTATAAAGGTTTCTTTATTTTGTAAGCAATGGCTTGCAGAGCCAGTCTGTATGATGAGGCCACAATGTAGTGCATTGAGAACAAGATTAGAGATTTTTTGGATAAATCCTGTTGCCTCTTTCACAGACTTTGGATAGAAGTAACAGGTGCAGAAAAATTGGTCTTTGGGTGTCGGTGGCGCCTTCACACCATAACCCTATTGAGGTACTCTTGTTGAAAGCAAGAATTGGCCTTGCTGTCAAAAATTGCAATGATATGCACCTGTCAAACAGGTGTGGAAAAATTGGTCTTTGGGTGTCGGTGGCACCTTCACACCATAACCCTATAAATATACTCTAAGATGAAAGCAAGAATTAGCCTTATTGTCAAACATGTAAATGATATGCACCTGTCAAACAGGTGCAGAAAAATTGGTCTTTGGATGTTGGTGGCACCTTCACACCATAACCTTATAAAGGTACTCTTGATGAAAGCAAGAAATGGCCTTGCTGTCAAAAATTGCAGTGAAATGCACCTGTCAAACAGGTGTGGAAAAATTGGTCTTTGGGTGTCGGTGGCGCCTTCACACCATAACCCTATAGAATTGTTGTTCTCATTCCCGCAGACCACCCTGGCGTTGGGCGGCTTTGCATTGCAGCTCTCTGCGATTCTGGATACTGTTTCACTGGATCGCTGATGCAGACGTGAGTTTGGACGAACAACCTTTAATTCATTTTATACAAGTAAAATATTTGTATACAAAACCTTTTTTCATTTCCTGTTTATTTACTGAAAATATGTATATTTTTTAATTTTTTTTTTTTATAAAAATATATTTTTTAGAATCATTCCATGACGTATGCTCCTGATGAGCGGTTGCTATACCGCGAAACGCGTAGAGCTTTGATTATTAGCAATCTTCACATATCATGGAATACCAAGATTTCAATGATTCCATTTACCTCCATAAGTATCTGTCATGGCATTAAATCCTTTTTATTATTTGCATTATTTGTCCTAATTTTCATGGCTCTCTTTGGGTCTAATCACAGTAAAATTTGTACACATGTATGTTGATTGTTATCTTTGCTCTCTGTGTGACAATGGATCATGACTTATTGTGCAACTTATGTGTATTTTATGTATAATCAATCCATGGTTTATTATATAGAGGCTTGATGCCCACAGCATTTTAGAGGTTGGATGCCCGAAATGTTTTTTATACACCATGGATTATACCAAATAAATGAATTTTGGTCACTTGACCTGCATTGTGCTGCTGTGTGCTTCATTTAAAGTCCCACTTCTCCCCCTTTTTTATAACCCTATAGAAGTACTCTTGATGGAAGCAAGAATTGGCATTGCTGTTAAAAATTGAAATGATATGCAGCTGTAAAACAGGTGTGGAAAAAATTGGTCTTTGGGTGTTATTCGTGCCCATGAAACCTGCACCAAAAAAATTCTGCCAGAGGAAATCAACACCCACAACACTAGGCAGCCTAGATGTCCTCCACCACAGGTATTTCTAGCAGCTCACCTCACAATGTGGACCCCCTGACTTAACAGGTAGGTCAGATACGCTTTCCCATAAAGGGTCAAAATGCAGGAAATCCACATCGGTAAATATAAGAACCACCAACGGCTGGAGTGGACATACGTTACAAACATGCCACTATCCAACGGTGCCTGGTGTATGAGCGTTCTGAAGATAAACACAATGATGATCGTTGGTGATGTCCCGTGATTCCTTCTGTTCCATGCGCGTTACGTCCTGTGAGCGGGACTTCGTCAGCGGACCACATGACAGAACGCGTATGGAATGGAAGGAATCACGTGACGTCACCTGCGACCATCATTGTGTTTATCTTTAGAATGATCATACACCAGGCAGTGGGTGATAGTGCCATGTTTGTAAGTTTAATCTTGATCTTTTAATAAATGAAGTTGAATACAGAGAGCATTATATATCTCCTTTCATTGCATGTACCTTGCCCAGTTGGAGTTCTGGTATATTGTATAAAGGAGATCATTTGACATATGTCCACTCCAGCCATTGGTGGTTCTCATATTTATGTGGATTTTCTGATTTTTGACCCTTTATGGGAAAGCGCATCTGACCTACCTGTTAAGTCAGGGGTCCACGTTGTGAGGTGAGCTGCTAGTGACACCTGTGGTGGAGGCTCTGCATATTGTCACCTGTATGAATATATGAATCACGAGTGGTCATTCCATTGGGAAGTTTTATTCATGAACTATTTATTCATGAACTTTATATCCAGCTTTTATTTAGTGCTGCACTAATTATTTTTATCATCATCTTACTGGGATTTGGTTTATTGACCCTGAGTGTACAGCAGCTTATTTATTTATTTATATTTTTCTTGTATATTTTGTGCTGATTGATTTTCTTTATAGCCTAAATGTCACGGTCCATGGAGTCTGCGGACAGACGCGTTCTATTATCAGTAACAAAACCTCCAGCAGCACTAAATGCCCGTTTGGAAAGCACGCTGGATGCAGGGCAGCCCTGCAGCTTAATTGCATACTGGGCATGTTATAGTCAGTGGTCTATTCTCATGACCCAGTAAGCCAGTGGATCGTCGACTGGAAAGCTCTCCATCTGTTTTTGCCCCTAAATAATCATCCACCATGTGATGCAGGCGCTGCTGATTGGATATGGAAGCTGACAGCCTGGGAGGCGAGGTTTAAAAAAATTGTAAAATTCATTACTTAGGCAGCCGCCTTCTCCACTGCTCCTCTCTTGACCAACAGAAGCCTCAAAACTACATTTTCCACGACACTGTAACCTACCAGAGTAGGGAAAAGCATTAGATAAATTCCTCTTTAAGGTGTCCTCAAGAGATTTCATCTTCTGCACTCTCTGTGGGGAAATGATGAGTTCTGAGACTTTCCCCATGTAATGGTGGTCAAGGAGGGTTGCCAACCAATAGTGATCCTTCTCCTTTACGCCACGTATTCTTGGGTCCTTTGAAGGACTTTGAAGCATGAGGAAGCTCATGCACCGTAAATTTGTGGAGGCATGAGAAGCAGACTCCTTGGGGTCACAGAGGATTATAGTATCTGGAACTGCCTCCTCCCAGCCACACACTACTCGCAAGGGTTCTGGGGATCTCTTACTGTTTGACGTATGTCTTCCTCTGCTATAATGCCTCCAAAACTGCCAGAATCCTCCTCCTCCTCTTTCTCCTCTAGTGTGTTCTGTGGCATAGGAACAATAGTGTCTGCATAAAGTGGGCCTTGACAGGAAAGGAAGTCCTCCTCTTACTCCCGCTGCTCTGCCTCAAGTGCCCTGTCCATAATGCCACCCAGAGTCTGCTCCAGCAGGAACACAACAGGGATTGTGTCACTGATGCATGCATCATCATGGCTTACCGTCCTTGTGGCCTCCTGAAATGGTGACAATACAGTGCATGCATCCTTTATGAGCAGCCATTGGGGAAAAAAAGCCGAGCTGACCTGAGCCTGTTGTTGTGCCATACTCACACAGGTACTCCTTGATGGCCCTCTGCTGCATGTGCAGCTGCTGCAGCATTGCCAAAGTTGAGTCCCACCTGGTGGGCATGTCACAAATCAGGTGGTTTATGGACCGGTGGAATTCCTGTTGATTTTCAGCCAACCGAGCACTGGCTGCATTCTTCTGGCCTGCTTTAGCAGATCTTCCAACCCTGGGTACCTATTTAGGAAATGCTGCACCACCAAATTCAGGATGTGTGCCAGGCATGGCACATGTGTCAACTTTACCTGTCTAGGGCGGACAGGAGGTGTGTGCCATTATCGCACCCCACCATTGAGCCCTGTCCTGCATCCTTCCGAGTTGCAAGCAGATGTGCTGCAAGGACCTGGGATACCCTGCGCTATACCATCATCCCTGTCAGTGGTAGCTGCTGAGAGGTTATGAGGTATAGCTGTGGCTGGAGGAACATGACTGCCAGTTTGTGTACCAGTGTTCTCCCCTCTCTGTAGGCTCATGTTCCTGCCTTCCTTAACCTCAGAACCAACATCTGAATCAAGTAATTGCTGCACATCATCAAGGAGCAAGTGGCTAACCGTGTGTTCAAATAACTCAGCTGACTCCTCCATGCCTGATGCTGGGGCTATGGCAGGAATAGCTGTGGACAAGGAGGCAGGTTAAGCCACTCTGGCAGCTGCAGTGGACTGCGAACCAGTCTCTGCTTGGGTGACGGAGGATGAGGAGGATGATGGCGGTTTAGTAAGCCAGTCCACCATCTCCTTTGCATGCTGTGGTGGATAGCATGGGCAACATCACTAAACAGTGGAAATAATATATATATATATATATATATATATATATATATATATATATATTCCTGCGCTATCATGTGAATATAGGAAAAATAACTGCTGCAAGCACCGAATAAGGGTCAATCCATACCCATATATATATATATATAATATATAATATATGCAAATAAACTGTGCATAATGCAAATAAACTGTGCAAACCAGCAATAAAGTCTTTTCTTGTGCAAAGTGCAAATAAACTGTGCAAAACAGCAATAAAGTCTTTTCTTCTGTGCAAATACCGCAAAGTGCAAAAGGTGCCAAAAATCAATTGTCTCCTCTTTGTGCAAACACACACACTAGTGAAAATGGCCTCTTACCTTGCGGTAATTCGGTAACCGCATGTGTATCGTAATAGAAATCTGTATCGTTTGATTCTTCCTTATACCGTAATCCTGGGCCAATGGCATGGATCTAATATATTGAATGATATTATTCTCCCAGTAAGTACATGGATAGCATTGGAAAGAAAAAAGGGGGGATTCCGGATTGTGTAGTATTTAAAAATCAAATACTTTTATTTCATAACAAACAGTGAAGGTACTCACATTGTATTCAAACTAGTAAACATGATGAAAACTCCACGAGCAGCGAGCTCGTATGCCAATGTCAGTTCCGGTGCCTTTTCGTCCCTACGCGTGGCGTCACGGTCACATGACTTCATCAGGGGCAGATAATAGGCACTGAAACTGTCTTTAAATAGTCTACATCATTGGATGTAATGGGTGGGCATTTTTTTTTGTAGCCCAATGCAAAATGTCATAGCGGCCATGTTTCAATAGATCTTTTCTTTAGAAAGAGCGTGGCCATTTTTTTGGTGGTTTCACGCTGCTACTAGGAAAAGCTATGCATGAACCATATGTTCAGAACGATGCATAGACTGTTAAAATAACTTGAACCACTGGAGTCATATTAAAATGGATTAAAAATAACTCAACATTAATATTAATTAAAAAAGGAGGACTTATATTACAAACAAATCCAGGGTGAGAGAAACACCAGAACTAACATATGCATAATAATATTGCTAATGAAAAAATAAATGCATCCATGTAATTTCCTATAATAATAGGTCTAGATAAATATAGAATAGATTAATAAAACCAATGCTAAAAAATAGTACTATAATACCGTTAAGCTAATGGCATAATGGTATTAATTAAATATATTACTGAGAGGAATGTGTAAAAGGGGAGTGAGCATAAGTATAATATAGGGTACTGTGACATACTGAGAAACAAATCTTCCATAAAAATATTATAAATACTAAAATGAATATATGTTTCTAAAAAGTATATTAGATTATTACTGTAAAAATGACTACTGTAAAAAATACTAAAAATTATAAAAAAATAGTATTTCTATAAAAATATGAAAATATTTAGAAATCACTAAGAAAACAGTTCAGATCAAATTCGATATTAAGCCTCGAGGTGAGAAAGTGTCTAATGTCAAAATCGATTTTGACTCTAGCTGACTAAGAGTCCTCACTTTGTGGCCTACCTGCCAATGTTTAATATATAGTTCTATTCCCCAGAATATTACATTGGTGGGATCTTTATTGTGATATAAAAGGAAATGTTTTGATACACTGTGCTTATCATATCCATTGAGAATATTTTGGACATGCTCCTTGATGCGCATCTTCAGGGGTCTTCTGGTGCGTCCAATGTACTGTAAACCACAGCTACATTCAAGGGCGTATACAGCCCCTTCCGTATTACAGCATATGAAGTCCTTGACCTCATAAGTATCCCCTGTACTTGTAGACATAAAATTGTTATTGTTATTATTTTTGTTTGGGCGTTTGGTTTTTGAACACGCAAAGCACCGTTTACAGATAAAAACCTTTTCCCATAAAAAAAGTAAAACCTCTTATTGGTGGGTCTAGTACATTCTTTATCACTTTGTCTCGGATGGTTGGTGCTCTTTTATATACAAATCTGGGGTTGGTTGGTAGTACATCCTGTAATTGTTTGTCAGCCAAAAGTATGTGCCAGTGACGCTTGACGATTTTGTGTTGTACATTGTAGTCAAGGACAATCGGTGCTATAACCATTGATGACTCCTGTTTTTTCTTGTCTTTAATTAGATCATTACGATTCATTTCTGCAACCTCCATTATCTTCTTTTTTATGAATTCATTATCATAACCTTTCTTAATGAATCTGTGTCCCATATTTTCAGCCTGAGCCAGAAACATATTTTTATTAGTACAGTTGTTTCTCAAGCACATTAATTGTCCTTTAGGGATATAGGGATATTATAGAGCCAATTTCTGTGGTCACAGCTTTCCACTGGAAGGTAGGTATTCCTATCTATGTTTTTAAAGTGTGTTTGTGAAGTTAGTTTCAAGCCTTTTGTATGATTTCCAAATCAAGGAATGATATATTCTTTTCACTGTTGCCCCAGGACAATTTGATTGATATTCCTATCATTTATATTTAAATTTTCTATAAATAGGGTCAGCTGATTAAAATCTCCTTTCCACCGGACAAAAATATCATCGATATATCTTTTGTATATCGTTATTCACCAGGTCTGTTTTTAAAAACATTTTACTCTTCCCACTGGGCCATGAATAGGCCTTCCACACTAGGGGCAAATTTTGCTCCCATAGCAACTCCGGTTTGTTGATGGTAATAATGCCGTTTATACCAAAAATAATTGTTCTTCAGACAAAAGTCCAAACATTTTATCAAGTATTTCCTTTGAACACAAGATAACATAGTGTGTGTCCTAAGGCCCCATTTGGCAGCTTCAAATCTTGATGGTGAAATATTATAATATATAAAGATGTTACACCGGCTGTAGCCATAATCCAGGGTCCTTCTTCTCTAGGGATATCTTCTATAATCTGTAACATATGTTTTGTGTCCCTTAGATAGGCTCTTGTATTTTGCATGGCTGGTTGCAGGTAA
The DNA here is from genome assembly GCF_042186555.1 of Aquarana catesbeiana. Classification (NCBI taxonomy): domain Eukaryota; kingdom Metazoa; phylum Chordata; class Amphibia; order Anura; family Ranidae; genus Aquarana; species Aquarana catesbeiana. Next base: position 49,823,227 of record NC_133327.1, on the reverse strand, counting down.
TAATCTATACATTGGCCCATTCTGGATGTCAGCGAGTCTATTCCATTCACTATTGGCCTTGGAGGGGGATTTGTCTTGTCCTTATGTATTTTTGGTAGTGAATATATAATTGGTGTATGACAGGAGTCGGGTATTAGGAATCTGGCTTCTTTTTTATTAAGTATATTCTTCCTTAACCCCACATGTACTACTTGCTCAAGTGCATTTCTGCACTTGAACATGGGATTACTTAATAATCTACTGTATGTACTATCATCTTCCAGCAAATTCTTCATACTATTATTATATTGTTCTTTCAAGAGGATCATGATCCCGACTCCCTTGTCCGCTGGTCGAATAACAAGATCTTTCCTCTTTATAAGTTTTCGAATGCCACTTTTTATGTAACTTGGTTCTTCCTTATTCTTTATCCTCAAGTCTTTAAGTTCCTGTAAAACCACTTTTTTAAAAACCTCAATATATTTATTGTCTATAATGGGGAGATTAAAAATAGATTTGTTTCTCAGTGTGCTGTGTAAAATATCATCATCTCCTGCTACTGGCAGTCTGGATTTAATCGGATTTCCTGTAATGTATTTTTTGACATTTAACTTTCTCACATATTTCTGAATGCCTATATATGTTTGGAACTTGTCTAAATTAAATCACTTAGATTAAAAATGGCCTCTCCTTTTATTCTCTTTTGCTTTTGTTCTCTCTTGGTGGGTAGTTCTCCCCACCTCTGTCTAAAAAAGACCTATTGTCATCTGGGCCGGCATAGTGTGTTGGGTGATGTCTATCATATCTTTCTTCCTCATATTGATTCCTTAAGGGGGCATAATAATTATAGGTAGGTATAGGGCTACGTTCGTTCTGGCGATAGTTTCTCTGTTGTGGGCCTCTTCTTTCTCCATGTCCATATTCATGGACTGGACTCCTTCCACTTTGCCCATATGGTTCATATGGTGGTACCCTATTATCTCTATATTCATATGCGAGTTTTCTGTTGTCTCTATATTCTTGTGGTGGTCCTCTGTATTCTCTTTGATCATATGATGGTTTATACCAATTGTTATTCCCATTCTGGGGTCTCCAGTTGTTCTTCCAGTGGTATGGTTTCTTCCATTCGTTTTGTGGTGTCCAATCATTATACGGGGGTCTACTATCCACCCGATATGGAGTATGTTGTTATTGATTCCCATATCTTTCATCGTGTGTCTGTTGCCTTGGGGTCACAACTCCATTTCTATCTCTGGAGTCCTGATACCCTCTATTTTGTGTATTATGCCCAGGTTCTGCATTTACATGTTGTGGGTGAACCTTCACTGTTTTTTCAGGTGTAGAGTACGCAGAGATAGGATCCATCTGACCAAGTTGGCTTTGCCATTTAAAAACTTGGTCTGTTTGAAAATCATTCATATTTCTAATGTACTTCTTGTTTTTCCTTTTTTGTACTTCTCTATCCTTAGTGAGATCCTTATTCAATTGTGCTGTGAGTGTTTTGAACTCAGCTGTCTCTTTATGCACTTCCAATTCCTCCCTTATTTCACCAATCATTTGATCAATTTTCCTAGTCTTTCTTTGCTTTCTTTAAAAAAAAATGTTAACAATTCTAAAACTCTCTCATTGAAGAATTTAAACCATTCGTCAATGGATTCCTGGTCCACCAAACCATCATTTGGTGGTACATACCATCTGAGTCTTCTTGGGACAATATTATCTTTAAGGTATGTTTTGAAAGTGCTTACATTCCACCATAACTCACTTTCTTCTCCATATTATGTGCCCATTTTCTCATTAGACTCTCTAGGTCTACATTTTTATTGTTATTAAGTGTTCTTGCATAGCAAGACCACTTACTGTTATCTCACATATATATTATTCTTATTATTATAGCCAAATTTACCACCCTAACTCCTCCCACAGTTTTTACACTACATAGACAAGTAATATACCGAAACGTGCGGATTGTTCCCGAATGGTGTGCTATTACTTTGTGGAACGTTTCGCCGAATGGTTCACGAAATATCGTCGTTTTTGCGGCGAAATTGGTCCCATAGGAATGAATGGCAAAATGTTCAAAAGGAAATGTTGCTAGGAAACAGTGGTTGTAAACACAAGATGCTGAGACACCCCAAATGCATGTGACTTCATCTGCTAGACTTGATAATGCTTGTAGACTCCTCCCACATTTTCCACACTACAGAGACAAGTAATATACCGAAACGTGCGGATTGTTCCCGAATGGTGTGCTATTACTTTGTGGAACGTTTCGCCGAATGGTTCACGAAATATCGTCGTTTTTGCGGCGAAATTGGTCCCATAGGAATGAATGGGGAAACTAGAGTGGGAGATGACAAAAACTGAAAAATCAGAACATGATTTCTAAACTGCCGCCACTCCCTCATTTTCAAGCCCACCTACACAAATCTTATATCAAAACGTTCAGCTATCCCTGCTGCCACTAAACATGTCCACGGCTAAGCCATAGTCCTGATAGTTTTCACAATATGACCATTTGTTTGTAACTCACGCCGTCCATTGACATTCATTGAAACTACACTCTAGCCCCCTCCAAATTTGAAGGGCAATTTCTAAACTGCGACCGTGCCTTCATTTTTAATATTTCACAGACATACTATACATCAAAATCTAGGTCTGGGTCTTGTGATTCTCACAATATAAAGATCTTCGCTGTAGGATGTATAGTTTTTAAAATACGGCCATTTGTTTAGAGGTCATTTCAGGAAATTTTAGCCATTAATCAGAGTGTACTGTTAGTGTTTGTTTTGTTGCCATGGTTACCAAAGCTTCTGTTATACACAGGGGGGGAGGTGGCTGGAGCATCTCAGCTGATTACAGAGCCCGGGGGAGGGGACAGACACACCATGTACTGATTTATAATAGAGGAATATGATGGGGCAGTTTTGATGGGGTAATTCTGATGGGGCAGTTTTGATGAAGTAGTATTTGGGAAGCATAAACAGGGCATGAGAGTTGCTAGGAAACAGTGGTTGTAAACACAAGATGCTGAGACACCCCAAATGCATGTGACTTCATCTGCTAGACTTGATAATGCTTGTAGACTCCTCCCACAGTTTTTACACTACAGAGACAAGTAATATACCGAAACGTGCGGATTGTTCCCGATTGGTGTGCTATCACTTTGTGGAACGTTTCACCGAATGGTCCACGAAATATCGTCGTTTTTGCGGCGAAATTGGTCCCATAGGAATGAATGGCAAAATGTTCAAAAGGAAATGTTGCTAGGAAACAGTGGTTGTAAACACAAGATGCTGAGACACCCCAAATGCATGTGACTTCATCTGCTAGACTTGATAATGCTTGTAGACTCCTCCCACATTTTCCACACTACAGAGACAAGTAATATACCGAAACGTGTGGATTTTTCCCGATTGGTGTGCTATTACTTTGTGGAACGTTTCGCCGAATGGTCCACGAAATATCGTCGTTTTTGCGGCAAAATTGGGTGGGAGGTAACAAAAGCTGACAACCCCATGATCAGCCAAAACATTATGACCACCCCATGATCAGCCAAAACATTATGACCGCCCCATGTAAAAAAAAAAAATATTTTTGAAAAAAATAAAAATTAATTTTTGAAAAAAAAAAATATTTTTGAAAAAAAAAAATATTTTTGAAAAAAAAAAATATTTTTGAAAAAAATATATATTTTTGAAAAAAAAATTACTTTTGAAAAAAAAAAATTAAAAAAAAAATCATTTTTGAAAAAAACAAAATTCATTTTTGAAAAAAAAAATATTCATTTTTGAAAAAAAAAATCATTTAAAAAAATCATTTTTGAAAAAACAAAAAAACAAAATCATTTTTGAAAAAACAAAAAAACAAAATCATTTTTGAAAAAAAAAAATCACAAAGCTCTGAGGGGAATTATAGCTCCTCTCACACAGCTCTAAGGACAATTATAGCTTTATAGCTCCTCCCACACAGCTTGGAGGGAAGTTATAGCTCCTCCAATACAGCTTTGAGGGGAATTATAGCTCCTCCCACACAGCTCAAAGGGGAATTATAGCATTATAGCTTAGCATTATAGCTCCTCCCACACAACTCTGAGGGGAATTATAGTTTCTCCCACACCGCTGTGAGGGGAATTATAGCTCCTCCTACACAGCTCTGAGGGGAATTACAGCTTAGCATTATAGCTCCTCCCACACAGCTGAGGAGAATTAGAGCTCCTCCCACACAACTCTGAGAGGAATTATAGTTTCTTCCACACCACTGTGAGGGGAATTATAGCTCCTTTTAAACAGCTCTGAGGGGAATTATAGCTTCTCCCACACAACTCTGATGGGAAATGTAGCTTCTCCCACACAGCTCTGAGGGGAAATATAGCTTCTCCCACACAGCTCTAAGGGGAATTATAGCTCCTCCCACACAACACTAAGGGGAATTGTATCTCCTCCCACACAGCTCTGAGGGGAATTATAGCATTATTGCTCCTCCCACACAGCTCAGAGGGGAGTTATAGCTCCTCCCACACAGCTCTGAGGCGAATTATAGCTCCTCCTCCAACACAACTCTGAGGGGAATTATAGCTCTTCGAACAAAGCTCTGAGGAGAATTATAGCTCCTTCCACAAATATCATCATGCCATCTAAAGGAAAGAGATCTAAAGCTGCAAAGATACGCTGGACTAAACTGGATCCGGAGCCCCACAGCAGCATAGTGGATATGGAGGTTTGTGACAGTGAATGTGCCCAGGAGGTACATAGTGAACCTGTGGTGTCATTTTCATGTTCAACTCAGTGTCAAGTTCAAGAGCACAGTGACAGTGTGATGGGCACTTCTGAAAACCATGGCATGCAAGAACCATGTGTACCAAGTGAGATTTCTGTGCAGGCATCATTTCATCAGGGTCATCATGGCTATGGAAGGTTAAGGAACAAACAGTGTACATGCATGGCTCTGACATTTTTGGCATACCACAGTGAGCTTGATGATGTGAGAAAGGGTGATCTTGATCAAATACTGAAGAAGGGCAACAGCTTGTATGGCTCAACAATAAAACAGCTAAAACAAAGAAATGTCTATCAGCATCAACACTTGACAATGGAAGAAGTGCCCCTCAGAGTCAACACTGACAAATATGAGTATAACGTTGTTAAATCTCCAGTGTTATCGGAATGTATGAGAGACACGGTAGACGGTGACAACCAAGGTTGGTTTGTTGACCTCTCCACAAGACTTCAGTGCCTCAATGCAGATGTTACACATGCACTTTTTATAGTAGTGCCATATTGCATTGCATTGTTCAGAGACAAGTCTGGGAGATATGGACTGTTTGATTCTCATAGTCGAAATAAGGATGGACTTCCTGCCACTGGAAAAGGAAAAGCTGTTATGATCACTTTTACACATTTGAGTGATATGGGGGCAAGGATTTATAAGTTGTATGAATTGCTCCTTACAGACACCAGAGGCCCTATTGATGGACTGCAGTATGACTTCATGCCAGTCTCATTTCATCTTGCAAGACGTCTGTCAGATGGTTTGCTGTCCCCACTGGTGCAATCTGATAAACCACATAATGCAAAGCATGTGGAGAACAAAGTGACACAGATGACCAAAGATGTAACACACACTGGATTCCCAGCCAGCAAGCATTCTCCACGGTCAGTTGATGCGAAATCCTCACAGGGCATATGGAAGGACAGTAAGGCATTGTCCAAATTAAATGCACAGAGACGACAAAAACTGAAGACAAGACACAGAAATGAAAGAAGGCGTGATTTCAAGGCTACAAAGATGTCTGTCACCAATAAGAAAAGGACATACATCACCAGCCGATACAGAGCAGATGCTGATTTTAAGTTGAAGCAGAAGCAATATATCATTCGCAAATATGCAACAGATGCCAATTTCAACTTGAAGCAGAAGCAATACATCACCAGAAAATATGCGACAAATGCAGATTTCAACTTGAAACAGAAGCAGTACACCACCAGAAAATATGCGACAAATGCAGATTACAACTTGAAGAAGAAGCAATACATCACCAGAAAATATGCCACAAATGTCGATTTCAAGTTGAAGCAGAAGCAATACATCACCAGAAAATATCATAATGATCCTGCTTTCAGAAAACTTCACTTGCAACATTGCATGAGTTACATGAAAATGAAGCGTCAAACTCAAGCAGATTTTCGCATAACCCATAAGATGCAATGTGCCTTCAAAATAAGAATGAAATACAGACGATGGACTCGTGTCATGCGGGAATGCAGTCAACCAGTGGACAACAGCCTAATGCAGACAGCTATATCCACTTTCCATGAATGCATTAAAGCTGGGCCAACATTTGTGTGCACGATGTGTCATCGCACCCTTTTCCCTAACCAAGTGAAACATTGCATTCACAGCAATTACAAGAAGAATCTACACATTGTTGCTGCCTGTTTGACAGGGAAATATGTCCATGTGTGCAACAATCACTGTCAAGGACCTGAACAATGCACCGTACCAGATGAAAGGACCAAAGAATGGATTTGTCACAACTGTGATTTACATTTAAAAGCAGGACACAAATCATCCATCGCTGTAGCTAACAACATGGAGCTGGCGCCCATTCCCCCAGAGCTCTGCGATTTGAATGTGCTGGAAAGACAACTTTTGGCCAAAATACTGCCATTTGCCAAGATCATCACACTTCCCAAAGGTCGACAGGCAGCTATACATGGCGCTGTAGTGTGTGTGCCATCCGAGGTGGAAACCACGGTCAATACTCTACCAAGATCGCACAGCAAATCCCAGTTACACAGAGTGAAGCTGAAAAGACGTCTGACTTACAAAGGCCACCAGCTGTTTCATTATGTCAACATGGGAAATGTAGTAGCAGGTCTGTCAAAACTCATTGACACACACCCCGACTACAGTGACATTTCAATTAGAGTGGATGAGACAATCGCTGATGATGATGATAATGATGATGGGATGGAACTCGACAGTTGTGACGAAACTGAAATGATGGAGATACTTGAACGCATCGAAAATTGTGATCCATCAGAGGTACAGTCTGCATGTTTACCGGCTGCTTCTGAGCAACAGGAAGGCCATGACCAACAACCTCCCAATGCAGAGGATGAGAAGGATACACTAAGACCTGGAATTGGCCTAGACAGTTGTTTGCAGCCATCTGACCTTGGAGAGGAAGCACTGACACACGGTGATGGAATATTCAGCATTGCACCTGCACAAGGAAACACACCTGTCAGCTTCTTTAAAGTTCCTAGGCTTGAGGCAATGGCTTTCCCTGTTCAGTTCCCTACTGGACAGAATACATTGGACCAGGCAAGACAAGTCAAACTGTCCCCGAGCATGTATTTCAATGCAAGGCTTTTTTGTGTTGATACTCGTTTTGCAAGAGACACAAGCTACCTCTTCTTTGCGCAGTTTGTCACAGAAACACACATGGCCAAAAGCAGCATGTCCATCCAGTTAAGGAAAGGAAAACCCAATACCAGGGATGGACGGAAAATATCCAACAAGCTGCTACAGGACAAGTGTGAGGTTGAGAGGTTGGTGCGAAACCGAGATGCCACAAGGTTCATGCAACCACTGAGAGGGAGTCCAGCTTACTGGGATAAAAATCTGAAGAATTTGCTAGCCATGGTCAGACAATTGGGTAAGCCAACATTTTTTCTTACCTTCTCTGCTGCAGAATTCAGATGGCCAGAGGTAATAACGGCAATAAAGGCACAACAAGGTCAAAAGGTGGATTTTGCGGGGCTAGACTGGGCTGAAAAGTGTGACATTCTTCGAGGCAACCCAGTGACCACCATGCGCATGTTTAACAAACGGGTTGATGCTCTGATGCGAGAGCTGCTGTTGGGTCCTGCACAGCCAATTGGTGAAGTTATCGATTACTTTTACCGGGTTGAATTTCAGGCGAGAGGGAGCCCTCATATACATTGTCTCTGTTGGGTAGCAGGAGCTCCTATATTTGGACAAGACAGTGATGACAAGGTGTGTGCCTTTATAGATCATAACATCTCATGCCAGCTGCCTGATGAAGCCAAACAGGCCTTACTTCACAGATTTGTAACAGAACTTCAAATGCACAGCAGATCTCATTCAAAATCATGCAAGAAAGGTAACAGAGTATGCAGATTTGGATTTCCAAAGCCACCTATTAGAAAAACGAGGATAACTTACCCGATGCCAGAAGAACAAGGAGATTGTGCAATGAAACCACAAGCAGCCAAAAACAAACTGAAACCAGTCTGGGATTTGCTTAATAACCCAAAAGTGCAGCTTGAAGACATGTCACAGCTACTGGCACAGTGTGATATGACTTTGAATCAGTACAACTCGTACATTCAGGCATTGACCTCCTCAAGCGTGATTCTAATGAAGCGTGATGTCAAGGACTGCTGGGTGAACAACTACAATCCACATTTACTGACGGCCTGGAACGCCAACATGGACATCCAGTACATTCTTGATGAGTATGGTTGCATCATGTACATGTTGTCCTACATATCCAAGCCAGAACGGGAGCTGAGTGACTATCTCAAAACAATAGTCAAAGAAATGAGCCCAGAAACAGCGACAGAACGAGAAGAAATGAAAGAGGTTCTTCAGGCTTATTCAAAACACAGAGAGGTCAGCGCCCAGGAGTCTGTGGCCCGTACGTGCAGCTTGAAAATGAAGTCTTGCTCACGTGAGGTTGTTTTTCTGCCAACTGGGGACAACGCACTGAAAATGAGTCTCCCGCTCAGTGCATTGCAGAACAAACCAGCCGATTCTCTTAATGTGTGGATGACGAGTTTTGTCGACAAATACAGAGCCAGACCCGAAACACCAGAGTTTGAGTCCATGTGTCTGGCAGACTTTGCATCCCATTACAGGGTTGTCTATGGCAAGCAGAAGGAAGATGGCAAGCAAAAGGAAGACAGCAAGCGTGTCAGCCTATTGAATGAAATGGGAATGATTCAAAAACGCACGAGAGGGAAGCCTGCAATCATCAGGTACGCACGCTTCTCAGAGAAGAAGGACCCTGAGAACTACTACGGCAGACTGCTTAAACTCTACCTCCCCCACCGTTCAGAGTCATCACTGAAAACTGTAAGGTTCCCAACACACCAGGATTTTTACAAAGGCGCCTGTGTGAGCTTACCAGGAGAAGAAGCAATCCGAGCAGTGTCTGCAATTGTTACCAGCAACCAAAAGAAGTTCGAACAACACAACAAAATTGTGGAACAAGTCTTGGATGACTTTGTAAAAAACGGCCCTGTTGAAGATGCTTGGAACACCTTTGCCCCAGAAGCTGAGTTGGATAGGTTGGAATGTATAGAGGAACGCAAAGAAGGGGAGCCACTTCATGAGAATGAACAAGATGATGTTCCGGAGTATACACGTCACAAACAAACAGGTGGTATTGCGCTTACTGTGAAGGCCCCACAAATGTGCCCTGATTTCCTTCGGAAAATGTACAGAAACCTTAACCGGACACAAGCTCAGACATTCTACTCAGTTTGTGACTGGTGCACTAACCGTGTGCGTGGCCTAAATCCTGACCCATTCTATTACTTTGTCACTGGTGGTGCAGGGACAGGCAAATCACACCTGATAAAGTGCATCTATGCTGAGGCGACAAAGATACTCTGTAAACTTACCAGACTACGTGAGGAAGCAGACATATCCATGCCCAGCGTTTTACTAACTGCATTTACAGGAACAGCAGCTTTCAACATTTCAGGCAACACTTTGCATTCTCTGCTGAAGTTGCCAAGAAGCTTGAAGCCACCCTACCAAGGACTTGGAAATCTAATAGATGAAGTGAGGGCACAGCTGTCAAATGCGGAGATCATTGTTATTGACGAGGTGTCAATGATTTCAAAGCCTCTGTTTGCCTACATCAACTGGAGATTACAGCAAATCAAAGGCAGTAAGAAACCTTTTGGTGGTATGTCAGTACTAGCAGTAGGAGACTTTTACCAGGTCCCCCCGCTGGGAAAAAGTAAGCCACTCTGCGTGTTTGAGGAAAATACCAATGACGTCTGGAAAGACAACTTTCAGATGATCACGCTGACAGAGATCATGCGACAGAAGGATGACATTTCATTTGCTGAGCTTTTGAATAGAATCAGAGTCAAGCAGAAGACTGTCACCTTAAGCAATGATGACAAAGCTCTGCTTGCTCAGGCTTTTACAGATCCCACCCACTGCCCTAATGACGTGCTACACATATTTGCCACCAACAAAGAGGTTCACAAACATAATGCTGCAACTGTGTCTGTTCTCCATTCAAACAACACCAACATAGATGCCGACGATTACAGAAAAGACCCTAAGACAGGAGTGATGCTGAGGCAACACCAACCTTTCAAAGGACACAAAGACAATCTGATTGACACACTGCAAGCAGCTGAAGGTGCCCGTATCATGATCACAAGAAACATTGATGTAGAAGATGGGCTTGTTAACGGGACATTTGGCAAGATTGCAAGAATAATCATCCAGACTGAGAATGGTGCTACTACGGTAAACAAGCTTGGGCTTGTGCTGGACAATCCAAATGCAGGACAGAGATACCGTAACAAGTCGTCTTGTGATGCTGACAACTTGGTGTACATAGAAAGGGTAGAGGAAAACCTGAGACAGAAAGAAGTTGTTCGCAGGCAGTTCCCCCTGAAGTTGGCTTTTGGATGTACGATTCATAAGTGTCAGGGGATGTCGATACAGTCGGCAGTGGTCTCATTGAAACGGGTCTTCCAACCGGGAATGGCCTATGTTGCTCTGAGTAGAACGACTACACTACAAGGACTGTACATAACCGACTTTGATGAGAAGAAAATCTTTGCTGATCCTGAAATCACAGCTTCCCTGGATTCAATAAAGAAAGCATCACTGGAAAGTGTTATGCCCCTCTTAAAGTTTCTACAGACAACAGACAAACAGCAAACATTAACAGTTATCCATCACAACACGGAAGGATTACCAGCTCACATTGAAGATATCAAATCTCACCATGAGTTGACACTTGGAGATGTTTTATGTTTCACTGAAACTCATCTCTCAGGCTCTTCTGTTGCTGAAAGTCTCCAGCTGGAGGGCTACAACCTGTTCAAACGCAACAGACACCTCTCGTACACAAACCTTCCTGACATTGCAAGTATAAGTGGCGGAGGTGTCGCCTTGTATGTCAGAAACCATTTCAAGGCCTATGAAAAGCAGTATCATCACAATGTGACTGACTTGGAGTTCTTGGTTGTCAAACTGGAGTCCCCTGTACAAGCTTTGATCGCTGTCATTTACAGGCCACCGGATTACAGTATTGGCCAATTCCTTACTAACCTGCTGGGCCTCTTGGAATCTTTGGAAATAATGGATTGCCAACCTATAATACTCTGTGGAGATTTCAATGAAGATTTTCTGTGCAGAGAAAAGAAGCCAATATCTGACCTTCTTCACTCAAGAGGATATACTCAACTGGTCTGGGCAGCCACCACAGAAAAAAACACACTGTTGGATCACATTTACATCTCCAGGGTGCAGCAGTGTCTCCAGTCAGGAGTACTGCACAGTTATTACAGCTACCATTATCCTGTGTATTGTATTTTGAGCAGTGGTTGTGAACACGCTTAGAGCCTGCATAAACAGGGCATGAGTGTTGCCAGGAAACAGTGGTTGTGAGACAGTGGTCATCAAACAGATAAAGTGGCAATGAGGGTCAGTTTACGTGGCCATAGTTATGTGGGACCATTTACAATTAGCTAAACATCATTCTCTATATTTCATGTTCGGTGTACTTGTTAGACACTGAACTCACTTACTCCCCCCCATCCATCACAGACATCTGTCCTCATCATATAGTAAGAGGAATACCGCGCTGTAGTGCACCCAAAAAGGGTACCTGTTCGTGAAATATTGTGAATGACCAAATAGGGGATAACCAAAATAGTGATGAAAATTAATTAGTGAAAAAAAATTTAAAAAAACTACATAATAACAAAAGCAGCCACTCTATGTGAGATACACACACTAATACAACAATATAACAAATATAGCAGCGCTGTAAATAGGAGTAAATACTAGTACCAGTGTTGAATAGGACTAATTGGTTAGAACCCAAATTAAATAACTAACACAGTTCTTGAAACCTAAATCAATAAGTGTTCACTGGACAGTCCTAACACAGTGAATAAAGTCCAAATAAATGTTGTGAAAATACATAGGCTCAGACCCCATTTTTTTAAAGCAGGAAATGTAAAATAGAAAAAATTCCTCCACCGCACCACGGTGGTAGCTGAAAATAAAATGCGCGCTTACCAAACGGCAAGCACAAGGGGGCTTGCGACCTTAACCCGGTCAGGGCCTTTCATTGGATGGGCTTCTAGGAAACGACATGCCACTTCATACAGCCAAAGGGTGATGATACCACTAGTCCACCAAGTCACAGGAAATCACTCTTATCATGGAGATTAATAAAAGACTCCTAGCTGGGGGGTTGTTCTCATTTAGGGGTACCCCGGGAAAAGAGAGGGAAACAACATAGCGTAATCCTGGTTTTGAGGTTTATTAAAAGAATTAAAATAACACTTACAGTGTAGCAGATTCAAATAAGCATAAGAAGCCGGCTGGCTAAAACGATCACCCGTCCTACAGACGGTAGATGCAGCACGTCAGCTCGCCCTATCACACTGTCCTCATCACACTCACCCTCTCCTTCCTGTGCTATAGCCTGCTTGCTGATTAGTAAGACAAAGAAACAGCAAGGAGCAAAACTGCAGAGAAACTGAAAATTTGTAAGGGTTTAAAGTATATGCTTTAATGAATTGCCTTGTATCCAAAAAGTTCAAAAAGTTGACTGTTCAAAATGTTAATGTTAATGTATAACGGAAATATACCGCCAGTTCGCTTGTGATGCAATATATTGAAATTATATGTACACTGTGTAAACTGTTTTTGACACACTTGATTTTGGGACGCGAGTCCGTCAGGTGCTATGCTTTGGCTGGGGCGGAATAAATCCTGGTAACCCTTAAGTCTGTGTCCGACAAAGTCATTTACTGATATTTCTACCTTCTACATCATTAGCACTTGTGCACTTTTTAAATTTGATCAATCAATTGGTTAGTGTAATGTTTACTATCTTTACTCACTACAAACACTCCACACAGTTACTCTGCCCATCTGCCCAGTTCAACCTTTCCACAGTTACTCCAACCACACAACAGTTACTCCAGGCACTCCCCCCAGTTACTCCGCTCACTCCAGATGTAGAGGCAAGAACACTTTTCACAATTTCCCCAGAAATTGTACCTTTTCTAGTTAGTATTTGTAGTATTAAAAATTTCTTCTAAAATTACTTGTCTCTTCTCCATAAAAGTAACACATCCATAGTAGCTGTGAGAATGGGTGGGATATGCTCAAACCAATAATAAAATATATATATATTTCTGTGCTATTATGTGAATATAGGAAAAAAAACTGCTGCAAGAACCGAATAAGAGTCAATCCATACCCATACGCATAAATATAAAAGGGGTATCTGGTGCTGCACTGTTAAACAAACAATCCAAGTAATCCGAATATTCAAACTCTATCAAGAAGCAATGAGCTGCTAAAGGTAGTAGTACACATAAAAATCAAAATCAATAAATGAACACCAACACATCAATAGTGTAAAAAATCTCCAAAGTGTTCTGTTATAGTGACTAATTCAAAAGTACAGAGTGGTAGTGCATATAATGTGGTATTAGAAAAAGTGCTATGCAATGGAATTTTTCCTCCGTAAATAAAATCGTATGCAAAATGCAAATGAACTGTGCAAAATGCAAATAAATTGTGCAGACCAGCAATAAAGTCTTTTCTTCTGTGCAAAAGGTGCCAAAAATCAGTTGTCTCCTCTTTGTGCAAACACACACTAGTGAAAATGGCCTCTTACCTTGTGGTAATGAGGTAACTGCATGTGTATAGCAATAGAAATCTGTATAGTTTGATTCTTCCTTATACCATAATCCTGGGCCAGTAAATGATATTTTTCTCCCAGTAAGTACATGGATAGTATTGGAAAGAAAAAAGGGGGGATTCCGGATTGTGTAGTATTTAAGAATCAAATACTTTTATTTCATAACAAACAGTGAAGGTACTCACATTGTATTCAAGCTAGTAAACAGAACTCCACGAGCAGAGAGCTCATATGCCAACGTCAGTTCTGGTGCCTTTTCGTCCCTATGCGTGGTGTCATGGTCACGTGACTTCATAAGGGGATGATAATAGGCACTGAAACTGTCTTTAAATAGTCTACAGCATTGGATGTAATGGGTGGCCTTTTTTTGTAGCCCAATGCAAAATGTCATAGCAGCCATTTTTCAATAGATCGTTTCTTTAGAAAGAGCGCGGGCATTTTTTTGGTGGTATCACGCTGCTACTAGGAAAAGCTATGCATGAACTGTATATTCAGAACGATGCATAGACTGTTAAAATAACTTGAACCACTGGAGTCATAAAAATAACTCAACAATAATATTAATTAAAAAAGGAGGACTTAAATTACAAACAAATGCAGGGTGAAAGAAACACCAGAACTAACATAGGCATAATAATCATGCTAATGAAAAAATAAATGCATCCATGTAATTTCCTATAATAATAGGTCTAGATAAATATAGAATAGATTAATAAAACCAATGCTAAAAAATAGTACTATAATACCGTTAAGCTTATGGCATAATGGTATTAATTAAATATATTACTGAGAAGAATGTGTAAAGGGGGAGGGGTAGAAACGATCTATTGAAACATGGCCGCTATGACATTTTTCATTGGGCTACAAAAAATGGCCGCCCATTGCATCCAATGCTGTAGACTATTTAAAGACAGTTTCAGTGCCTATTATCATCCCGTGATGAAGTCACGTGACCGTGGCGCCACGCGTAGGGACGAAAAGGGACCAGAACTGACGTTGGCATACGAGCTTGCTGCTCGTGGAGTTGTGTTTACTAGTTTGAATACAACGTGAGTACATTTACTGTTTGTTATGAAATAAAAGTATTTGATTTTAAATACTACACGATCCAGAATCCCCCCTTTTTTCTTTCCAAAACTATCCATGTACTTACTGGGAGAAAAAGATCATTCAATATATTAGATCCATGCCATTGGCCCAGGATTACTAAGGAAGAAGCAAACGATACAGATTTCTATTGATATACATATGCGGTTACCTCATTACCACAAGGTAAGAGGCC
The DNA here is from genome assembly GCF_042186555.1 of Aquarana catesbeiana. Lineage (NCBI taxonomy): Eukaryota > Metazoa > Chordata > Amphibia > Anura > Ranidae > Aquarana > Aquarana catesbeiana. The sequence goes on along the minus strand of NC_133327.1, from coordinate 49,808,012 downwards.
ATTTTCACGAGTGTGTGTGTTTGCATGAAGAGGAGACAATTGATTTTTGGCACCTTTTGCCCTTTGCGGTATTTGCACAGAAGAAAAGACTTTATTGCTGGTTTGCACAGTTTATTTGCATTTTGCACAGTTCATTTTCATTTTGCACACGATTTTATTTACAGAATAAAAATTCCATTGCATAGCACTTTTTTTAATACCACATTATTTGCACTACCACTCTGTACTTGGAAATAGTCACTATAACAGTATACTTTGGAGAGTTTTTACACTATTGATGTGTTGGTGGTTATTTATTGATTTTTATTTTTATGTGTACTACTGCCTTTAGCAGCTCATTGCTTCTTGATACAGTTTGAATATTCTGATTACTTGGATTGTTTGTTTAACAGCGCAGCACCAGCTACCCCTTTTATAAACAGAGGAAATGATGGCCTGCCTGAGGACTGACCACGTCCACTTTTGCCACAGTGCCATGGGAACGTCTGCCTCTCCTTGTTGTTCCCCCAGACATGGCATGCTTATTAACAATATGTATTAAAGATGTGGGAATGTGTACATAAACTTGCAGTAACACACTGAAATATAATGTGTTAAACGTGCACTAACGCACTGAAATAAAATGTGGTAAATGGGACGTAACACACTGAAATATGTTGATAAACTTGCAGTAAAGCACTGAACTATACTGCGTAAAACGGAAGGTAACGCACTGAAATATACAGCATTAAATTTGCAGTAACGCACAGAAATATACTGCGTTAAATGTGCACTAATGCACTGAATATATACAGCGTTAAACTTGCAGTAACACACTGAAATTTATAGGGTTAAACTTGCAGGAACGCACTGAAATATACTGCGTTAAGCATGCATTAATGCAACAAAATGTACTGCGTTAAACGCCATGTAACGCACTGAAATATACAGTGTTAAACTTGCAGTAACGCACTGAACTATACTGTGTTAAGCGGAAGGTAACATACAGCATTGCTGCAAGTTTAACGCCATATATTTCAGTGTGTTACTGCAAGTTTAACGTTGTATTTTTCAGTGCATTAGTGCACGTTTAACAGAAATATACAGCTTTAAACTTGCAGCAATGCACTGAAATATACTGTGTTAAACGGAAGGTAACACACTGAAAAATACGGTGTTAAAATTGCAGTAACGCACTGAAATATACAGTGTTAAACTTGCAGTAACGCACTGAAATATACTGCGTTAAGCGTGTACTAATGCACAGAAATATACGGCGTTAAAATTGCAGTAGCGCACTGAAATATACGGAGTTAAACTTGCAGTAACACACTGAACTATACTACGTTAAACAGAACATAACGCACGGAAATATACAGTGTTAAACTTGCAATAACTCAATGAAATATACAGTGTTAAACGGTCACTAGACTCACACTGACTGAACTATCCCTAGATTCACACTAATGTAAAGATGAATGGTAGTCACACTTCACTCACGCTGACTGAACTATCCCTAGATTAACACTAATGTAAAGATGGATTGCGGTCACACTAGACTCACACTGACTGAACTATCCCTAGATTCACACTAATGTAAAGATGAATGGTGGTCACACTACACTCACACTGACTGAACTATCTCTAGATTCACACTAATGTAAAGATGAATGGTGATCACACTACGCTCACACTGACTGAACTATCCCTAGATTCACACTAATGTAAAGAATAACATAATCTGGTCTCCCACAGTACATGTAAATGCAATAGTTTTAGTAAATATAAACTGCTAAATACCTTTTCTCATCAGCAGTATATAGCAGCCTTGTGACTTGTGATGTTTTCATTCTCCCCTGATTGTCCTATGAGGCTGGAGGACCCCCTGACCCTCTGTCTGATTGGCCCTGTGTTGATCACATGCACTCTCCCAAGAGAGAACAAGAGCTCTCCAGCAATACACACCAAACTGAGCATGTACAGCTTGCCCTCAATGTTTTGTTCTATCAGAAGATGGGTTGTGGACAGTGAAAGAATGGGAGGATCAAAGAAAACAGGACCAAATAGCCTTTTTACACAATGCAGATGATTAACCTCTTAGGTTCCACAGTGAGTATAACAAGAATGCTTTACTGCATATACAGACTGATTTTACTGTTGTGGGTTTAGTAACACTTTAAAGTGATAGTAAAGGTGATTTTTTTAAAATAACAAACATGTCATTCTCTATGAAGTGTTTTTTTAACAGAGCAGCCCCGATCCTCTTCTTCTCGGGTCCCCCGCCGGCGCTCCTGGCCCCTCGCTTCTATCGAGTGACCCCAGAGCAAGCAGCTTCCTATGAGGTCACCAAAGCAGGCTCACTATCGAGCACGTACGAACACTGTTGTCTGCCATCTCTAGACTGGCCAGCGACATGTGCGCCGCCTATCAGTAATAGGACACACTTGCCACTTACTACTGCATGTTGTACTGCCACTCTAACATCCCTTTTTATACCTGTAAAAGTCCCAGGATGACTAGAACGCCCCTCGTATTTTGGAAAGCATTATATAAAAAAATATTTTTGAAAATGTTAATTGCTTGTCTGATAGTCTGGCCAAGCATAGTGAATACTTTTTGAGTCACTGACTTAAAAAAAAAAAATCATGTATCAGATTTTTGCATTTCTATATAAGTAATTCTAATCGTTGTCGTTGGTGCCACTGGGTTAGGAGAAGTCACCAATAGCTGGCCTGCATATTTAGATTAGGAAAGGTTTCCTCTGAACTGCTAGTGCTATGGAGAGTCCATTGTTTTCTGTAAAACTAGACCTGATGTCCTTACCATGGTAAGGTGCCTTGTTGAGATGAGTAGACTTGTATGCATCAGAAGAGCTGAAAGCTATGCAGCCTGGAGTTTCAGCTACCTCTAGGGCCACCTATGGCAGACAGGTTTAGCAAAGATACCAGACAAAAACCTACCACCTGTATGGAGAAGCAGACAATGCCAATTATATATGATCAAAGGCAAAGATATCAATCCAAACTGCACGGAAGAAGACAATGGTAAACCAATTCTGTTCTATACTAATAAAACTATATGGATAAATACAATAGAATGAAGGTCAATATAGTGCCAGAAGATGGGCCCCTAAGGTCAGAAAGCACTCAACATACCACTAAAGAAGAGCTAAGGATTATTCATAGCACAGTTGGTGTGAATGATGTGACTACTCTTAAACTTTTTGGCCATCTAAACAGTGATGTTGGTATACGAGAAAAAAAAATTCCAAAGCTGTAGCAACAGGCTGATTATAGGAACTTGAACTGTACGGAACATGAATCAAGGTAAACCAGACAAAGTGAAGATGGAAATGGATCATTTAAACATCACTGTCTTAGGTATCAGTGAACTTTAGTGGACCGGCCTAAGACACTTTCAATCAGAAGAGCATACAATCTAGTATTCAGCTCATGAATATCAAGGAAGAAATGGCATAGCTTTCATAGTCAACAAATATATTCCAAGACTGTCACTGGATATAATTGTATAAATCTAATAGATCAACCAATGGCTTTTATGGAAGTTTATGCCCAAGCAACCAATGCATATATAAATGGGGGAGTTTTAAGAATAAACCCAAGCTGAGACCTGCACGCAAGATATACTGGTAGTAATGGGTGACCGAAATTCCTTGGTAGGAAATAAGAAGGATGGACATGCCGTCAGATATCACAGTCATGGTAACAGAAAAAACAAATGAGCTTATGTTACTTACAATGACCTCTTCATTACTAGAACTTTCTTTGGGGAACCAAAGTGACATTGATACAATTGGACATTACCTCTTCTACTTCCATCAAAATCAAATAGACTGCATTCTTTGTGCCAAATGTTGAAATGGCTCAATCTTTTTTTTTAAGTAGAGATCAGAACTTGACTTAAGCTGACCATACACTGGTAGGTTTTCAAGCGAACTTTCATACTAACATGAATGAATATTCATTCAAAAGAGCTTTTGTGGTTTTGATGTATGATATTGGAACAAATGGACACTGTTAAAAATGTGTTTGTTTGAAAAAATGTCAAGTTTTTTCATCACTGCCGTTGAAAATGAGTGTTAATTTGACCCTACTTAAAAATAAAAATATTTCAACAAAATTCTACTAGTTTAATAGCCAGCGTAAAGCCCCATCCATACACATGTGAGGAGGCAACGGCCGTTTTTAAAAAAAAAAAATGGCAACATTCGGCTCGTGTGTACTGTATGTCGGTCTGTCCAACAGAAGCCGACCGTTCGGAAAACCAGCAGCCGACTGACTCACGATCAGCGCAATCAGCCAATGGCAGACAGCACTGATCAGAGTGATGTGCTACATACAAAGATATACATAAAGAACATGCTGATAGAAGGAGATAGCAGGCATGACATCATCAGAATGCTGCTGCTTTTTCCCTATCCATTCAGTAGTCTGGGGGAGGAGAGAGGACATCTTAGACCAGAACTTTAATGTAAATATTTAAAAAATTGCAAGCAGGAAGGTTAATTTTATTGCAGTAGAGACATACTATGAGGCAAATAGTTTGTGTACTTTGCAAGTGCAGTCACACGCATTTCCCCCAGAGCTTAGTTAAATGTGATAAAGGTCTTCTGATGTCCATCATCCAATCATGTGCAAGCAAAAATGTTTTTTTTTTTCCTTGCACCTGTCTTTGGTATTCTTTACAAAGTAAAGGTTAACCACATTTACTAAGGAAAATGAGTGCAACTGTACTTGCAAAGTACACAGTCTATTTGTCTTAGTAAATACATCCCTATACCTCTTTCACAAAATGGATTTTTATCTTTCTCCCCAGAAATTTCTTAAACTGTACTCAGAGCTGCACATGCAATTCTAGCATGTGCAGGAGTTACGTCCTCCTGGCCAGACTAATCAAACTGGTCTAAGATCCCAAACCCAGAAGAGGTCAGTGACGGTGAGGGAGTTCATGAACATCACATTGTTAGTTTGCTACATTTTTGGCAGGAAAAAAACAGCTATCTAATATGTATTTCATACATGTGCATTTTAGCTGTTTCCCTGGAGTTCAGCTATAAATTATACATTCTAGGAGAACTAAACATTTGACATAAACCTCTAAAATTTGTAAATACACCATTGAAATATTTGTTATTGATAAAAAATGCCTACATTTTTCTTACAGAGAACATCAAAGTTAGCAGAGCATGAGGAGTATGAGCAGTATGAGGATGATGAGGAGGAAGAGAAGGATGAGGAGTATGAGGAGGAAAAAGATTATGAGGAGTATGAGGAGGAAGAAGATTATGAGGAGTATGAGGAATATGAGGAGGATGAGGAATATGAGGAGGATCAGGAGAAGAATGAGGAATATGAGGAAAGTGCTGACACAGAACAGGATCAAGAAACGGATGAATCTGATCAAGATTCTGATAATGTACACTGAGCAAAATTATAAACGCAACACTTTTGTGTTTGCCCCTATTTATCATGAGCTGAACTCATAGTTCTATGACCTTTTCTATGTACACAAAAGGCCTATTTCTTTCAAATATTGTTCACAAATCTGTCTAAATCTGTGTTAGTGAGCACTTCTCCTTTGCCGAGATAATCCATCCACCTCACAGGTGTGGCATATCAAGATGCCGATTAGACAGCATGATTATTGCACAGGTGTGCCTTAGGCTGGCCACAATAAAAGGCCACTCTAAAATGTGCAGTTTTATCACACAGCGCAATGCCATGGATGTCGCAAGTTTTGAGGGAGCGGGCAATTGGCATGCTGACTGCAGAGCACCACCAGAGCTGTTGCCCTTGAATTGAGTGTTCATTTCTCTACCATAAGCCGTCTTCAAAGGAGCTTCAGAGAATTTGGCAGTACATCCAACCGGCCTCACAACCGCAGACCACGTGTAACCACACCAGCCCAGGACCTCCACATCCAGCATCTTCACCTCCAAGATCGTCTGAGACCAGCCACCCGTACAGTTGCTGCAACAATCGGTTTGCATAACCAAAGAATTTCTGCACAAACTGTCAGAAATCATTTCAGGGAAGCTCACCTGCATGCTTATCGTCCTCATTGGGGTCTCGACCTGACTGCAGTTCGTCATCGTAACCGTAATCCTGGTTTTCACTGTACAGGGCAGATGGCAGACAGAGTGTATGGTGTTGTGTGGGTGAGCGGTTTGCTGATGTCAACGTTGAGGATTGAGTGGCCCATGGTGGTGGACAACAAACACAAGTGCATTTTATTGATGGCATTTTGAATGCACAGAGAAACCATGATGAGATCCTGAGACCCATTGTTGTGCCATTCATCCACCACCATCCCCTCATGTTGCAGCATGATAATGCATGGCCCCATGTTGCAAGGATCTGTACACAATTCCTGGAAGCTGAAAACATCCCAGTTCTTGCATGGCCAGCATACTCAACGGACATGTCACCCATTGAGCATGTTTGGGATGCTCTGGATCGGCATATATGACAGCGTGTTCCAGTTCCTGCCAATATCCAGCAACTTCACACAGCCATTGAAGAGGAATGGACCAACATTCCACAGGCCACAATAGACAACCTGATTAACTCTATGCGAAGGAGATGTGCTGCACTGTGTGAGGCAAATGGTGGTCACACCAGATACTGATACTGACTAGTTTTCTGACCCCCCGGACCCCCCAATACAATAAAACTGCACATTTTAGAGTGGCCTTTTATTGTGGTCAGCCTAAGGAACAGATCTGCTAGTATAATTAAGAAAGTGGGCTTCAGCTCACCGGAGGCATCGGATTCCTTATCTGAAGTCTCAGATACAGCTGAGGGGGATGGCCTGTCCCTGTCTGATACTACTGCAGCTCTGAGAACATCTACTCCACGAATCTCTTCAGACAAGGTTTTTTCCGGTGGAAGTGTTAACCCCGAGGGGTCAAAAAACGTCATGTCTGCAACATACTACCAGCAGCCGAAGAAAAAACAAACAACCAGAAAACAGGACACTGCAAGAAAAGGCAAAGGCGAGGGGGGAAAAGACGGAGATCGGCGATATCCACAGAGAAAAAAGAAATAGTGAATTATCAACCATTACCTCAGTAGTTAATTTAATGGATGAGGTTTTGACTGATTCTGAATTATCTCTGTTGTCACGGGGTCTATCTTTTTCACCCACCTATCACTTTGATATTTTTAATACCATTTTGGACACCAACAGGTTTGTCAGGAACCTCTTACTGCGGAAACATTTTCAACAGGGAATTGACGAACAGGTGGATGACCCACTGACATCAGAGATGGTGAGTGAATCTGACCAAAACCAATCAATTGCAGAACAAGATGTTTGCCCGCATGTTTCTTTTATATTTCAGGATTTATCTGCATCATTAACTTTAGAACAGCTGTATTCAGAATCGCATATGGGTTCCTATGGAGCTTCATGCAGTACATCACAATAAGGGGATATTTTTTTTTACCCTGTAAATGCAAGAAACTCTACTATAGACACTTTTCAGGCTGTAATAGAGGGGGAATTGATACAAATGAAACAACATAGCTCAACATCTAGAAAGACTAATATCTCAAAACAAGAGAAAGAGGCTCTACAGCAATTAAAAGACAATAAAGGGTTAGTGATAAAGGAAGCAGATAAGGGAGGAGCAGTGGTGGTGATGACTAGGGATGAGCTGAACACCCCCCTGTTCGATTCGCACCAGAACATGTGAACAGGAAAAAAGTTCGCTCGAACACGCGAACACCGTTAAAGTCTATGGGACACGAACATGAATAATCAAAAGTGCTAATTTTAAAGACTTATATGCAAGTTATTGTCATAAAAAGTGTTTGGGGACCCGGGTCCTGCCCCAGGGGACATGGATCAATGCAAAAAAAAGTTTTAAAAACGGCTGTTTTTTCAGGAGCAGTGATTTTAATAATGCTTAAAGTTAAACAATAAAAGTGTAATATCCCTTTAAATTTCGTACCTGGGGGGTGTCTATAGTATGCTTGTAAAGGGGTGCATGTTTCCCGTGTTTAGAACAGTCTGACAGCAAAATGACATTTGGAAGGAAAAAACCCATTTAAAACTACCCGCGGCTATTGCATTGCCGACAATACACATAGAAGTTCATTGATAAAAACGGCATGGGAATTCCTCACAGGGAAACCCTGAACCAAAATAAAAAAAAAAATGACGTGGGAGTCCCCCTAAATTCCATACCAGGCCCTTCATGTCTGGTATGGATATTAAGGGGAACCCCGGCCAAAATTAAAAAAAAAAATGACGTGGGGTTCCCCCTAAATTCAATACATGCCCTCAACATTGGGAGGGTGCTTTGGGGTAGCCCCCCAAAACACCTTGTCCCCATGCTGATGAGGACAAGGGCCTCATCCCCACAACCCTGGCCGGTGGTTGTGGGGGTCTGCGGGCGGGGGGCTTATCGGAATCTGGAAGCCCCCTTTAACAAGGGGACCCCCAGATCCCGCCCCCCCCTGTGTGAAATGGTAAGGGGGTACTTACCCGTACCATTTCACTAAAAAACTGTCAAAAATGTTAAAAATGACAAGAGACAGTTTTTGACAATTCCTTTATTTAAAAGCTTCTTCTTTCTTCTATCTTCCTTTATCTTCTTCTTCTTCTGGTTCTTCTGGCTCTTCTGGTTCTTCTTCCGGCATTCTCGTCCAGCATCTCCTCCGTGGCGTCTTCTATCTTCTTCTCCTCGGGCCGCTCCGCACCCATGGCATGGGGGGAGGCTCCCGCTCTTCTCTTCATTTTCTTCTTCATCCTCTTCTCTTCTTCCTTCTTCTCTTCTTCTCTTCTTCATTTTCTTCTCCGGGCCGCTCCGCACCCATGCTGGCATGGAGGGAGGCTCCCGCTGCGTGACGGAGTCTCCTCGTCTGACGGTTCTTAAATAACGGGGGCCGGGGCCACCCAGTGACCCCGCCCCCCTCTGACGCACGGTGACTAGACGGGACTTCCCTGTGACGTCACAGGGAATGCCACAGGGAAGTCCCGTCATGTCCCGTGCATCAGAGGGGGGGTCACCGGGTTGCCCCGCCCCCCGTTATTTAAAAACTGTCAGACGAGGAGACTCCGTCACACAGCGGGAGCCTCCCTCCATGCCAGCATGGATGCGGAGCGGCCCTGAGAAGAAAATGAAGAAGAAAAGAAGAGAAGAAGGAAGAAGAGAAGAGGATGAAGAAGAAGATGAAGAGAAGAGCGGGAGCCTCCCCCATGCCATGGGTGCGGAGCGGCCCGAGGAGAAGAAGATAGAAGACGCCGCGGAGGAGATGCTGGACGAGAACGCCGGAGGAAGAACCAGATGAGCCAGAAGAACCAGAAGAAGATGAAGGAAGATAGAAGAAAGAAGAAGCATTTAAATAAAGGAATTGTCAAAAACTGTCTCTTGTCATTTTTAACATTTTTGACAGTTTTTTAGTGAAATGGTAGGGGTAAGTACCCCCTTACCATTTCACACAGGGGGGGCCGGGATCTGGGGGTCCCCTTGTTAAAGGGGGCTTCCAGATTCCCATAAGCCCCCCGCCCGCAGACCCCCACAACCACCGGCCAGGTTTGTGGGGATGAGGACCTTGTCCTCATCAGCATGGGGACAAGGTGTTTTGGGGGCTACCCCAAAGCACCCTCCCAATGTTGAGGGCATGTGGCCTGATACGGTTCAGGAGGGGGGGCGCACTCTCGTCCCCCCCTCTTTTCCTGCGGCCTGCCAGGTTGCGTGCACGGATAAGGGTCTGGTATGGATTTTTGGGGGGACCCCACGCCGTTTTTTTTTTTGGGGGGGCGCGGGGTTCCCCTTAAAATTTAGGGGGACCCCACGTCATTTTTTTTTTAATTTTGGCCGGGGTTCCCCTTAATATCCATACCAGACCTGAAGGGTCTGGTATGGAATTTAGGGGGACTCCCACGTCATTTTTTTTTTTTAACTTTGGCTCAGGGTTTCCCTGTGGGGAATTCCCATGCCGTTTTTATCAATGAACTTCTATGTGTATTGTCGGCAATGCAATAGCCGCGGGTAGGTTTAAATGGGTTTTTTCCTTCCAAATGTCATTTTGCTGTCAGACTGTTCTAAACACGGGAAACATGCGCCCCTTTACAGGCATACTATAGACACCCCCCAGGTACGAAATTTAAAAGGATATTACACTTTTATTGTTTGACTTTAAGCATTATTAAAATCACTGCTCCTGAAAAAACGGCCATTTTTAAAACTTTTTTTTGCATTGATCCATGTCCCCTGGGGCAGGATCCGGGTCCCCAAACACTTTTTATGACAATAACTTGCATATAAGCCTTTAAAATTAACACTTTTGATTTCTCCCATAGACTTTTAAAGGGTGTTCTGCGGCATTCGAATTTGCCGCGAACACCCCAAATTGTTCGCTGTTCGGCGAACTTGCGAACAGCCAATGTTCGAGTCGAACATGAGTTCGACTTGAACTTGAAGCTCATCCCTAGTGATGACTAGGGAACAATATAGATCTGAAGCCATTAGACAGCTCAGTGACAGTGACACATATCTACCCCTGTCTAACAACCCCACTACTGTTTTTCAATCAACTCTTTTGAAACATTTACAGTTGGGCTTTAGTATGAGAGTTCTGTCATCCAAAACTGCTGAGTATCTCTATGTGGATAAACCTGTGGTGCAGGTATTCCATCATCTCCCTAAGATTCATAAACTTGATCGTCCCATCCAGGGACGACCAATTGTGGCTGGAATTGGCTCTTTATTTGAGCGTTTGGGAGAATGGGTAGACTGGCACCTACAGCCTTTGGTATACAGATTTCCTGGCTACATTAGAGATATGAGCACAGTTCTATCCCATATCACATCTGTTAAATGGATATCCACCTATGTGTGGGCCACACTAGACATGAGGGCACTCTATTCGTCGATCCCCCACAGCGCTGGATTGCAGGCCATCCAATATCATCTTCAACGCTACAGCTCCTACTCTCAAGAGCTACAGGAGTTTATTCTGTTACAGTAAGTGTTGAGCTTTTATTAAAGCATAATTATTTTTTATTTGATGGCGCATATTATGTCCAGCGCTGTGGGGTGTCGATGGGTGCTGGATTCTCACCGTCCATGGCGAAGCTCTATATGGGTTGGTGGGAGGAACAAGTTTTGTTCTCTCCCAGCAATTCTTTTGCTAAGCAGATTGTTTGGTATGGTCGTTTCATTGATGACCTCGTGATGGTGTGGGATGGTGACATTATGGGATTGCATGAACTATGTAATTTACCTGATCACCTGTATTTCTCACAGACTCCAATATGTAGGCTGTACCACACGTCCTCTGAGAGCCCGTTTAGGGGAACATTACTGTGACACAATTAACCCAAATGCTAGAAATATTTTGAATGCAACACGTCACTTTAGGGAATGTCACCAGGGTGATCTCTCCTCTTTCTGCTTTAGAGGAATAGAACGGTTGTCTCACTCACCCAGAGGAGGTGACAGGGAGAGAAGGCTACTGGTGAGAGAAGCATGGTGGATTTTTAGATTAAAAACTAGATCGCCTCAAGGGTTAAACCTGAGGTGGGATCTGGATTTGCACTTACTGTACATTAAGTATGCCTCTCCTCAGAGCCTCCTCTCTCTTTCTCTCTTTTCCTCCTCTGGTGTCTTTTTCACATACCTGAATTATTTTTATTTTATTGTTTACTTTTTGTATCTAATGTTTTTTGTATTTCATGGTGTGTTTTAATCATGTATATGTGCATGAGTGCATGCATGAGTGTGTGCACACATGTACTCTTTCCTTTTGGCTCTTTCTTTTTTCTCTCCCGCTCCAACAGAAATCAAAACCCCTTCATATATGCCTTAAAGGCCTCCCACAGGACAGCCCCCGAGATCTCTCCGGTATCATTTATCAGAAAAAATGAATCGATTTCCTGTTATATTTTTCCAGCTATCTCATCATCCCTAATTAGATTTTCATTAAGACGCCATGTATACGGGGGTCTTTGTAACTCTTTTATTCTCACTTTCATCATAACAGGTGCGTGGTCCTGATCTCTATTTTCGTTTCCCCCACAGAATCCAATAAGCTGTGATCCACCATCAGATAGTCCAGTCTTGAATAGGTCCCGTGCACAGGAGAGAAGAATGTATAATCCCAAACCTTAGCATGTTGTACCCTCCATACATCTATCATCTGACAATCATGTAATTTGCACCCTAAGCTCATTAAGAGATTTTTACTAGTCCCCTGTGCACTTGACGAACTATCCAAGGCTGGATCAAGGCAGAAATTAAAATCCCCCGCTAATATCACTTCCCCCTCCCTAAATTCCATCAAACTATTTAAGATCTGAGAGAGATATTTGATCGGATTTCTATTTGGACAATAAACATTGGCGAAAGTAAAAATCCTTTCCCCAAGTTTAATCTTTAGGAAAAGAAAATGGCCTTCCGGGTCAGTTTTCCTTTCTATCAGTACATAATTAATCCATTTAGAAAAACCGATTGCCACTCCCTTCGCCCGTTTTATGGGGGAGTCGCAGTAGATCCAGTTTGGGAAGTTTCTTGAATACAACTTAGTGCCTGCCTCCAACGCCAGATGGGTCACCTGCAGGAAAACCACATCTGCTCCATAGTGCTGCAACTCTCTAAGCACTTTGTGCCTCTTGCTGGGAGAATTCAGCCCTTTTACATTATACAGTACCTGACCGCGAGATTGTGTTTCCAGCGCGATAGCATCGCGCTGGTTCTCGGCGACAGGGTACTGTACATGTCGCGCTGGCTCACTTATCGGGAAAGGAAAACTTTGTTTTCCTTCCGCGATGAGTGACAGGCAGTGCTGACAGCTGTCTGGTATGAGTCCTGAGGCGGGAACACCGCGCCAAATTTTAAATGAAAAAACCGGCGTGGGTTCCCCCCAGGGGCATACCAGGCCCTTAGGTCTGGCATGGATTGTAAGGGGAACCCCCTACGCCGAAAGATTGGCGTGGGGGTCCCCCCCAATCCATACCAGACCCTTATCCGAGCACGCAGCCCGGCCGGCCAGGAAAGGGGGTGGGGACAAGCGAGCGCCCCCCCCTCCTGAGCCGTACCAGGCCGCATACCCTCAACATGGGGGGGTGGGTGCCTTGGGGGAGGGGGGGCGCCCTGCGGGGCCCCCCCACCCCAAAGCACCTTGTCCCCATGTTGATGAGGACAAGGGCCTCTTCCCGACAACCCTGGCCTTTGGTTGTCGGGGTCTGTGGGCGGGGGGCTTATCGGAATCCGGGAGCCCCCTTTAATAAGGGGGCCCCCAGATCCCGGCCCCCCACCCTGTGTGAATGAGTTTGGGGTACATGGTACCCCTACCCATTCACCTAGGGAAAAGTGTCAATATAAAAAAAACACAGTACACAGGTTTTAGGAGTAATTTATTAGTCAGCTCCGGGGTCTTCTTCCAACTTCGGGGGGTCTCCTTCCGACTTCTCCCGGTGTTCGGCCTCTTCTCCCGGGCCCCGCCGCTATCTTCTTCCAGCTCTATTGCCAGCGAGGGGCCCGATCTGCTGCCGCTGTCTTGTCGCCGCTGTCTTGTCGCCGCCGCTGTCTTGTAGCCGCTGTCTCTTCTTCCCCCGATGTTGACACAACGCTCTCTCCGGCTCGAATGCTGTGTGCGAGCTGCGGAGCCATTTATATAGGTGGTGACCCCGCCCCCTTACGACGTCATGGTCCCAGCATGCGCAGGGACTCTGGCGTCATAAGGGGGCGTGACCCCAGAGTCCCTGCGCATGCTGGGACCATGACGTCGTAAGGGGGCGGGGTCACCGCCTATATAAATGGCTCCGCAGCTCACACACAGCATTCGAGCCGGAGAGAGCGTCGCGTCAACATCGGGGAAGAAGAGACAGCGGCTACAAGACAGCGGCGGCGACAAGACAGCGGCAGCAGACCGGGCCCCTCGCTGGCAATAGAGCTGGAAGAAGATAGCGGCGGGGCCCGGGAGAAGAGGCCGAACACCGGGAGAAGTCGGAAGGAGACCCCCCGAAGTTGGAAGAAGACCCCGGAGCTGACTAATAAATTACTCCTAAAACCTGTGTACTGTGTTTTTTTTATATTGACACTTTTCCCTAGGTGAATGGGTAGGGGTACCATGTACCCCAAACTCATTCACACAGGGTGGGGGGCCGGGATCTGGGGGCCCCCTTATTAAAGGGGGCTCCAGGATTCCGATAAGCCCCCCGCCCGCAGACCCCGACAACCAACGGCCAGGGTTGTCGGGAAGAGGCCCTTGTCCTCATCAACATGGGGACAAGGTGCTTTGGGGTAGGGGGGCCCCGCAGGGCGCCCCCCTCCCCCAAGGCACCCACCCCCCCATGTTGAGGGTATGCGGCCTGGTACGGCTGGGGGGGGGGCGCTCGCTCGTCCCCACCCCCTTTCCTGGCCGGCCGGGCTGCGTGCTCGGATAAGGGTCTGGTATGGATTGGGGGGGACCCCCACGCCAATTTTTCGGCGTAGGGGGTTCCCCTTACAATCCATGCCAGACCTAAGGGCCTGGTATGCCCCTGGGGGGGAACCCACGCCGGTTTCTTCATTTAAAATTTGGCGCGGTGTTCCTGCCTCAGGATTCATACCAGACAGCTGTCAGCACTGCCTGTCACTCATCGCGGAAGGAAAACAAAGTTTTCCTTTCGCGATGAGTGAACTATCTCAGCGCTGGCTCCTGCGACGGGGCTCGCAGGTGTCAAATCTCGCCGAGAAATGCGGCGAGATTGACACAATCTTGCGGTCACCTACTCTATGTCAAGCAATTAACATCCACCTGACCAGATCTTTAGAACTCCCCTTATTCCAGGCTTATACGCGAACCATATACACTCCTCTTGAAAAGAATCTGCGGGGGCACACAACCTCCCACCCCACTCCCACCCCCCACCCCCCCATCCTCCCTCACCCCCCCTCTCCCACCCGTCCTCCCACCCCCCCTACCCCCCTCCCACTCCCTAGCCAATACCTGACCACTAGGTCGCAGTATCGAGGTTGCCACCATCTCGTCCTGCGTCCCCTCGTGCAGTGGAGTGTGGCTCCCACCATGGACAGCAGTGGTCTTCCCCCCACCAATAAGGGAAGGAGGGAAAAGAACGCAGAGGTCCCCATGCTTTTCCCTCGTTTTCCCCATCCCCCTTCCCCGACCCCCCCCACTCCTTCCCTCCCCCCCTCAGCCTTTAAACTCTTTTTTTTTTCCATCCTTTTCCATGTTCCCACCCCAAAAAGGGTTATTCCAGAACTTTCAGACCCCTCTTTCTACACCTCCCCTTTAGTTATAATAATACCCCTCCAGGGATAGTTGGTACTGGAATGTCTAAGTTCCTACAAAAGTCCTGTAGGTCTTCTAGGTGTTTCATTCTATGGTTCCTACCCTCTTTCATCACATTCAAAGACATTGGAAAACCCCAACTATACTTTACATTTGCCCCCCTCAGTGAATCCAGTAAAGGTCTCAATTGGCATCTCCTAGACAGGATCCCAGCAGAAAGATCAGAGAATATTTGAATTTCGTGGTTGTTAAATTTCACCGGTTGGACACCTCTCAATTTGCTCCAGATCTTTGCCTTGTCCTCATATTGATGAAACTTAACAATAATATCCCTGGGTACATCCTCTCTCACACTTGGGGGTTTTCTTAACCTGTGGGCTCGATCAATTTTTAATTCACTATCTAGGTTTCTACCCAAGAGTGGGTTAAAGATTTCTTTCTTCTTAATGGTCAGATCTTCTCCTCTCTGTTCTGGTATGGATCTAATCCTTAAATTTTGGCGCCTATTTTGATTTTCCTGTTCTTCCAATTTGTACAGCATCTCCCGTTGGTCCAACTGCAGTGTTTTAGTTTGCTTTTTAAGAGCAGTAATTTCCTGCACCTGTTGTTCCAACACCTCCTCAACTGCTTCTACTCGCTTCAAAAAATGGCCCATGTCTGACCTTACATTGAGGATCTCTCCTTTAATTAAGTGCTCTAATTTGAGAAACATGTCTTGCATCTCCGTTTTAGTTGGGAGCGCATCCGTAACAGAGTCCGCCTCCATGCTAAGGTTCAGATCGGCTTCGGGGGGTATATCCCCTCTGGGGGTCCCCCCCTTGAGCCCCTTTATTTTTAGTTGAATCCTTCTTTTTGTTATTTACTCCCTGTTGTCTGTTATCCATGCTTGGGCTTTTTAGGTGTGCTTCTTTTAGGTATTTTTGGATCAAACTTGAATTTAAACTATCTCTGGGCTTTTTAGAATCCACAGCTTTTTGGGAGCGACCTCTCATGATCCTCTCCACTCTGCTCTTTACCTCTTCATTTAGCCCCACTTTACCTCCTCTCCCCAGCTTTTTCTTGCGAATTTAAATGCTTTCCTTCATACAGACTCAAGAAGCATACAATGGACCTTTCAAAGTGGCAGGGTGCTATCAAATCAAGGCCTTTTATCCATTTATCAGCATTAAATCGTCCCCTCTACACAGAGTTGACAAAAGTCCAATTGAAATTAGTGAGGCTCAGTACATACTCCTAGAAACCCTCTCGTCCTGCGGCACCCATAAGAATTGCAGATTTCACATCTCTATGTACTGTCCTATTAGGATAATAAAAAGCTCCTCAGATCTTCCACATTTCAAAACGGGCTCACCACTCTCACCACAGCTAAGCCTCTCAGCATCCACTCAACTTGCTGAAAGGGCAGCTATGCTGAACCACCTTTCGGTTCCTCTGAACTTCTGTGCTTTTTTTTGCTTTAAAAGGTATTTTCAGAAACAGAAAGATAAAATGCAGAGTGATGTATTAGAACTCAGCATACACTGATCCTACCTGGATCCCGCAATATTCAAAAGGGAGACCGGGACTTCCAATGAGGACATCACTCACCCTCTCCAGGGAGAACCGCAGCCTTTTCAGTAGGTAACCCGCTGCTCCGGCAGCCTCCAAGGACCTCAGGGTCTCTGTATTTGGGTGGGGGCTGCTGCATACACAATCCTAGGATCTTTTACATTAATCGGCTGTAGGGGGGAGGTCCCAAGCATTGAGCAGAGCCAGAGAGCTGGGTGCAGGGAAGCCGAGACAGCGTGCTGTTCGCTCCGCCGGACGATCCAGGTGCTGTTTACTACGCACCGATCAGCTGGTAAAATGCGGCCGCTTCTCTTGATCCGCGGCCGCTTCCTGCTGAGCGACTCCTCCCGCTGCTCCGAAGGGGAAACTAACGGGCCATCCACGGGCTCTCACCCCGTGTTGTCCCAGCCACCATCGCCATTCGAACCTCCGCCCTCCTCCACCACGCCACCATCAGGCCCCTCCCCCAGTTCTAGCACGTCACATCCCTTTCCCTCTGCATGAGCTGTTGATTCTAACACCTGCACACATGTACTTATTATCACTCTAAGGTGTGTGACAAATTGTGGCATACATATGGATCACCCAATATGCAGTATAGCTGATTCCCCTTTTTTGGATAATTGCCTGTAGTCAATTAAGACAATTAATGTGTGGAGCCAGTGATCCTTGGAACTAATATTTATTTTCAAAGTTTCATGTCTGTAATGTGGTTATGACTAAGGCCTCATAGGCTGAAACGTGTCAACTGTTCTTATTTGCGTTTGGTCATTGTGGCTTGTCAATAAATATTATACTTCTTAAGAGCAAGCACCGGAGTGCGGATCATCTTTTCCTCATTTACCTACTCAGTCAGTGACTGTGGATCGAGCACCTGGGATCTCTGCTTTCTATGTGATTTATGGATAGTAGCACTGACTTTTTTGTTTATAGCCTAAGGCACACCTGTGCAATAACCATCCTGTGTAATCAGCATATTGATGTGCCACACCTGTGAGGTGGATGGATTATCTTGGCAAAGGAGAACTGCTCACTAACACAGATTTAGACACATTTGTGAACAGTATTTGAGAGAAATAGTCTTTTTGTGTACATAGAAAAAGTCATAGATCTTTGAGTTCAGCTCATGATAAATAGGGGTAAACACAAAAGTGTTGCGTTTATAATTTTGCTCAGTGTATGTTGAAATTGATAATATTTACTATCACATGGTATAAAGGAAATATAGTGTGATGTCATTACTATATAAAAGCTATTCTGTCTGGAGTCTCCACCCTGTTTGGAGTCACCCACTGCAGACAGGTTTTAGCAGAAATACCAGACCAAAACCTGCAACCTATAGGGAAGCAGCAATAGAGGAATAGATTGTGAAGCAGCAATAGAGGACAATGTCAGTGGTGGATGATCACAGCGGAATTGACAACAGCAAATCCATCAACTTACATTGCTCATAAAAGGCAATGGTTAGCCACTTCTGTACATTCCCAAAAAAATCATATAGTGAGTGAGATATTATTGTAACTGTTACTTTGACTTTTTGCATTTTCCATTGTTTTGATAACTGGATTTCATATTGATATACTGTATGACAGTTCTCTCTATAGTGATCACCAGGATAGGGCAAATTTAATAAAGCTGGTGCACTCAGAATCTGGTGCAGCTGTGTATGGTAGTCAGTGAGCTTCTAACTTCAGCTTGTTCAATTAAGCTTTGACAATAAACCCTGGAAGCTGATTAGTTTCTCTGCAAAGTTGGCACCAGATTTTGCACTCTTCAGCTTTAGTAAATAACCCCCGATATTAGGGAATGCAATCAGCATCCCTGTTTAAAGAGTATGTTAAAGTGTTTTTTAACCCACACTGATATCTTCATATAATCCTCTTTGTCTCCTAATGATAGGTGCTCCTGTCTCTGTGTTTTATTTAAAAAAATGCTGTTTATACCTGATTTCAGAGCGCCACTCGGCCCTCACATGACTGGCCCACACTCTCCTCTCCCCATCTGCTGCAGAGGGCGGGGCCAAGATTCCCCCGCTGACGTTAGTCGGGACGAGAGGAGGAGAGAGCTGGTCGGTATAACAGGTATAAACTGCATTTTTTTATAAAACGCAGAGACAGGAGCACCTATCATTAGGAAACAAATAGGATTATATAAGAAATTAAAAGTAATTTCAGCTGCAGGAGGGGGGAGGTCACAGACAGACAGGCAGGGAGGGAGGGGGGAGAGGAGGACAGAGAAGGACAAGAGAGCTGCGGATGATGGAGGCAACTGACCACGGTGTCAGGGCTCAGCAGCCATCATAAACCGTGGTCAGTTTACAGAGGGAAGGGTAGAAACTGGCAGGATCAGCCAGGTATTTCAGGTGATACAGAGGGCCAAATTACAGAGCACAAGCACTGTGCTGTATAACATGCTTTAAAGGAACAGGATTTCTTTTTTCTTTTTTTTTTTTTTTTTATGGTAACATTTAGGATAACATACATCCAAACCATATGTTTACCAGTTTTGGATAGAGTAAGGAATGGTTTAGACCCCTGTCAGTTTTTTTTTTTTCTGTCTGTGTCCTGTGAGGGAGAATTACCCAGAGACAAAGCAGAAAGTAGAAAGAAATGTCAACAAAGCAAGCAAAAATTCCCGCTTGGACGCTTGTCACTGAAGCAGATATCCCCATCGAAGGGTGGATATCTGTTGCGCTATAAACAAAAAAAGAGCAACAATTTTGAAAAAAAAAAAAAACAATATTTTTTACTTTTTGCTATAATAAATTAAAAAAAAGCAAATTTCTTCATCAGTTTAGGCCAATATGTATTCTACTACATATTTTTGGTAAAAAAAAAATCGCAATAAGCGTATATTGACTGTTTTGCGCAAAAGCTATAGCTTCTACAAGATAGGGGATAGATTTATGGCATTTGTATTATATATTTATTTTTTACTAGTAATGGCGGCGATCTGCATTTTTTAGTGAGACTGCAACCTTGAGGCTGACAGACCGGACACTTTCGACACTTTTTTGGGACCAGTGACATTTATACAGTGATCAGAGATAAAAATAGCCACTGATTACTGTATAAATGTCACTGGCAGGTAAGGGGTTAACACTAGGGGGCGATCAAGGGGTTAAGTGTTATCTAGGGAGGTGTTTCTAACCGTGGGGGATGGGACTTACTGGAGGAGGAGAGAGATTGCTGTTCCTGATCACTAGGAACAGCAGATCTCTCTCTACCCCTCTGTCAGAATGGGGATCTGTGCGTTTACACACACAGATCCCCATGCTGGCTCTCTGTGGAGCGAACGCCGGCCACACGCATCGGCTCCAGCATCATGGGCACGCGCACACACCCTATCGCTCTTAAAGTGACCAAAGTACACCTATGGCGATTCCCCCAGGAGAGCCAACCTGCCGCAGTATAATGATGGCGGCTGGTCGGCAAGCGGTTAAAGAAAACCTGTAATAAGGTTAAAGCAAAGCCTGCTACCGTTGGCTTTCTTTTGAAAATGCTTGCTGCTTGTCTGATAGTCCAATCCAGAAAACCCAATAATTTCTGAGTCACTGACCTAAAACAAACATGTAGCCAGTAAAATTAGAACATGTAAATAACTATAATTATTGAGTCTTTGGTGCCACTGGGGTTGATATACTAAAACTGGAGCACTCAGAATCTGGGGCAGCTGTGCATGGTAGACAATCAGTTTCTAACTTCAGTTTGTTCAATTTGCTTTCAAAACAGACAAACTGGATGCTGACAGAATCACAGTTGGTACTATGGAGAGTCTGTTGTTTTCTGTAAGACTAGACCTGATACCGTGCTTTGTTGAGGCGAATAGACTTGTATCCATCAGGGAAGCTAAAATCTATGGTGCCTGGAGTTGCAACTATCTCTAAGGTCACCCAAGGCAGGCAGGTTTAGCAAAGATACCAGACAAAAATCTACCAAATTTATTGGGAGTTAGGTAGCAGTATAGTCTTTTTAATATACCTATCGCACAAATACCATGCATGCGGGCTGCATTCTCAAATATTAGGAGTTTGGTACTTTAGCCTGTTTCACGTTACTTTATTGCCTTTGATCTTTTAATGCTTCTTTGGCGGGATTTGACGTCATAATGACATCACAGAGTGGTTGTGTTACCATTTGTTCATTTTTGCATGCTCTGATTAGTGGCTGTTGTATTTATATTCTGCTTTAACACTGTTGCACTTTATCACATGCCTGACGAAAGGACCCTGCATGGCTCCAAAACATTGCACTTATCTCTGTGATGTGATCTCTCTCAATAAAAGAAACCTTTGGAGGGTAACTGTGGATCCATGGTGTGCTGGCAAATATGTACACTAGGTAGCAATATAGGACAACGCTAATGATGTATGATTAATGGGAAAGACATTAACCCAAACTGTGTGGAAGAAGGCAATGGTAAACCAATTCTATATTTTATCATTAAATTTATATAGATAGATACAATAGAATGAAGGTCAATACAGTACCAGCAGACAGGACAGAAGACATTCAACATACTATTGAGGAAGAGCTAGGGATTATTCATAGTACAGCTGATGTAAATGATACGATTACATCAAACATTTTTGGTCATCTAGACAGTGATGTTGCCATGTGAGAAAAGAAAATTCTGAAGCTGTAGAAGCAGACTCATTATAGGAACTTAATTTGTGGGGTATCAATAAAAATAACTTACACATAATGAAGATAGAAACAAATTTGTTTAAACATCTCTGTCTGATTAATCAGTGAACATAAATGGACCGGCTTAAGACACTTTCTGTCAGAAGGGCATACAATCTACTATTCTGGTCATGAAAATAAAAGAAGAAATGGTGCGGTTTTCAAAGTCAGCAAACATATTACAATACTGTCATTGGATATAATGCAGTGAATATAATAG
Organism: Aquarana catesbeiana; assembly: GCF_042186555.1. Classification (NCBI taxonomy): domain Eukaryota; kingdom Metazoa; phylum Chordata; class Amphibia; order Anura; family Ranidae; genus Aquarana; species Aquarana catesbeiana. Next base: position 49,786,314 of record NC_133327.1, on the reverse strand, counting down.
ATCAATTAATATCAATTTGATTTCGGCCACAGTCATTCGACATTACAGAGTTTATTCCCATACAACTGATGCAAGAATAAATGGGAAGCCAACGAGTTTTATGATCAAACCCTGGCTGAGATTAACAAGACCTGCAAGCAAGGTATACTACTACTGATAGGTGACCATAATGTCAAGATAGTAAATAAGAAGGTAGGAATGCAGTCAAACATGGTCATGGTAACCAATATTAAAGAATAATTCCAATACACAATATATTTGAGTCGTCAATCTGCATAAGAATGCAGGAGACAAATTTTAAGATTCTGTCCCGGTGGTACCGCACCCCAACATTCCTAAACAGATGCTACCCGGAGGTATCAGATAATTGCTGGCATTGCGGGGGGAAGGAGGGGACGCTAATGCATATTTTTTGGTCCTGCCCCAGAATAGAGAACTTTTGGAAGGAAGTTCGGAGAATTGCTCAAAAATTTAGTGATCAGGAGATTCCGGAGGATCCATCTTTCTTCCTATTACAAGATACTAAAATCCCAGATAACTCATATAATTAATCTATTCTATGTCATCTGCTGAATGCAGCTAGAGCATGTATTCCACTCACTTGGAAGCAGGCACAACCACCAACGGTAGGATTGTGGCTTAAAAGAGTAGAACAATTGAACCTTATGGAAGATTTGGTTTGGACATTCCGGCAAAAAAGAGGGATATATCTGAAAACATGGTCTCTATGGAATCTTTTCATTAATACAGAAGAGGGAAAAAACCTTATAGATGTAAGTTCTAATGACTGAAAACAGAAGATGTGGCCATTGGATTCTTGGCAGGGGAGGGGGAGGTGGGGGAGAGGGGGAGGAGGAGGGGATGGGGAGGCGGGAGATGGGCTCTGCCCCTCCCTCCCCTTAGGGTTTTATTTATTTATTTTTATTTATTTATTTTTTTTATGTCTTTGTTGTTTTTTTGTTGTTGTAAATATAGAGGTAAGAGAGAGTTAGACACTTAAGGAAAATATAGATAGAACCCCCCAGGACGGAGTTGGAGATATATTTTGATTAGGGACGGGAGAGGATCTCTGCCTTAATGCGTTTGGGGGATTGTAATGGGGTTTTGACTTTGTCGTAATTAGAGAGCATAGTTACATAGTTACATAGTTACATAGTAGGTGAGGTTGAAAAAAGACACAAGTCCATCAAGTCCAACCTATGTGTGTGATTATGTGTCAGTATTGCATTGTATATCCCTGTATGTTGTGGTCATTCAGGTGCTTATCTAATAGTTTCTTGAAGCTATCAATGCTCCCCGCTGAGACCACCGCCTGTGGAAGGGAATTCCACATCCTTGCCGCTCTTACAGTAAAGAACCCTCTACGTAGTTTAAGATTAAACCTCTTTTCTTCTAATTTTAATGAGTGGCCACGAGTCTTGGTAAACTCTCTTCTGCGAAAAAGTTTTATCCCTATTGAGGGGTCACCAGTCCGGTATTTGTAAATTGAAATCATATCCCCTCTCAAGCGTCTCTTCTCCAGAGAGAATAAGTTCAGTGCTCGCAACCTTTCCTCATAACTAAGATCCTCCAGACCCTTTATTAGCTTTGTTGCCCTTCTTTGAACTCGCTCCATTTCCAGTACATCCTTCCTGAGGACTGGTGCCCAGAACTGGACCGCATACTCTAGGTGCGGCCGGACCAGAGTCTTGTAGAGCGGGAGAATTATCGTTTTATCTCTGGAGTTGATCCCCCTTTTAATGCATGCCAATATTCTGTTTGCTTTGTTAGCAGCAGCTTGGCATTGCCTGCCATTGCTGAGCCTATCATCCACTAGGACCCCCAGGTCCTTTTCCATCCTAGATTCCCCCAGAGGTTCTCCCCCCAGCGTATAGAATGCATTCATATTTTTGCCTCCCAAATGCATTATTTTACATTTTTCTACATTGAACCTCATTTGCCATGTAGTCGCCCACCCCATTAATTTGTTCAGGTCTTTTTGCAAGGTTTCCACGTCCTGCGGAGAAGTTATTGCCCTGCTTAGCTTAGTATCGTCTGCAAATACAGAGATTGAACTGTTTATCCCATCCTCCAGATCGTTTATGAACAAATTAAATAGGATTGGTCCCAGCACAGAACCCTGGGGCACCCCACTACCCACCCCTGACCATTCTGAGTACTCCCCATTTATCACCACCCTCTGAACTCGCCCTTATAGCCAGTTTTCAATCCATGTACTCACCCTATGGTCCATGCCAACAGACCTTATTTTGTACAGTAAACGTTTATGGGGAACTGTGTCAAATGCTTTTGCAAAATCCAGATACACCACGTCTACAGGCCTTCCTTTATCTAGATGGCAACTCACCTCCTCATAGAAGGTTAATAGATTGGTTTGGCAAGAACGATTCTTCATGAATCCATGCTGATTACTGCTAATGATATCGTACGTATTACTAAAATCCTGTATATAGTCCCTTATCATCCCCTCCAAGAGTTTACATACTATCGATGTTAGGCTAACTGGTCTGTAATTCCCAGGGATGTATTTTGGGCCCTTTTTAAATATAGGTGCTACATTGGCTTTTCTCCAATCAGCTGGTACCATTCCAGTCAGTAGACTATCTGTAAAAATTAGGAACAACGGTCTGGCAATCACTTGACTGAGTTCCCTAAGTACCCTCGGATGCAAGCCATCTGGTCCCGGTGATTTATTAATGTTAAGTTTCTCAAGTCTAATTTTAATTCCGTCCTCTGTTAACCATGTAGGTGCTTCCTGTGTTGTGTCATGAGGATAAACACTGCAGTTTTGGTTACTGAAGCCCCCCGATTCACTCGTGAAGACTGAGGAGAAGAATAAATTCAATACCTTCGCCATCTCCCCATCCTTTGTAACCAGATGTCCTTCCTCATGGTCTTGGCTTTAGAAGAAAATGTATTTATTTGTATATTAGATTAGCATATAGACATGCATAATATGTTATATTTGATGTTGGTAAAGTGTATGCCTTTCTTCCTCTTAAATCAGTAATAAAAATATTAAATATGAAAAAAAATAAAGAATAATTCCAGGCATGGGTATTTATTACCTACTTAATGTGGTCCAGCTTGGACCAATGTAACTACTGTATGTACAGTGACTTGAAAAAGTATTCATACCCTTGAAATTTTCCACATTTTGTTATGTTACAACCAAAAACGTAAATGTATTTTATTGGGATTTTATGTGATTGACCAGTAAAAAGTGGCACATAATTGTGAAGTAGAAGGAAAATGATAAATGGTTCTCAATTTTTTTTACAAATAAATATCTGAAAAGTGTGGCGTGCATTTCTATTCAGCCCCTAGCCCCAAAGTCAATACTTTTACTTACAGCTGCAAGTCTTTTTGGGGATGTCTCTAACAGATTTGCACATCCAAAGAGTGACATTTTTGCCCATTCTTCTTTGCAAAATAGCTCAAGCTCTGTCAGATTGTATGGAGGGTGTCTGTGAATATCAATTTTTAAGTCTTGCCACAGATTCTCAAATGGATTTAGGTCTGGACTTTGACTGGGCCATTCTAACACATGAATATGCTTTGATCTAAACCATTCCATTGTACCTCTGGCTGTATGTTTAGGGTCATTGTCCTGCTGGAAGGTAAACCTCTGCCCGAGTCTCAAATCTTTTGCAAACTCTAACAGGTTTTCTTCTAAGATTGCCATGTATTTGGCTCCATCCATCTTCACATCAACTCTGACTAGCTTCCCTGTCCCTGCTGAAGAAAAGCAACCCCGCAACATGATGCTGCCCCCACCATTTTTCACGGTGGGGATGGTGTGTTCAGGGTGATGTGCAGTGTTAATTTTCCGACAACACATAGCATTTTGCTTTTAGGCCAAAAAGTTTGATTTTGGTCTCATCTGACCAGAGCACCTTCTTCCACGTCTTTGCTGTGTCCCCCACATGGCTTCTTGCAAACTGCAAACGGGACTTCTTATGACTTTCTTTCAATAAGGCTTTTTTCTTGCCACTCTTCCATAAAGTCCAGATTTGTGGAGTGCACCACCAATAGTTCTCTTTTTGATAGATTCTCCCACCTGAGCCGTGGATCTCTGCAGCTCCTCCAGAGTAGAGATGGGTGAATGGTTCGAACTTTTGTTGTTTGGTCATTTGGCGAACATCCAAACAAACGGGTCTTTCGACCGTTTGTTCGCCCCCCCCCCCCCGAGCCAACCACAATGCACTGAACAGTGCATTGCAAGCTCTGATTGGCTAAAGCAGTGAAAGCTTCAGCCAATCAAGGCACAGAGCACTGTCAGAGTCATGATTGGACATTGTCATCATGACTTTATTCCCGCCCCACAGTATAAAAGTATTCTTTCAATAACAGCCATTTTCAGTGTGATCTCGGCATGGAGAGAGATAGAACAGGGCTCTGTTTAGTGCTATTAGTTAGTGTGCTATACTGTACTGTGCTATTTTGCTTCATTGTCAGTGTAGAATATTAGTTTAGTGTCAGTCTAGGGATATTGTGAATTTAGTGAGGAGGACCATCATTCAGCTTTGCATAGTGTGCAGCTAGAGTAGAGATAGCTCAGACAGTTACACTATAGCGTAGTGAGATTGTGTCATTCATACATACATTAGTGTAGAGTATGGACAGCTTACATGGTTTCAGTGTAGTGTAGTGAGACCATGTCAGTAATCTTTACATTATTGTATAGCTAGAGTAGGGACAGTTCAGATAGCATCAGTGTAGTGACGGTTGAACACTGTCTATTTGATTGCGTTACTGCCAGTTTAAGGCCATTTACTTAAAGTGCATCTACCTACAGATTTCCACTTCTTCTTTACATTTGCTTATAAGCACCACCCCCTCCCTCCCAATAATGTCTGGGAGGACAACAAGTTGAGGCAGACGTTCCCTTTAGCACTGTAAGGGGGCAAAGGTGGATGTGGTGGTCAGTCCTCACGCAGGGCATAATTTCCTCTGTTTAGTGAGTTTGCCCATGCTATCCAGCCACAGCATGCAGAGTAGGTGGTGAACTGGCTTACTAAGCTTTCCTCATCCTACTCATCCTCAGTCACGCAAGCAGAGACAAGTGTGCAGTCCCCTGCAGTTGCCAGAGAGGCTAAACCTGCCTCCTTGTCCACATCTATTCCTTCCATAGCTCCAAAATCAGCCATGGAGGAGTCAGCTGAGTTATTTGACCACAGCGTCAGCCACTTGATGATGCCCAGCCATTACTGGATTCAGATGTTGGTTCTGAGATTGAGGATGACAGGAACATGAGCCTAGAGAGAGGGGAGAACACTTGTAGACAAATTGGCATTCATGATCCCACAGCCGCAGTGTATTGCCAAGTTGTCTCCAGTGGTAATGATGATGATGCAGATGGAGGAGGTGGAGATGATGATGATGATGATGATGAGGTCACTGATGCAACTTGGGTGCCAGATAGAGCAGAGGAGGAACCTGAAGGTGAGGTGGCACAACCCCAAGGAGGCCGACATCAAGAAAGAGTAGAGAGCAGCCACCCTATTCCAATACATTCTGCAGCTGTTATCTCCTGGCCCACTCCCCAAAGCTCAGCTGTCTGGGCCTTTTTCAGCACATCTGCAGCAGATCGCACTGTTGTTATCTGCAAACTGTGTCTCAAGCACATCAAACGTGGCAAAAACACCAGCCATTTGGGTACCACATGCTTAACAAGGCATTTAACGTCCAACCACTCAGCCCGTTGGCAAGAGCACTTAAGAGCCACACAAGAGGGGCACAAATCTGTTCCTCCTCATCCTTACCCACTTCAGTGTGCCCCTGCTATACCGAGTCATTACCTCTCAGCAGCCTCCACTGACAGGGATGATGGTATAGCACAGGGTATCCCAGGTCCTAGCAGCACATCTGCCAGCAGCACACCACCATCTGTAGACTGTAGCCGGCAAATTTCTCTGCCCCGTCTGCTGCAGCGAGAAAAAAAATACAGTCCCTGCCACCCACATGCCCAGCGTCTAAATGCAAGCTTGTCAAAGCTGTTGGCTCTCCAACTTCTGCCTTTCAGCCTGGTGGATTCTGCCCCCTTTTGTGAATTTGCACAATGTGCTGTAGGACAATGGCAGGTTCCCAGTCGCTATTACTTTTCATGTAAGGCCATTCCATCTCTCTACCATCACTTGAAAGGGAATGTTCTGGCATCATTGGGCAAGGCAGTCAGCCGTAAAATCCACCTTACTGCCGACACGTGGTTCAGCAAAAGCATGGGCAGGGACGATATATTTTGTTCACAGCACACTGGGTAACGCTGCTTGCAATTCAAAAGGATGCAGGACGGGGCTCGTGCTGTAGCTTGTTGTGCCCCCACATCTCCATACAGCTGGTTGTGATGATGCCAGACCTATGAGCTCTGCAGTGGCTATACATGCAGCAGAGGGCTGTCAACGAGTACCTGTGTGAGTACGGTATGACCACAGGCTCAAGCCGCCTCGGCTTTTTTTCCCCACGCCAATGGCTGATCATTAAGGATGCATGCAGTGTATTGTCACCATTTGAGGAGGCCACAAGGATGGTGAGCCATGACAGTGCATGCATCAGAGACACAATCCCTGTTGTGTTCCTGCTGTAGCAGACTCTGCGTGGCATTATGGACAGGGCACTGGAGGCAGAGCAGCAGGAGGAAGAGGAGGACTTCCTTTCCTCTCAAGGCCCACTTTATCCAGTCACCATCATTCCTATGTCACAGAACACACAGGAGGAGAAAAAGGAGAAGGAAGATTCTGGCACTTCCATAGGCTTCGAAGAAGAGGAAGACATGCGTCAATCTGTAAGCGATGGCTTTCCAACCCCAGGACCCTTGAGAGTAGTATGTGGCTGGGAGGAGGAAATTCCAGATGCTGTCATCCTGGGTGCGCATGGGCAACCTCATGCTTCAAAGCCTGCGAAAGATCCCAAGAATATGTGGTATAAAGGAGAAGGATGATTACTGGTTGGCAACCCTCCTTGACCACCGTTATAAGGGGAAGGTCTCAAAACTCTTACCGTCCACACAGAGAGTACAGAAAATAAAGTCTCTTGAGGACACTTTAAAGAGGATTTTATTGAACGTTTTTTCTGACTCCAGTAGGTTACACTCTTGTGGAAAACGTAGTTTTGAGTCTTCTGTTGGTCAAGAGAGGAACATTGGAGAAGGCGTTTTGCCTAAGTGAGGCATTTCGGAATTGTTTTAGTCCTCGCCACCCCGGTTCTGTCAGCTTCCACATCCCATCTGCTGCGTCTGCATCACATGGTGGATGATTACCTTGGGGCCAAAACAGAGATGGAGAGCTTTCCAGATGACGATTCACTCACTTACTGGGTCATGAGAATAGACCACTGGCCAGAACTTGCCCAGTATGCTATTGAGTTGTTGGGCTGCCCTGCATCCAGCGTGCTTTCAGAATGGGCATTCAGTGCTGCAGGAGGTTTCGTTACTGATCATAGATTGCATCTATCCACAGACTCTGTGGACCGTTTGACTTTTATAAAAATGGATCAGTCCTGGATTACCAGCTATGATGCCCCTGATGCCAGTGTCACTGATTAAGTATTTTTGGGATGTGGGATCTCTGCAGGACTTTGAGGCTGCCTAGTTTCGAGGGTGTTCAATCATTTCATCTGGAAAAATGTTTTTGGTATAGGTTTCATGGGCACAATTAACACCCAAAGACCAATTTTTCTGCACCTGTTTGACAGGTGCATATCATTGCAATTTTTTACAACAAGGCCAATTTTTGCTTTCATCAAGAGTACCTCTATAGGTTTACAGTGGGAAGGCGCCACCGAGATCCAAAGACCAATTTTTCTGCACCCGTTACATCTATACAAAGTCAAAGTAACACCAGAATGTATCCAAAAAATCTCTAATCTTGTTCCCAGTGCACTACATTGTGGCCTCATCATACACACTGGCTCCCCAGCTTTTGCCTTGCAAAATAAAGGCAGCTTGCAGGGAAAACGTCATTGTTTTGCCTTTATAAATGAAATTAATACTGCAGCAGATTCTAGACATGGTACAGATCTGCCACTTTACAGGTAGACTAATAGGACCCCCAGGCAGTATATTGGAAGGTTTTTTTCATTTTTTTTATCATTTCAAGTTTATTGAAAAAAGATAAAGAATAGTAACAAAAGAATACACTGTATATTGCAAATTTTGCAGGTGCAACTGCGTACTTTTCGTCTTTTTACAGAATAAAAACAGTTAGTGTGAAACTCGTGTAGAAGTCTAAATGTTTAACAGACACCGCATCACTGAGATTAATTTCACTAAGCTGACTTTGTGGCTGTAAAATAAAAAAAAAAAAAAAATATAGCATAATAGTTCTATCTACGCTTCGCAAGCCATTTCGACAAACATTTCTTATCAGTTGTTCAGATTGTTTATTGTTGAGAACAAGCAAAAGTGTGGTCTCTATGATTCTCTGAAACAATCTAATTCACGTCTACAAGAGAAGTACGAATTTCTAAGGTATATACCAGTGAGGACATAAGCTATAGATCAGCCATGAAGTGTTGAGAAGTTGGATATAGAAAAAAGAAGTAGGAAGGGATAAGGGAAATGCTGATGTGAAGGGCAGAAATAGGATACAGAGGAAGGGCACCCACCCAAGACCGCAAGGTCCCCCCTATACCTAATTCAGGAAGGGAATTCTGCAGAGTATTTGAAGAGCAACCAGGGTTGCCATGTTTTGTGGAATCGTTCGATATGGCCTTTGTCTTGGGCCAATACATCTTCCATTTCGTGGATCTCACTGACTCTCGACAGCCAGTCCCCAACAGTTGGAGTAGATGTAGAGAGCCAATGTAGAGGTATTTGAGATTTGGCTGCGTTGAGGAGATGTATTGTCAACGAGCGTTTGTAGCGTTTAAAAGAGGTGTTGGACAAGTGTAATAGACAACATGCTGGGGTCAGTTCCACTTTGGTTTCTGTAATTTTTTTAATTAAAACCTTAACTTCATTCCAGAATGGTTCAATTTTGTGGCATTGCCACCAGATGTGGGTTAGTGTGCCTTTTTCGGAGAGACATCTCCAGCAAGTGTCTGGTTTTTGTGTATCCCATTTGTGTATTTTATCAGGAGTGCTGTACCAGTGGGTCAGCAGTTTGTAATTTGTCTCTTGCAGTTTCGTGCTTATGGAACATTTATGTGCTAGGGCAGCCACATACCTCCATTGTTTGTCTGAGATCTCCAATTCAAGTTCTTCCGACCATCTCCTCCTGTGCCCATCCGATATCTCAGTCCCCGAGCGACTCATCCACTCATACGCTACAGAAGTGGCCTTTTTAATTGGAATTCCCTCTCGACACACCGACTCCAAAGCCGTCAGGGGTCTATGTAGTGTTAGGGGTTCCTCAATGTTACCTAAATAGCTTCTTAATTGGAAATATGTCCATAATTTCATTTGGGGTCGGTTTAAGTCTGTCTTAAAAGACAGCCAATCTCTGAATTTGTTTTCATTATAGCAGTCTCCAGCCAGCAAGGGATCCCCTGCCGGAGTCGACTTAAGAGTTGGGTTATGTAGACCTGGGGCAAAGTCTGGGTTATCTGTCAGGGGTGTTAGAGGGCTGGGTGTTGAGGTCAGCTTTTTTTGTTTAGCTAGTCCGGTAATGATCTTCAGTGTGGTACCAGTGATTGGGTGTGACCTTACGGGATGAGGTAGTGTTTTGATAGAGGACCATGGCAAGTATTTAAGCGGCAGCGTGGCAAGCGTTGACTCTAGTGATACCCAGTCCTTCTCCGACTCATGGCAATGCCAGTCTATGATTCTGGCTATGTGTGAGGCCTGGTAGTAACTGCGGAAGTTTGGGAATTGGATTCCTCCTAGATCTTTGGGTTTGACCAGGGTGCCTAGTTTGATTCTGGGTTTTTTATGTTGCCAGAGAAATCTCGTGACCATTGTATTAAGCTCATTGAAAAATTTCTGAGGTATCTCTATCGGTAGTGTGCGGGTTAGATATAAAAATCTGGGCAATATGACCATTTTTACTATGGCTGCTCTGCCGAACCAAGAGAAATAGTTCTCGTTCCAAACTGTTAAATCTTTCGCACAATTTTTTAGAAAGGTCACAAAATTTTTCTCATATGCTATTTTTAGAGATGGTGTAAGCCAAATTCCTAGATATTTTAATTTGGTCTTATCCCAAGTAAATGTTGAATTCGCCTGAGTTAATTTGAGTACATTGTCTGGAAGGGAGAGGTTCAGAGCCTCTGACTTTGTATAATTAATTTTTAGGTTGGATATAAATCCGTAGTGTGCAAATTCTTGTAACAGGTTGGGGAGTGTTGTAGTCGGTTTCGTTAAGAAGAACAATAAGTCATCTGCGTATGCAGCTAGTTTGTACTCTTTATTTTTAATCTGGAAACCTTGTATTGCTGTGTTTTTTTGCACTGTTCTAATAAAGGGCTCTAGTGAGAGAATAAATAAAAGGGGAGACAGGGGGCAGCCCTGTCTAGTCCCATTTTTAATATATACTTTTTCTGAGAGAATTCCGTTTATTTTTAATTCCGCTGTTGGGTTTTGATAAAGGGCCGAGATCCAATGCAACATGTTTGGACCCAAGCCCACAGCTCCACACACCGCCAGCATGAAGTCCCATGCCACACGATCGAAGGCCTTCTCCGCGTCTGTTGAGAGGAGAAAGCCTTCGATCTTCCGTTGTCTCACAGCCTGTGTTAGTAAGAGAGCTTTAGTAACATTGTCTTTGGCCTCTCTGTTTGGCATAAAGCCCACCTGCTCCAAGCCAATTAGTTTTGAGAGCAGCGGCCCCATCCTCAATGCAATGATCTTCGCAAACAGCTTGGCATCGAGGTTCAACAAAGAGATGGGACGGTAGCTAGCACATTCCTCTGGGTTTTTGCCCTCTTTCGGTATAACCGCAATATGGGCAGAGAGAAAACCAGGAGTAACACGTCTTGGCTTGGATAAGGCATTCAATGCATCTTTTAAGGGTTCAGTCAGAATCTCCATAAAGGATTTGTAATATGTGGCGGAATATCCGTCAGGACCTGGGCTCTTGCCCGGTTTTAGTAATTTGATGGCCTGTTTGACCTCTGCTGTTGTAATTGGGGCTTCTAGGAGATCTGTATCCTCCTTGGGTAGAGATGGTAGTCCGCTATGTCTTATGTAGTCTTGTATGAGTTGTGTCCTATCTCCTAGCATTTGTGGAGGTTTATGCTGTGGGGGCAGGTTGTAAAGCTTCGTATAGAAAGCGTGGAAGTGATTAGCTATTGCCTCAGGTGTCACCTCGAGCTTTCCCTCTTTGGATCTGATACCAACTATCTGATTAATTGAATTTTGTTCTTTGAGGGCCCTCGCCAAGAACCTCCCAGCTTTGTCGCCTGACTCATAATAGAGCCGCCTCTTAAAGAAAAGAATCCGTTTAGCTTTAGTGTGGAGAATCTGCTGTAGATCCTTCCTTGCCTCTAGAAGGCTCTTGGCTGAGGTCTCCGATAGAGATTGTTTATGTAATACTTCCATTGTCTCAATTTGGGTGAGTAATTTTCTAATCTGGGCATCTCTTTCTTTTTTGCGTCTTGAACCCATTCCTATCAGAACTCCTCGTATGGTACATTTATGTGCTTCCCATACAAGTAGTGGGTCTATCCCCGGTGTATTATTATGTTTGAAGAAATCGGTTATGTTGTTTGTAAGTACAGGTAAGAGTGTCGGATCTGATAATAAAGACGTGTTCAGTCTCCATGTCTGCTGTTGTCTACTTGAGTTCTGTAAGTCCAATGTCAGTGAGATAGGTGCGTGGTCTGATATTGTTTGTGTACCTATTTTTGCAGCGGTAATTTTTGATAGATCTCTCTGAGGGACAAATATGTAATCCAGTCGTGCGTATCTGTTGTGTGGTGTCGAGAAATGGGTGTAATCTCTACCATCGGGATTAAGGAAGCGCCAGGAGTCCACCAACTGGAGCTTGTGGAGGAGTGATTTGATCTTTTTCAGGATTTTATAGGTAATGCAAGTCCTTCCATTGGACGTATCCAGAAGTGGGTTTAGAGGTACATTAAAATCTCCCCCATGTATAATACAACCATCGGCGAACTCCTGTAGCCTCTTCACGATGAGTTGGCAGAAAGTTATGTGAGACTTATTTGGGAAGTATACATTGGCGAGAGTCAAAGGCATGTCATTGTATGTACCCTTCAAGAACACAAATCTGCCCTCAGGGTCACACAACTGTTCATTTAGTTTAAATGATGTGTCTCTGCCTATTAGTATCGTGACCCCTTTTGATTTAGAGTCGGGTGTGGTAGCGTGGAAGGCTCTCGGGAACTGTGGGGATGTTAATTTGGGGATGTTGTTTGTTTTAAAATGAGTCTCTTGTAGGAAAACAAACTGAGGTTTACCTTTTTTAAGTTCTCTGAGCAGGGTGGAACGTCGCTCGGGTATATTTAAGCCTCTGATGTTGTGAGATATCACAAGGGGACGATTCCCCAGCGATGAGTATACCATAGTGTCGGCAAAGGAGGAGACGGACGGACTTCGAATCTGTAAAGATAAGACTGTTATATGAGGTTTGACACTTGTTCTTCACTTAGAAATAGAATATCTCTAATAGCCCGAGCGGGTGCCCCTCCCCTAGTAAGCAAAAGGGAAAGTAGAGAAGAAGAAAGAAAAAGGGTGAGTAGTAAAAGAGGAGAAAGGTTTAGCAGAGAGTTATTACTATGGGGGTCAATCTCCAGAGATACCTAAACCACCCCAGGTGGAGATGTACCCCCAGTCGTAAAATATCAAGTAAAATTTGTGGGGGTTGTGGGAAGCGACTACGACTAAGCATAGCTTAGGCTCCAAGTAAGTGGAGTGCTGTGGAAACTATGAATGAACAGTCTCAACGTGACACACACAGAGGTTCACAATAGTAAAAATATTGGTATTATTAAGGTCACACCCGACCAGGATGTGTAGCAAGTAAACTCGGGTCTAAACGTGAAAACCAGAACCTGAACTCACAGAAGATAACTATAACAATTATGTCATCCGACTATCAACAAATTAGATAGTCTTAGCTGTCACCTGTGGATACGCCCCCTATATATGTACATAATCAGATCTAATTTGCATACAATAAATCTGTTCAGGGCAGTAGGAGAGAAGGAAAAAAAAAAAAAAAAAAAAAAAAAAAGGGGGGGGGGGGAATAGGTTGTGAGGTAGAGGGAAGGAGGGGGGGATGGTGAGGTAGAGGGGAGGTGGGGGAGGGGGGGGGAGGCCGAGGAAAGGGGGGGGAGGGAAAAGGGGGGGAGGGAGGAGGTGGCGACAACAAACAGTTTTTACTCCTATTAACCATCTTCCATCTATTCCTCTCGCTCTCGTACAGTTTGTAAATCTTCGTGGTTTGTATTTTCTTGCCAAAATCCCATTGCTTCAGGGCTATGTGTTGATGTAGCAGTGAGCCACGTCCAGGGCACATCTGTCGTCGCGTCTGGGATCAAGGCCCTACCTTCAATCAACAAGAGATATGGAGCTGGAGGGTTAGGTCTCCTCCTGAATAAGCTTCAGAGTTCGCATCTTAAGCTTAATAGCTGTGCAGAGAGCTATGGAATGCTGTCATAAGTATCCCTCCGGGTGATGTTTGTGGGAGTGTCTATCCTTTTTTCCCCCTTCCTTCATCATCCCCCCCCCTTGGGGGAAATGTTCCACAGGCGACAGCAATATGACATGAACATCAGAACTGTAAAAGTTGTGGTTTGGACTGCAGGTTTGTTAAGATCATGTCCATTGTGGTACACATGGAGCTATTCACATTCCTGGGCTCTGGATGTGCCGACCAATCTTCTTGGGGTATCTGCATGGGAGCTGTTTCCTTTATTCTGTTTATGTTTTTTCGATAGCCTTTTGTCTGGAGAAGAGAGTGGGGAGGTGGGGGGGCTCCTGATCAGGGTTGGTTGTAAAATTTCCTCATACCATTCCGGTAAATCCATTGGTTCCAGGTCTAGTGCTTCACAGAAATCTGCTGGCGAACGCAGGATAACTTGATGGCCATTATATGTAACTGTGAGTGCAAAGGGAAATCTCCAGGTATATCTCAAGTCTTTTGCTCTCAGTTTCTCCAGCAGGGGTCGCAGTGCACGTCTGTTCTTTAAAGTAATCTGGGAGAGATCCTGGAACAGCATAATTGTGGCGCCATTAAATATGATTTGCTCATTTTGTCTCGCTTTTCGCATGATCTCTTCTTTAATAGCAAAGCTTTGTAAGCAACAGATTATGTCACGGGGCGGTGCGGTATCTGAGCCTCTGGGCCTGAGAGCTCTGTGAGCTCTTACGAAATTGATTTCCGTGTCTTCCTGTCTCTCTAGCAGGCTGTTGAAGACTCTCCGGAGTACTGTAGTGATCTGATCTTGATCCACTGATTCCGGGATCCCCCTGACTCTGATATTACACCTCCTCCCCTTGTTATCGAGATCTTCAATGTGTCTGTTCATGTTAAAAAAATGCTGTATATGGTTTGATGAAACCAGCTCTAGTTTGTGGATTGCTTTATCTCTCTGTCTGCCTGCACTTTCGGCCGCCGCCATTTTTTCATTTATCACCATCATGCTTGTTTTCAAGTCCGTTATGGCGGCAGAAAACGTAGCTTTTATGTCCGCAGCAAATACCGACATGTCCGCAAATGTGAGCGGGTGGTCCGGTTTGGACTTACCCCTACTGGTGTCTTCAGAAGCGGACAGTGAGTCCTCGCTCTCTCCTTCCTCCTGTGGCGTCGGCGCCATCTTGCTTCTCGGGGTCCCGCTACGGGCCGCTGATTTATGTCGGAAGATTTCAGCGATGTTGGCACTGGCAGAAGCCGAGTTTCGGCGTGTCTGTGGTCCAGGCGTCCAATGTAGCTTTCTGCCCGGCATTTGTGAGCTGTAGGTCGGGTGTTAGGGCTCAGAACCTCCGCGTGTGTCTCAGAGCCTCCTCAGTGAGCAGCCATCTCCGCCGCGCGCCAAGCCACGCCCCCGTTTTTTTCATTTTTATGCTTTCACTTTAAAAATAAAAAAATCGGGGGACAGGAGGCGGAGCCTAGCGGAGCAGACATGCATTGTTAGAGCTCCACACCACTGAGGAGAGAAGAGAAGGACAAAGCGGAGCCTGCAGGCTCAAAAGGTATCCATTTGAACCTTTTTGCCCCAGGGAACAAACTGTGAAAGTTTGGGCAGGAAATATGGTACTGGGTGGAAGCCGTGGCAGAAATAAAAATCACCTCACAAAGAGCTCACAGGCACTCACTGCAGCTGAAGCAGCTCCAGTCACCTCACAAGATACAGCATCAGGGCGCTCTCACAGACAGAAAATGTCACAGCAAGACTCTCCATTTGAGTCAGATACAGAACAAATCCTCTCACAAACTTCTCCACAAGCCTCCTCAGCATCCCCAGTAATATTATTACAATTTGAAAAGATGCTTCATAAGGCTTTAAAACAAACCTCAGACCAAATAACAAACAGCCTAACCAAAGAAATAAGAGAGCTGGGAAACCGCACCGCAGCCTTAGAAATAAAAATTGATGAAATTAAAATTACAACCCAAGAAAATATAACAGAATTGGAACAATTAAAAGAAGAGAATTTAATACTTTAAACTAAGCTCGAAGATTACGAAAATAGAGCCAGATGTTCAAACTTGCGCATAAGGGGAATACCTGAAACTGTGACAGACCTGCAATCTACTATTACTGCTCTATTACAAGAACTAAAGCCAGATATCCCTATTGAACGTTTAGAACTGGACAGAGTACACAGAGCCCTCACAGCCAAAAAGAAAGACGGACCCCCACGTGATATAATCACAAAATTTCATTATTACAGAACGAAAGAACAAATACTAATTGCTGCAAGAGAAAAAAAGGAACTTAATTTTCAAGGACACAATTATCAAATTTTTGCTGACCTATCCCAACTTACTATTACTAAAAGACGATCCATGAAACCCCAACTAATGGAACTGCAACGCCACAACATTATGTATCGATGGGGCTTCCCCTTTTCAGTCAGATTTAACTACCAAGGTAAAATTTACAGAAGCAGATCAGCAGATGAACTACAACAAACCCTTTTAAAATTAAATCTGACAGAACCCACAACCAGCCACACCCCCACATGCAGAAGAATGGCATCATCTTTACCTTCAGGCAGCACCCAGAAAATTTCAGAACAAAATGGGAATCATCATTCTCACAAAAGAGGCCGTCATGCCACATCATCCATGGACCAAGAAGATTCAATGGACTGACATCCTAATTCCTGATATCTCTTCATTTATTATACTAAGAGATGGTTCTCTATAAAAAACCTGTATTTATAACTGAATGTAACTGCATTCTGATAGTCACACACTGTATGGGATCAAGTTACATTCCAGTTATATTTCTTATTACTTCTGATTCATATAGCCTTAGAATATATAAGTGAAATAAGGAAATTCTTGTTCAGTTATATATTTTCAGGTAATAACAATAGATTTATTACTTTTTAGGACAAATATGTTCAATAATCCAGAAGTAATGGAAGCTTTTTCTTTCTTTTCTTAAAACAAATATATTAGTACCTAACTAGTTCCTAGAACTATGTTTTTGTTTATTCTAATCTGAAGCAATACAACCTCAATTTTATGAGTTAACATATCTAAACAGTTACATATGAATAAAATATGTAATTGTTTACTCTAAAAGGGTTAAAATCCCAAAATAATTCAAACTATCTTCATCAATACCAAAGTTACTAACAGTACCTTTCTAACCGAATTATTTAGCCTAGGGCAAGACTAACCATATACAACCACCCTGGAATAAATAATTTCAACAAAAACTATATTCTGCACTCCAATTAATGAATCATCATTTTGATGTCTTTTGACATAGCACTTCTCTCCTGTAAGCGGAAGTTCCGTGTACCCCCATTAGCCCTCCTCATTCTCCCAACCATATTATGTGGGAGTGTGACGAAGGTACTTATTCCCCTGAGAGAGATATTTATTCTCTTTCACGGGTAAATTGTGATTACTTGCAAAAAATAATTTATACAATGTATCATCTAATCTCATATGTTTTTTGTTTACTCTTTACTCCAGAATTCACTGGTTTCTTTTCTATCTTTTCATCTCTTCAGTCCACACAGGTTGATCTGCGCAGTCAGCTCTGCATAACAAAAAGTAAGTCAAAACTATTTGATCTGTTGCCATGGCACCACTGAATATACTTTCCCTGAATGTTCAGGGAATAAATGTCCCTCAAAAAAGGACCAAAGCCTTCCGTACTTTCCATAACAAGAAGGCTCACATAGTATGCCTCCAAGAAACACACTTCACCAAAGATTCTACTCCAAAATATATTTCTCCTTTTTATCAACAAATTTACACGGCTTCTGCCTGTACCAAACAAAGGGGTACTCTAATTGCATTTCACCGATCCACACCATTCACCTTATCATCAGAAATTAAAGACCCAGAAGGTAGATACCTGATACTCATGGGTTATATAATGGATACAGCAATCACGGTGATTTCCTACTACGCTCCTAACAAACTACCTACACCATTCCTCTCACATATATTACAAGTGATTAATACACACAAAATAGGAACAGTGATAATGTGCGGGGATTCGAACCAGGTCCTCCTCCCATTTCTAGATAAATCACCTTTTACACCATCCAAAATAACCTCTAGATTACCTTTTTCTCAACTTCTTTCCAAATACAATCTGGTAGATTCGTGGAGAGAAAGTAACCCAATGAAAAAGAAATTCACTTATTTCTCGCACCCTCATCAAACCTTCACCAGAATAGATCATATTTTTCTAACAATAGGAATGATACCAGAAATTATTGCATCAGATATAATTCCGATTCCGTGGTCTGACCATAATGCAGTATACACTACTATAGCCTCAGCCATACCAAAAGCGCATGACCCAACATGGTACTTACCGGACATAATGCTCAAACACCCACTACATCAGATGGCCATTGAACAAGCTTTAAAGGAATACATATCAATTAATAATACAACAGACATTTCCCCAATAAAACTGTGGGAAGCTCATAAGCCTGTCTTGCGTGGTACAATACAAAGACAAATGGCACTATTTAAACGGGAACGCAAAAATCTAGCAAAAAAACTAGAACTCAATTTTAATGCAGCCTACATATCATTCCAAGATAATCCATCTCAGAGTACAAAATCTCATCTGGAAAAATCTAGATTGGAATACGATCTATTTCTCACTGAGTCAGTTGATAAATCCCTCAAATGCTCCAAACACAATTTCTACATGAATACAAACAAACCAGGTACATATTTGGCTCAGGCATTAAATTCAACTAACAAATCTTTCAAACCAATACGTTTGAAATTATCAAAAAATGTTTATACTTGTAATCCAGTTAAAATAGTCCATAAATTTCACTCACATCTCGCAACTTTATACAAGACAAACAATGAATTTATTCCTACAGAGGCTGAATCCTTCTTCTCAAAAATAACCTTACCTGAGTTGTCTCAGAATCAAAAAAGCAGTTTGGATGAGCCTATAACTATAGATGAAGTTGCTAACGCCATAAAAGATCTAAAACTTAACAAAAGACCAGGCCCAGACGGCTACTCGGCTTTATACTATAAAACATTCTCAGAAATACTCTCTCCCATTCTCACTGAAACTTTTAACAAACTTCTAGAAGGACATTCTTTTCGGCAAGAAACACTAATGGAATTGTTTGTATGATCCCAAAACCCCTTTCTGATGATACTTCCTGTGTGAATTATCGGCCTATCTCTCTGTTAAACCTTGATATTAAATTATTAGCAAAAATAATAGCAAAACGCCTCAATAGCATTATAGGAAAATTAATACGTAGAGATCAAGTAGGCTTCATGCCAAATAGACAGGCAGGTGATAATATACGCAGGGCAGTGTTATTGGCACATATTGCTAAAAAACGGAAAATCCCTTTATGTTTTCTATCTCTCGATATTAAGAGGGCATTTGACACAGTATCCTGGCAATATATGCAATATTCATTACAAAAATGGGGTTTTGGACCCCACTTTTTAACATGGATCAAAGCATTATATAATAAACCCAAAGCCTATATAAAATACGCTGGATACAAATCTGATGCCTTTAATATCGAAAGAGGTACCCGACAGGGTTGCCCGTTATCTCCCTTATTATTTGCCCTTATACTCGAACCCATGGCCCAATACATCAGAACAAACCAAACTATAACTGGCATTGAAGTAGGAGGTATTACACACAAATTATGTATATTTGCAGACGATATATTACTTTTTCTATCATCACCACAGGTCTCTGGTCCTAACTTAATACCAGCTCTTGATGGATTTGCAGCCCTATCCGGCCTTATGATTAATCCTAAGAAATGCCTAGTGCTTAATATTTCGCTCACAAACATGGAATTGGTCCCGGCTAGGGCTGCACTCCCATTCACATTGGCAGAAAAATCAATCCCATATCTTGGAATTCATTTAACAGCATCTCATTCTGACTTATTCTCAACCAATTATCCTCCTGTATTAAGACAGATCACAAATCTAATAAAACAATGGTCGCAACTTCCTTTATCCTGGATAGGGAAGATTAATGCAATCAAAATGACTATTCTACCCAAATTGCTTTATCTATTCAGAGTCCTCCCTATTCCAATTCCTTCCTTTTTTTTGAGAATAGTACAAAAAAGAGCAACTTCATTTATATGGGGCTCTTCTAAACCACGTATACCTATACACACATTACATCTTCCCAAAAATAAAGGAGGCCTGGGATACCCTAATTTTACTAACTACTACAGAGCAGCACATTTGGCCAGTCTGTCCAAATACCATGCAAAACAGGAAATCCCATTATGGGTATTTATAGAGGCTTCAGAAAATGACCCTCTATTAATATCAAACTTGTTATGGCTTGATCCTAAAGACCGCTTTAAAATTCATAATCCCATAACTAAACACTTCTTATCTCTCTGGGATAAACTAAAAACCAAATATCAGTTACAATCTCCACACAATCCTCTCCTTTCTTTTATCAGAAATCCGGCCTTTTATCCGGCATGGATCTACCCAAATTCTTTTAAAGCTTGGACAACATCAGGCTTTCAGACACTAAATGACTTCATAGCATCTAAATCATTCCTTTCATTCCCATCGCTTAGAGAAAAATATGATCTACCAAACTCTGAGATATTTAGATATCTCCAAATCAAAAATTTCTATACACCATTCCTAAAGGGGGATACACCATTATCCCAATTATCCATTTTTGAATCAATCTGTACAAAAGATCCATTTGCTAAAGGTACAATTTCATCACTTTATAATCAATTATATGGAGTAGTAAATCTTAATAGACCCTCTTACGTTCAGAGGTGGGAGGAGGACCTGGGACGAACTTTAGAAGACACGGACTGGTCTAACATATGGCTCACATCTAAGTCATCCTCACCCAACATCCTAGCACTGGAGACAAATTATAAAGTCCTAACTCGCTGGTACCTTGTACCCGCTAGAGTGGCAAAATATTCACCTAATACCTCAGCTCTTTGTTTTCGAGGATGCCCAGAAATAGGCACACATTTACACATATGGTGGACGTGCCCAGTAATCCAAACCTTCTGGAAGGAAGTCTTCGTGATTGCATCTAAAATATTTAAAAAAATAATACAACCAGATCCATATATAACTTTACTTAATCTAAAACCGGAATGGTTAACACTCTCTCAATTCAAACTTATGATCCAACTAATAACGGCTGCAAAACAAACAGTGGCCAAAGCATGGAAATCTCCTACGTTGGTACTAGCAGAAACAATTCACAGAATGAATAATACAATGTCCCATGCTAAGATGGTAGCCATCGATCAAAATCAAATTCCAAAATTTGAAAAACTTTGGCATCCTTGGATAAAACAACAGTTCCTGTCAAATTTCAATGACTCTGTCCTGTTGCCATGGTAACAGATTAAATGACTTACAGAGACACCCATTCTAAGCCTTCAAAGAGAACTAAAAAGAATAATAAACTGACGAGCGGGACAACCTTGTGGACCATACCTCTGCCTTTCTACCCTTTTTCTTCTTTCTCTTTCCTTTTCTCCACCTTATGATTAAAGCTCATTATCAGAATTTATTTGACCTATATACACTCTACCTGTAAACAATATATATAGTAGGTATAAATCATTTAAATACCTACAAAAGTAACTAAGGAAATGATATATATCTTTAATTTAGGTTTACGTGAACCCAATGTTTAATATTTGAAATTTCATGATATTTACCTATATAATCCCCACTGTAAAACAATGAGCTTACTTTATAGATCCTTGTAAACTTACTTTATGTATCTTTATAATATTGTATACTCAATAAACTTCTTTTGACAAGGAAAAATAAAAAAATCACTGACGTTTTTCACAAACTGTTTTTTATTGATATATGTCCCCCAGGGCAGGACCCGGACCTCTATAACCATTGTATGCCCAATTACTTGCATATAAGCCTTCAAAATGGGCACTTTTGATTTTTGATGTTCAGGTCCCATTGACTTTAATGGGGTTTGTTATTCAGGTCCGAACTTTCGCTGTGTTTGAAAGTCCTGGTGCGAACCGAACAGGGGTCCATTCGGCCCATCCCTACTCCAGAGTTACCGCGGGCCTCTTCTCTGATTAATGCTCTCCTTGCCCGGCCTGTAAGTTTAGGTGGGCAGCCATGTCTTGGTAAGTTTGCAGTTGTGCCATACTCTTTCCATTTTCGGATAATGGATTGATCAGTGCTAAGTGAGATGTTCAAAGCTTTTGATATTATTTTATAACCTAACCCTGCTTTAAACTTCTCCACAACTTTATTCATGACCTGTCTGGTGTGTTCCTTGATCTTCATGATCTTCATTGTTTGTTCACTGAGATTATCTAACAAACCTCTGAGGGCTTCACAGAACAGCTGTATTTACAGAGATTAAATTACACCCACGTGGCTCTATTTACTAATTGGGTGACTTCTGAAGGCAATTGGTTCCACTAGATTTTAGTTAGGGGTATCAGAGTAAAGAGGGCTGAATACAAATGCACACCACACTTTTCAGATATTTATTTGTAAAAAAAAATGTGAAAACCATTTATCATTTTCCTTCTACTTCATAATTATGGTACACCTGGTGTTGGTCTAGTGTATAAAATCCCAATAAAATACATTCACATTTTTTGGTTGTAACATGGCAAAATGTGGAAAATTTCAAGGGGTATGAATACTTTTTCAGTGCAATGTATATACCATACCTGGCCAATGCACCTGGAAGCTGGGAGACACCGATACTTCAGTGATCTCCATTTGCTTCTAGGTTCTATGTCGAGTGGCTGGAGAGTCTGATGTCATCTTCCTGTTCACCTTGTCCAATCAGAGAACTCTTTGCATTCGTTCAGAAAGGGCAAAGCCAAGTGGATAACCTCCTGTGTTCACACAGCAGAAGGGCAGCACGGGACCCATAAGCAAGAGGAGATCACTGTAGTTTTCGTATCTACTTCACTGATTTCCAGCTTCCAGGGGAATCGGCCAGGTATGGTATATACATAGTTACCTTGGCCCAAGGTGGGCCAAGGTAACTATGTACAACATATCCATACTTGGCATTCAATTTAACCTCCCTGGCGGTATGATTATTTCAGATTTTTGATGCTGAAAGTGGTACAATTATTTTGCATGGAAATTTGGCGTTTTAAATTGTAGGCCTATAATTCTTAGGAATAACTCACTTAAATCTGTCCAAACAAGATTCTAGTAGACATCCTGGGTATGATAAAGTTTGAAAAACGAAAAAAAAAATTATAATATAATAAATAACTATAAATAATAATAACAAATAATAATATAATAATAATAAAAAATGTTCAATAATGTAATCAAATCAAAAACACTGAAATTTGTTCAGTTGCAGAATTGTCGCTGTCATTACTTTTAGTGTTTGATGATGAATTTCCCCACGAATCACTATCGCTCAATTCTGCAAGTGATTCTAATTTATTATCGCTGTTTTCTAGCTGGTCTAAAAGCACTTTTGACGTAAACGGGCATTTTTTGGTTGCTATGGACAATGTCCAGTTTCCTGGCAGATAGAATAGTATTTATAATATAAGACTGCATGCAAGACACTGGACAAACCACTAGGGACAAAGGGGATGTGTAATTATTTGATACAGTACTGTAATCTGTAAGATTACAGTATACTGTATCTATACTGTGTTTTTTGCTTTTTGAATTTGGCGCCGAACTCCGTCCCCGTGCATCGCAACGCTCGCAGGGAACGGAGCTCGACACTGTGAATTGAGCGAGACACGGCGGCTCGCAGATCACAGCGGGGAGACATCGCAGGATCCAGGGGACAATGTAAGTAACCTCTACATGGATCCTGCGATTCCGTTCCCTAGTTTGGCTCGGGGTTACCGCTTTTGGTACTAAAAATCCACCCCGAGCCAGACTCAGGAATACCGCTAGAGAGGTTAAGCAGGGGAAAAAAAAAAAACTTAGCTTTTGTTGCCACAGTGACCTCTTCATTACTAACATGGTCATGGTCATAGTAACAGAAATGAAGCAGGAAAATAAACTAATCAGCTTCTGTTGGTACAATGACCTCTTCATTACTAATACTTTCTTTAAGGAACCAAAGCAGCATTGATAAACCTGGACATCACTATATGTACTTCATCACAATCAAATACATAGTTACATAGTTACATAGTAGGTGGGGTTGAAAAAAGACACAAGTCCATCAAGTCCAACCTATGTGTGTGATTATATGTCACTATTACATTGTATATCCCTGTATGTTGCGGTCGTTCAGGTGCTTATCTAATAGTTTTTTTTAAACTATTAGATAAGCACCTGAACGAATGCTGAAACCACCACCTGCGGAAGGGAATTCCACATCCTTGCCACTCTTACAGTAAAGAACCCTCTACCCAGTTTAAGGTTAAACCTCCTTTCTTCTAATCTTGAGTGAGTGACCACGCGTCTTATTAAACTCCCTTCTGCGTTTCATCCCTATTGTGGGGTCACCACTCACCAGTATGGTATTTGGAAATTTAAATCATATCCCCTCTCAAGCATCTCTTCTCCAGAGAGAATAAGTTCAGTGCTCGCAACCTTTCTTCATAACTAATATCCTTCAGACCCTTTATTAGCTTTGTTTCCCTTCTTGTACTCGCTCCATTTCCAGTACATCCTTCCTGAGGACTGGTGCCCAGAACTGGACAGCATACTCTAGGTGAGGCCGGACCAAAGTCTTATAGAGTGGGAGAATTATCGCTTTATCCCTGGAGTTTTATCCCCTTTTTAATGCATGCCAATATTCTGTTTGCTTTGTTAGCAGCAGCTTGGCATTGCATGCCATTCCTGAGCCTATCATCTACTAGGACCCCCAGGTCCTTTTCCATCCTAGATTCCCCCAGAGGTTCATCCCCTAGTGAGTAGATTGCATTCATATTTTTGCCACCCAAATGCATTATTTTACATTTTTCTACATTAAACCTAATTTGCCATGTAGTTGCCCACCCCATTAATTTGTTCAGATCTTCTTGCAAGGTTTACACATCTTGCAGAGAAGTTATTGCCCTGCTTAGCTTAGTATTGTCCACAAATACAGAGATTGAACTGTTTACCCCATCCTCCAGGTTGTTTATGAACAAATTAAATAAGATTGGTCCCAGCACAGAACCCTGTGGGACCCCACTACCCACCCTTGACCATTCCAAGTATTGCCCATTTTTACCACCCTCTGAACTCACCCTTGTAGCCAGTTTTCAATCCATGTACTCACCCTATGGTCAATGCCAACAGACCTTACTTTGTACAGTAAACGTTTATGGGGAACTGTGTCAAATGCTTTTGAAAAATCCAGATACACCACATCTATGGGCCTTCCTTTATCTAGATGGCAGCTCACCTCCTCATAGAAGGTTAATAGATTGGTTTGGCAAGAACGATTCTTCATGAATCCATGCTGAATACCGCTAATGATTCAGTTTCATTACTAAAATCTTGTATATAGTCCCTTATCATCCCTTCCAAGAGCTTGCATTCTAGTATTGATGTTAAGCTAACTGGTCTGTAATTCCCAGGGATGTATTTTGGCCCTTTTTTAAATATTGGTGCTACATTGGCTTTTCTCCAATCAACTGGTACCATTCCAGTCAGTAGATTGTCAGTAAAAATTTGGAACAATGGTCTGGCTATTACTTGACTGAGTTCCCTAAGTACCCTCGGGTGCAAGCCATTTGGTCCCAGTGTTTTATTAATATTAAGTTTCCCAAGTCTATTTCTAATTCTGTTCTCTGTTAGCCATGAGGGTGCTTCCTGTGGTGTGTCATGAGGACAAACACTGCAGTTTTGATTACTAAAGCCCCTTGATTACCTTGTGAAGACTGAGGAGAAGGACAAATTCAATACCTTCACTATCTCCCCATTCTTTGTAACCAGATATTATTCCTCATTCTTTATGGGGCCAATACGGTCTGTCCTCCCTTTTTTACTGTTTATATACTTAAAGTATTTCTTGGGATTTTTTTGCTCTCCTCCGCTATGTGTCTTTCGTGTTCTATCTTAGCCGCCCTAATTGCACCCTTACATATCTTGTTGCATTCATGTAAAGTCTGAATGCTGATGATGATCCTTCAGCCTTGTATTTTTTGAAGGCCTTCTCCTTTACTTTATATACATTTTTACATTAGAGTTAAGACATCCAGGACTTTTGTTCGCTGTTTTAAATTTATTTTCAAATGGGATGCACTGGCTAATGCCCTTATTTAATATGCTCTTAAAGCAAACCCATCTCTCCTCCGTGTTCTTTGTTTCCAATATTTTATCCCAATTTATATCTTCTAGCAAGGTTCGTGGTTTAGGAAAGTTGGCTCTTTTGAAATTCAGTGTCTTTGTGTTCCCCTTGTGTTTCTTATTTGTGTGATTTATACTGAAGCCAATTGACCTGTGATCGCTTTTTCCTAAATTGGCCCGTATTTCCACATCCGTGATCAGGTTTGTATTGTTGGTAATAAGCAGATCTAGTAACGCCTTGTTTCTAGTTGGTGTGTCCACCATCTGACCCATGAAATTGTCCTGCAAGACATTTAGGAACTGGCGAGCCTTAGGTGAATGCGTGGTTCCCTCTGCCCAGTCTATGTCTGGATAATTATAATCCCCCATTATGATAACACTTGCCATCCTTGCTGCTAATCCAAATTGTGATAGGAGGTCACTTTAAAGTCTATGGGACACGAACATGAATAATCAAAAGTGCTAATTTTAAAGGCTAATATGCAAGTTATTGTCATAAAAAGTGTTTGGGGACCTGGGTCCTGCCCCAGGGGACATGGATCAATGCAAAAAAAAGTTTTAAAAACGGCCGTTTTTTCAGGAGCACTGATTTTAATAATGCTTAAAGTCAAACAATAAAAGTGTAATATCCCTTTAAATTTCGTACCTGGGGGGTGTCTATAGTATGCCTGTAAAGGGGCGCATGTTTCCTGTGTTTAGAACAGTCTGACAGCAAAATGACATTTTGAAGGAAAAAACTCATTTAAAACTACCCGCGGCTATTGCATTGCCGACAATACACATAGAAGTTCATTGATAAAAACGGCATGGGAATTCCCCAAATGGGAACCCCGAACCAAAATAAAAAAAAAAAAAATGACGTGGGAGTCCCCCTAAATTCCATACCAGGCCCTTCAGGTCTGGTATGGATATTAAGGGGAACCCCGGCCAAAATTTAAAAAAAAAATGACGTGGGGTTCCCCTTAAATTCCATACCAGACCCTGCAGGTCTGGTATGGATTTTAAGGGGAACCCCGCGCCAAAAAAAAAAAAAAAAACGGCGTGGGGTCCCCCCAAAAATCCATACCAGACCCTTATCCGAGCACGCAACCTGGCAGGCCGCAGGAAAAGAGGGGGGGACGAGAGTGCGCCCCCCCCCTCCTGAACCGTACCAGGCCACATGCCCTCAACATTGGGAGGGTGCTTTGGGGTAGCCCCCCAAAACACCTTGTCCCCATGTTGATGAGGACAAGGGCCTCATCCCCACAACCCTGGCCGGTGGTTGTGGGGGTCTGCGGGCGGGGGGCTTATCGGAATCTGGAAGCCCCCTTTAACAAGGGGACCCCCAGATCCCGGCCCCCCCCTTGTGTGAAATGGTAAGGGGGTACGAAAGTACCCCTACCATTTCACTAAAAAACTGTCAAAAATGTTAAAAATGACAAGAGACAGTTTTTGACAATTCCTTTATTTAAATACTTCTTCTTTCTTCTATCTTCCTTCATCTTCTGGTTCTTCTGGTTCTTCTGGTTCTTCTGGCTCTTCTGGTTCTTCCTCCGGCGTTCTCGTCCAGCATCTCCTCCGCGGCGTCTTCTATCTTCTTCTCCTCGGGCCGCTCCGCACCCATGGCATGGGGGGAGGCTCCCGCTCTTCTCTTCTTCTTCATCTTCTTCTCTTCTTCTCTTCTTCTCTTCTTCATTTTCTTCTCCGGGCCGCTCCGCATCCATGCTGGCATGAAGGGAGGCTCCCGCTGTGTGACGGCGCTCCTCGTCTGACAGTTCCTAAATAACGGGGGGCGGGGCCACCCGGTGACCCCGCCCCCCTCTGACGCACGGGACATGACGGGACTTCCCTGTGGCATTCCCCGTGACGTCACAGGGAAGTCCCGTCAAGTCACCGTGCGTCAGAGGGGGTGGGGTCACCGGGTGGCCCCGCCCCCCGTTATTTAAGAACTGTCAGACGAGGAGCGCCGTCACACAGCGGGAGCCTCCCTTCATGCCAGCATGGATGCGGAGCGGCCCGGAGAAGAAAATGAAGAAGAGAAGAAGAGAAGAAGATGAAGAAGATGAGAAGAGCGGGAGCCTCCCCCCATGCCATGGGTGCGGAGCGGCCCGAGGAGAAGAAGATAGAAGACGCCGCGGAGGAGATGCTGGACGAGAACGCCGGAGGAAGAACCAGAAGAGCCAGAAGAACCAGAAGAACCAGAAGATGAAGGAAGATAGAAGAAAGAAGAAGTATTTAAATAAAGGAATTGTCAAAAACTGTCTCTTGTCATTTTTAACATTTTTGACAGTTTTTTAGTGAAATGGTAGGGGTACTTTTGTACCCCCTTACCATTTCACACAGGGGGGGGCCGGGATCTGGGGGTCCCCTTGTTAAAGGGGGCTTCCAGATTCCGATAAGCCCCCCGCCCGCAGACCCCCACAACCACCGGCCAGGGTTGTGGGGATGAGGCCCTTGTCCTCATCAACATGGGGACAAGGTGTTTTGGGGGGCTACCCCAAAGCACCCTCCCAATGTTGAGGGCATGTGGCCTGGTACGGTTCAGGAGGGGGGGCGCACTCTCGTCCCCCCCTCTTTTCCTGCGGCCTGCCAGGTTGCGTGCTCGGAAAAGGGTCTGGTATGGATTTTTGGGGGGACCCCACGCCGTTTTTTTTTTTTTTTTTTGGCGCGGGGTTCCCCTTAAAATCCATACCAGACCTGAAGGGTCTGGTATGGAATTTAGGGGGAACTCCACCTCATTTTTTTTTTTAAATTTTGGCCGGAGTTCCCCTTAATATCCATACCAGACCTGAAGGGCCTGGTATGGAATTTAGGGGGACTCCCACGTCATTTTTTTTTAAATTTTGGTTCGGGGTTCCCCTTTGGGGAATTCCCATGCCGTTTTTATCAATGAACTTCTATGTGTATTGTCGGCAATGCAATAGCCACGGGTAGTTTTAAATGAGTTTTTTCCTTCAAAATGTCATTTTGCTGTCAGACTGTTCTAAACACAGGAAACATGCGCCCCTTTACAGGCATACTATAGACACCCCCCAGGTACGAAATTTAAAGGGATATTACACTTTTATTGTTTGACTTTAAGCATTATTAAAATCACTGCTCCTGAAAAAACGGCCGTTTTTAAAACTTTTTTTTGCATTGATCCATGTCCCCTGGGGCAGGACCTGGGTCCCCAAACACTTTTTATGAAAATAATTTGCATATTAGCCTTTAAAATTAGCACTTTTGATTTCTCCCATAGACTTTTAAAGGGTGTTCCGCGGCATTCGAATTTGCCGCGAACACCCCAAATTGTTCGCTGTTCGGCGAACTTGCGAACAGCCAATGTTCGAGTCGAACATGAGTTCGACTCGAACTCGAAGCTCATCCCTACTCCCAGTATTATTTTCCCTTAGCTTCATCCCTTTGGAGCTCTACCCATAAGGATTCCACCTCCTCCTTAGCTCCCTTATTGATGTCATCTCTCACATTCACTTGTACATTATTCTTGATATATAGGCATACTCTTCCCCCTTTTTTACCCTCTCTGTCCCTGCGATAAAGGGAATACCCTTGAATAGTTGACAGCCAATAATGAGAGCTGTTGAACCAGGTCTCTGAAATTCCCACAAAATCTAAATCCTCCTCGTTCAACAATAACTCTAGTTTACCCATCTTGTCCGCCAGGCTCCTGGCATTGGTGAACATGCCACGTAGTTTAGACTGGTCACATACTGTCCTCTTATTGGGTGTTCCGAGACTGCAAATAGGACTTGTTACTATACTTACCTTGGGTTTATGTGCTTTAGTCAACCTACCACTAATGCCCTCAATACTCCCCACTGGAATATGTTCATTGCTGACTATCTCCACTTCTGGACCCCCCCCGTCTGACCCCTCTAACTTTTCAGCCATCTTCACTTCCAGCAGATCTGCACCCTCCTCATTTAGGTGCATTCCTTCCTTTCTATAGAACTGGTGACCGACTGAGAAGTCGGCCCAGTTCTCCAGAAACCTAAACCCCCCCTTACTACACCAGCTCCTCAGCCACTTGCTTACTTCCCTAATCTCCCTCTGCCTTTCTAGTGTGGCTCGAGGTATCGGTAGTATTCCTAAGAATACTACCTTGGAGGTCCTTTTTCTCAATTTAGCTCCTAAGTCCCTAAAATCATTCTTTAGGACACTCCATCTGCCTTTGACTTTGTCATTGGTGCCAACGTGCACCATGATAGCTGGGTCTTCCCCAGCCCCCCCTAGTAATTTGTCCACCAGATCTGTGATGTGCCGAACCCGAGCGCCCTGTAGACAGCATACACTTTAGATCTTTGTCACTGATCGCTCTCTCTGTCCTTCTAAGAATTGATTCCCCTAACATCAGAATATGTCTATCCTTTCCATTAGCTTCCCCCCCACTCTCACTGGATGAGTTGTTACCCTTCCCAGATTTGAAGCAATGTCCCTCTGTCCCTTTTTCCTCCTCATTTGTCCCTCATTTTGGTATGATCTATATAGTTATATATAAAATGCACTATTTATCTTTCAAAAAGTGTTTCCCAGTGCTAAACCTTTCATCCAATTTCCAAATTTGCTGCATTTGTAAATTTCAAAAGCCAATAAATGGAATAGTAGAGGTGAAAAAAAGCTCTTGTGGGTTCAACTAATCTTTAATTTTTGGTTTATTCTCCTTTAAGGGGGTGTGGCAGGGGGTGTGTCCTATGCCTACATACTTTTGCTAGTAGGTGTCCCTCATTCCCATCTCAAAAAGTTGGGAGGTATGCTTCCCTCCAACCACTTTGCATATTATTTTATATACACTGTGAATCTGTACTTGCCAAAAATGCTGTAGAAATCTCTCTCCACTAAGTCTGGCTGCATCCATTTTCACTGTGGGCAGCTGAAGCTGCTGCCTGTTCACTTCCTGGATTTACACAGAGGCACACCTCCAGCCCTGCAGCTCTCATTGGTCATCTTAATGACTTATCCCCCCTCTGTTCCTGGCAAACTCTCACGAGAGTGAAAGAGAGAGCTGTGCATGATGTCATAAGCCTAGGCTAATGACCAGACATGAAACAGGAAGTGGGTTGTATAAGGTATTTATTGGCAGAAAAAAATGTTTTACTAGCCAAAGTTAAAAAACAGGGGCAGAAGATTTAATAGATGGAAAGTTTAAAAAATGACTGAAGGTCCGCTTTAACGGATTCCCGACCAGCTGCCGTAGTTATACTGCGGCAGGATGGCTCCCCTGGGCGAGCCGTCGTAGCTGTACGTTGGCTCTTTAAGATGCTCTAGCAAGGCCGGGCACCCGCGATCGCTCGTGAAAGAGCGAGAACCAGGATCTGTGTGTGTAAATACACAAATCCTGGTTCTGTCAGGGGAGAGGAGACAGATAGTGTGTTCCTACTAAGTAGGAACAATGATCTATCTTCTCCTCTAGTCAGCCACTTTCTGCCCACAGTTAGAACACACATAGGGAACACAGTTAACCCCTTGATCACCCCCTAGTGTTAACCCCTTCCCTGCCAGTGACATTTAAACAGAAATCAGTGTCTATTTTTAGCTCTGATTGCTGTATAAATGCCAATGGTCCCAAAAAAGTATCAAACGTTTCCGATCTGTCCGCAGCAATGTTGCAGTCCCAATAAAAATCACAGATCGCCGCCATTACTAGTAAAAAAAAAAAAAAAAATTAATAATAAAAATGCCATTAATCTGTCCCCTATTTTGTAATTGCTATAACTTTTGCGCAAACCAGTCAGTATACACTTATTGCGATTTTTTTTTACCAAAAATATGTAGAAGAATACATATCAGCCTAAACTGAAGAAGAAATTTGTTTTTTAAAAAAAATTTGGGGGATATTTATTATAGCAAAAAGTAAAAAATATAGTTTTTTTTTCAAAATTGTCACTCTTTTTTTGTTTATAGCGCAAAAATCAAAAATCGCAGAGGTGATCAAATACCACCAAAAGAAAGCTCTATTTGTGGGAAAAAAAGGACATCAGTTTTGTTTTTGTACAACATCGCACAGCAGTGCAATTGTCAGTTAAAACGACGCAGTGCCGTATCGCAAAATATGGCCTGGTCATTAAGGGGCCAAATCTTCCGGGGCTGAAGTGGTTAATTGAACAAGCTGAAGATAGATGCTGATTAACTACCATCCAAAGCTGCATCCAATTTTGCACTCTCCAGCTTTCGTAAATCAACTCCAATATGTTACTTTTACGATAAAAATGGTTCCTTCTTCTTACACCGTAAACTACCTTGGGCGTGCAATCCTGCCATGTGCAGCTGTTGCATTATCTTGGCCAGGCCAATCAAGTGTGGGTGAGGGAAGAGACCTGTGAGAAGATGTCAGTGTGGGTGAGGGAGCTGGCGGACACAACATTGCCTGAGAGCGGGGAAATATATTTCTGCTTTAACTGTGAAGTTATCCATCCACCTTGCTGTGCTATGTGGAAAAGCTGTGTATATCTGAGGACTGGATGGAACAAAAAATAAATGGACAGAAAAATAAATCCTTTGGTAGAAAAAAAAGTTTCTTATATGTATTACATCTGTGCATTTAGCTGTTTGCCTGGAGTTCAGCTTTACATTTTAGTTCTAAGGAACTAATTCTTAGATAAAACCTCTAATGTTTGCAAATAATGTAATAAAATATTTGTAACCAATAATAAAGCCTATGTTTCTCTTATAGAAAAGATCGGAGTATGAGGAGGATGAGGGAAGCAGTTCGGATACAGAAGAGGATCATAAAAAAGAAGAATCCAATGAGCCTTCTGATAATGTATGTTGACATTGTTCACATTTACTAGCACAAGGTATAAAGGAAATATGGTGTGATGTCATTACATTATTATCATTATATTGGGAAGCAACAATAGAGGACAATGTCAATGGCTAATGATCACAACAGCATTGACAACAGCAAATCCATCAACACACATTGCTCAAAAAGGGCAATGGTTAGACACTTCTGTACGATACCAAGAAAATCATACAGATGAGATATTATTGTAACTGTTACTTTGACTTCACATTTTTTTGTATGTTGTTTCCTATGTTTTGCTCATTTGACTTCATATTCATATGTCAGTCTTCCCTATAGTGATCATCTGGTTTTTAGGGAATGTAATCGGCAGGGCTGCGACAAGGGGTGGGCAGAAGGGCTGGCTGCCCGGGGCACAGTGGGGATTTTTGCTAGAAGGGGTGATTAGGAGTGGGGGAATATTTGTGTTATCAGGGATGATTGGGGGATTTGTGCTAGGAAGGGAAGTTGGGAGTTGGGGGGGGTGGATTAGTGCTAAGAGAGGGGACATGAGGTGTATTTGTGCTGAGAGAGGGAAGATTGGAGGGGGGGAGAGGATTTATGCTCAGCGGGAAAATTTGAGGGGTAGAGGATTTGTGCTAGGAGGGGGAATTTGGGGAGGGAGAGGATTTAAGCTGGGAGGGGGGATCTGTCCTGGAAAAGGGGGTATTTTTCTTTGAGGAGAATTTTGGCTTGCAAAGGGAATTTTTGCTGACACATAATGCTCATATGTTTTGAGGGGGGGGGGGGGTCACCATTTGGCATTATCGCCCTGGGCACTAGATGACCTGTTTAAAGTGTATGTAAAGTCCAAACCTTATTTTTACCAGTTTTGGATAAAGTAAGTTGTTTAGACCCCTGTAAGTTTTTTTTTTTTCTGTCTGTGTCCTGTCAGGAAGAATTGCCTCTACTTCCTGTCCCAGAGACACAGCAGGAAGTAAGAAGAGATCTCTCCAAAGCAAGTGTAAATCCCTGATTGAGCAGTTGCCCGTGGAGCAGATATCACCATTGAAGGTCCTCCGTTCTGTTGCAGTTCCTGTGACAACTCAAAAATGTAGGTTGCCCATAACTTCCCGAACTGAGCACAATGCTTACCAGGACAGATAGTGATGGTGGATCTTCCCAGTGAGGACACAGACAACAATAATATTTCACATATTCTAACTCTTCCACATTCTACCCAAATTGAAAAGTGTTTTGGCTTTACATACGCTTTAAAGAAAATTTGTACCTATGCTTGCTGCTTGTCTGATAATCTGATCCAGAAAAGTCAATACTTTGTGAGTTACTCACCTACAACAAGCAAGTAGTAATTAAAGTTTGAACATCTGATCTGTGTATTTCTATATACACTCACCCGCCACTTTATTAGGTACACCTTACTAGTACCTGATTGGACCCCATTTTGCCTTGAGAACTGCCTTAATTCTTTGTGGCATAGATTCAACAAGGTGTTGGAAATATTCCTCAGAGATTTTGGTCCATACTGACATGATAACATCACGCAGTTGCTTCAGATTTGTTGGCTGCACATCCATGATGTCAATCCTCTGTTCCAGCACATTCCAAAGGTGCTCTATTGGATTGAGATCTGGTGACTGTGGAGGCCATTGGAGTACATTGAACTTATTGTCAAATACAAGAAACCAGTTTTGAGATGATTTGAGCTTTGTGACATGGTGCATTATCTTGCTGGAAGTAGCCATCAGAAGATGGGTACACTGTAGTCATAAAGGGATGGACATGGTCAGCAACAATACTCAGGTAGGCTGTGGTTTTTAAACAATGCTTAATTAGTACTAAGGGGCCCCAAGTGTTCCAAGAAAATATCCCCCACACCATGACACCACCACCACCAGCCTGAACCGTTGATACAAGGCAGTATGGATCCATGCTTTCATGTTGTTAACACCAAATTCTGAACCTACCATCTGAATGTTGCAGCTGAAATGGAGACTCATGAGACCAGGCAGCGTTTTTCCAATCTTCTATTGTCTAATTTTGGTGAGCCTGTGCAAATTGCAGCCTCCGTTTCAAGGCATTTTCGTCCACACAACTGCCGCTCACTGGATATTTTCTCTTTTTTGGACCATTTTCTGTAAACCCTAGAGATGGTTGTGTGTGAAAATCCCAGTGGATCAGTTGTTTTTTAAATATTCAGACCAGCCCGTCTGGCACAAACAACCATGCCACATTCAAAGTCACTTGAATCCCCTCTCTTCCCCATTCTGATGCTCGGTTGCTGATCTTCAGCAAGTCATCTTCACCACATCTAGATGGCTAAATGCATAGAGTTTTTCCCTAGTATTTGGCTGATTAGCAATTTGCGTTACCAAGCAATTGAACAGGTGTACCTAATAAAGTGGCAGGTGAGTGTAGATACAGTCAGGTCCATAAATATTGGGACATCGACACAATTCTAATCTTTTTGGCTCTATACACGACCACAATGGATTTGAAATGAAACAAGCAAGATGTGCTTTAACTGTAGACTTTCAGCTTTAATTTGAGGGTGTTTAAATCCAAATCAGGTTTTTCAGCTTTTTTTTTAATGTCATAATGTAGAGTATAAGATTTCCTATCATTTGAGCCCAGTCTTGCCACAAAGAGTTAATCCAGCTCTGAGCAATCTTCTTTTATTGTTCAGTGAGATAAAACTTGACAAACAGAGAGAAACTTTGTCAAACCCTCCCCCTTGCTGTGAGTGACAGGCTATTTACATATCTCGTGCACTAGCCTAAGACATGCATTATTTTTTAATTCCCACCCCCACTCCTTTCTTCAGCAGCTCTGCAAGGATTGGCTGTTCCACACCTCAGCATGATTTGGCATGCTGAAGTCCTGTGGTTACTTTCCTGTCTTTTCACTGGATGTTAGAGATCATAGCAGAAGTTCAGCAGAAGTTTAGTGTAAAATGCATATTGGCAAGGGGAGTGTAGAGGTGGGCGGGGAGTCTACTGACATCACGACTCCACCCACCGAGCTCCAGACAACAGACCCACCCACAGAATCTGCAGTTTTTCTGGTCTCATAACAGACAGAGGGGAGACATTTGACAGGTAAAGATACATGCAGGCGGCATGTATATCCTTATAGATAACCCCTATGGCAGTAGTTTAGAAAGGATGACATTGGGTTTACATCCACTTTAAAAAGAAAGAACGCACCAGTGAGCTCAGCAACACCAAAATACCCGGAAGACCACGGAAAACAACTGTTGTGGATGACCGAAGTATTCTTTCCCTGGTGAAGAAAACACCCTTCACAACAGTTGGCCAGATCAAGAACACTCTCCAGGAGGTAGGTGTATGTGTGTCAAAGTCAACAATCAAGAGAAGACTTCACCAGAGTGAATACAGAGGGTTCACCACAAGATGTAAACCATTGGTAAACCTCAAAATCAGGAAGGCCAGATTAGAGTTTGCCAAACATCTAAAAACGCCTCCACAGTTCTGGAACAACATCCTATGGACAGATAAGACCAACATCAACTTGTACCAGAGTGATGGGAAGGGAAGAGTATGGAGAAGGAAAGGAACTGCTCATGATCCAAAGCATACCACCTCATCAGTGAAGCATGGTGGTGGTAGTGTCATGGCGTTGGCATGTATGGCTGCCAATGGAACTGGTTCTCTTGTATTTATTGATGATGTGTCTGATGACAAAAGCAGCAGGATGAATTCTGAAGTGTTTCGGGCAATATTATCTGCTCATATTCAGCAAAATGCTTCAGAACTCATTGGACGGCACTTCACAGTGCAGATGGACAATAAACCAAAGCATACTGCGAAAGCAACCAAAGAGTTTTTTAAGGGAAATAAGTGGAATGTTATGCAATGCCCAAGTCAATCACCTGACCTGAATCCGATTGAGCATGCATTTCACTTGCTGAAGACAAAACTGAAGGGAAAATGCCCCAAGAACAAGCAGGAACTGAAGACAGTTGCAGTAGAGGCCTGTCAGAGCATCACCAGGGATGAAACCCAGGGTCTGGTGATGTCTATGCGTTCCCGACTTCAGGCTGTAATTGACTGCAAAGGATTTGCAACCAAGTATTAAAAAGTGAAAGTTTGATGGATGATTGTTAACCTGTCCCATTACTTTTGGTCACTTAAATAGTGGGAGGCACAATTGTGTCGATGTCTCAATATTTATGGACCTGACTGTAACTGATTATTGGGTCTTTGGAGCCATAAGATTAGGATAAGTCACCAATATCTGTCTTGAATATTGATCTAGTAACCTAGGATTAATTATAGTACAGCTGGTGTAAATTATGCAACTGCCCTAAAACTTTTTGGTCATCTAGACAGTGATGTTGCCATATGAGAATTTTTTTTTTCCAAATCTGTAAAAGCAGACTCTTTAGAGGATGGAATGTGCTGAGCATGAGCTTAAGCATGAAGCATGAGCTTCACTGGTACAGGGATTTTAAATCCTGGTGGCTTTCCCTCCTCTCCTCACAATGCTGACAGTACAATCTAGACGGCTTCTGATTGGTCAGTACCATCCATGCGATGGTGCTGACCAATTAGAATCCCTGTAATCCGTACTGGCTAAGCAATACAGACACAAGATTAAGCAGTGGGTCTTTCAAATCTCTGGACCAGTGGATTTTTGGTGTCTGTAGTGATGCGGGATGGGGATGGGGTCCAGTGTAAGGTCAACTTACAGATTTTCTGTAAAGGTGAACTTACACTTTAAATGGACTGGCTTAGGACACTTTCACTTTCAATAGTTTTTTATTGAAAAAATGTAAAGGTACAAAACATGACATATGAGAACTTTTTGAAATCGTCAAGATAGTAGACAGCTAGAACGAGAATGTAAAAACCTCCAACAATATATATTGCTTAATAATAAACAAAACTTGTAGCCTGTAAATTAGAGTAGGGATCAATGAGCCAGGTAATATCTCTACAGGCTGCAAAACAATAAGCAGGTCCAGACGTCAAGCCTGAGTCAACAAAAAAATCTGCAACAAGGAAATAAGAAAGAAGGAAAGAGAAAGGAAGGATGTCAGCAGTAGGAGGATGGGAGAGAGAGATAGGATAAGGGGAAGAAGAGTGAGCGTTGGGATGCCCAAAGCCAGCGCCCCAATTCTGGACTACTATAATGAGTTATTGCTCTCCATGGACAATGAGGGATGAGCATATTGTGCCTTAGGACACTTTCAGTAAAAAGAGCATAAAATCTACTATTCTGGTCATAAAATCAAAGAAGAAATGGCATGGTTTGCACAGTCAGCAAAGATATTACCAAGACTGTCATTGGATATAATGCCATGAATCTAACCAGATCGCCTAATATCAATTTGATTCTGGAAACACTCATTTAATATCACAGTTATATAGATTTATTTTCCAAACAGGTCATGCAGATTAAAAAAGCAATTCAACCAATTTTAAAATCAAACCACAGCTGAGATCGACAAAGCCTTGTAAGCAAGATGCAATTGTAGTGCTACTCCCATAGTAGCTGTAGGAATATTGCCCAAGTTCTTCCACAGATGTTTTGCCCTACGGCCAGACACACAAGCTCAGTCACACATTTCTTTAATACCCAGTCTAAGGGTGTTGTTTTTGCTGTTTTTATTTTTGGAGAACTTGGATAGAATTGAGGGAATTGAGTGGGATACTCCAAAAACATGAACTATGTACAACTTGAGGACTAGATATTCTCTCTGGAAAAAGCTGTAGTAAAGTCCATGCTTGCAACAAACAGTGGACTTAGCTTTGAAGTAGTAATAGTAGTCAAATGCGACCTCCTTTCTCATAAGAGCAGAGTTCCTTCATAGAACATTCGGTGGACTAAGTTCTGCAGGTCTCTCTTTAAGATGCTCTAGCACCGCCGGGCACCCGAGATCACTCAAGAAAGAGTGAGAACCGGGATCTGTGTGTGTAAACACACAAATCCCGGTTCTGTCAGGGGAGAGGAGACAGATTGTATGTTCCTACTAAGTAGGAACAATGATCTGTCTTCTCCTCTAGTCAGCCACATTCCCCCCACAGTTAGAACACACATAGGAAACACAGTTAACCCCTTGATCACCCCCTAGTGTTAACCCCTTCCCTGTCAGTGACATTTACACAGTAATCAGTGTCTATTTTTAGCTCTGATTGCTGTATAAATGCCAATGGTCCCAAAAAGTGTCAAACGTTTCTGATCTGTCCGCCGCAATGCTGCAGTCCCAATAAAAATCACAGATCGCCGCCATTACTAGTAAAATAAAATGAATAATGAAAATGCCATTAATCTATCCCCTATTTTGTACACGCTATAACTTTTGCGCAAACCAATCAATATACACTTATTGCGATTTTTTTTTATCAAAAATATGTAGAAGAATAAATATCAGCCTAAACTGAGGAAGAAATTTGTTTTTTTTTTTTTTAAATTGGGGGGATATTCATTATAGCAAAAAGTAAAAAATATTGGGTTTTTTTTCAAAATTGTCGCCCATTTTTTGTTTATAGCGCAAAAAAATAAAAATCGCAGAGGTGATCAAATACCACCAAAAGAAAGCTCTATTTGTTGGAAAAAAGGACGTCAATTTTGTTTTTGTACAACGTTGCACGGCCGCGCAATTGTCAGTTAAATCGACGCAGTGCCGTATCTCAAAAAATGGCCTGGTCGTTAAGAGGCCAAATCTTCCGGAGCTGAAGTGGTTAACTGAAAAAGCTGAAGATAGTTGCTGATTGACTACCATCCAAAGCTGCATCGATTTTGCGCTCTCCAGCTTTAATAAATCAACTCCAATATGTTTCTTTTACAATAAAAATGTTTATCTTCCTGCTTCTTACACTGTAAACTACTTTGAGCGAGCAATCCTGCCATGTGCAGCTGTTGTATTATCCTGGCCAGGCCAATCAAGTGTGCCCATAATTTGAAACCCAGAAGAGACCTGTGAGAAGATGTCAGTGTGGGTGAGGGAGCTGGCGGACACAACATTGCCTGAGAGCGGGGAAATATATTTCTGCTTTAACTGTGAAGTTATCCATCCACCTTGCTGTGCTATGTGGAAAAGCTGTGTATATCTGAGGACTGGATGGAACAGAAAATAAATGGACAGAAAAATAAATCCTTTGGTAGAAAAAAAAAAGTTTCCTATATGTATTACATCTGTGCATTTAGCTGTTTGCCTGGAGTTCAGCTTTACATTTTAGTTCTAAGGAAATAATTCTTAGATAAAACCTCTAATATTTGCAAATAATGTAATAAAATATTTGTAACCAATAATAAAGCCTATCTTTCTCTTACAGAAAACATCGGATTCTAAGGAGGATGAGGGAAGAAGTTCGGATACAGAAGAGGATCATGACACAGAAGAATCCAATGAGCCTTCTGATAATGTATGTTGACATTGTTCACATTTACTAGCACAAGGTATTAAGGAAATATGGTGTGATGTCATTACATTATTATCATTATATTGGGAAGCAACAATAGAGGACAATGTCAATGGCTAATGATCACAACAGCATCGACAACAGCAAATCCATCAACACACATTGCTCAAAAAGGGCAATGGTTAGACACTTATGTACGATACCAAGAAAATCATACAGTACACATGAGATATTATTGTAACTCTTACTTTGACTTTACATTTTTTTGTTTCCTATGTTTTGATCATTTGATTTCATATTCATATGTCAGTCTTCCCTATAGTGATCATCTGGTTTTTAGGGAATGTAATCGGCAGGGCCAGGACAAGGGGTGGGCAGAAGGGTTAGCTGCCCGGGGCGCAGTGGGGATTTTTGCTAGAAGGGGTGATTAGGAGTGGGGGAGTATTTGTGTTATTAGGGAAGACTGGGCGATTTGTGCTAGGAAGGGAAGTTGGGGGGGGGGGATTAGTGCTAAGAGAGGGGACATGAGGGGAATTTGTGCTGAGAGAGGGAAGTTTGGGGGAGGGGGAGGATTTATGCTCAGCTGGAAATTTTGAGGGGGTAGAGGATTTGTGCTAGGAGAGGAGATTTGGGGAGGGAGAGGATTTAAGCAAGGGAGGGGGGATCTGTACTGGAAGAGGGGGAATTTTTGTTTGGGGAGAATTTTGTCTTGCAAAGGGAATTTATGCTTGAAGATTAATGCTTAAACTTTTTTTGGAGGGATTTTTGCTGACATAATGCTCATATGTTTTGAGGGGGGAGGGGATGTATGAAAAGACAAAATACTAGGACCACTGCTACCTGAGACCCCCAAGGTGGTCTTTAGAGGTGTTCCATCCCTTAGGAGCAAGTTGGCTCCTAACGTCATAGATCCACCAAAAAAAACATCTTTTTTTCATAATTGGACGGGTTTTGATCCTTGCAAAAAATGTTTGGTTTGCCAGTATAACACCTGTGGCAGAAGGACAAGTTACGACTTTTCCTCCACTGTAACTGGTCGCACGTACACAATTAAACAATTTAGTACGTGTGCAACCACCGGGATCGAATACCTGATAACTTGCCCCTGTGGGAAACAATATGTGGGCCGTACTATTAGATCTTTTACTGTACGTGTCTCGGAACATATTAATTTGATTAAAGCAGGCAGTGCCAAACATACTGTCCCTAGGCACTATAGGGAATGTCATGATAGAAATCCTGTGGGTACCCAGTTCCTTATCATAGACAAATATACGGCTCCCTGGCGGGGGGGGGGTCGACACTTAGGGGTGTCTCTCGTTTAGAGACATATTGGATATACGAGTTGGGGTCCCATTTTCCGCAAGGTATCAACGTTGAATGGGACAGCAACTCTTTTATCAACCAGGCATAAATATATTTCTGATCTCTCTCCTTCCTGTATCCAATTTGGGCATTTTTTTCATTTTTTTTTTTTTTTTCATTTTTTTTCATTTTTCATTTTTCTCATTATTTATTTTTAGTTTAGCCACCAATATTCATTTACATTCTTTTACATAATTATGTATAGTCCAATATACTACATTTATGTCTCTCCGATCATTTTTATATACTGTATATGTGTTTTGAGGTTCTAAGCTGTGTCACGGATTGTACTGATGCCCCCTATTGGCAGTGTCCGGTAGGTTCTATGCTTGAGTTTTTATACTCACATGTGGCTAGGTACGCTCCTGTCTTTTACATATTTTCATATGTTTTTACATTTACTGATTTAGATATTCTTAATTTTAATGTAATTCAATTACATACAATTTTTATATATTTTTTAGTTATTTCCACATATTCAGCTCCTGTACATCTTATTATTATGTTTTCCTGCACATGTCCGCCTATGTTGACACTCTGGCGGTCCTTCCGGCCTTGCATTTAAGCCGGGCTCCATTTCCTGTGGAGTTGTGACCGGATATGATGTAGTTGCAGGCGTTTTGAAAGAGAGGCTTGGCTGACCAAGCGTGGAGCGCACTGCCGCTGTTATCCCGACCTGCGTGTGACGTCATCACGCGACATGATAACGAGGCTTGGCACAGTGGGTGGAGCGCGGCGCTGTTACTGCGCTCCCACCTATTAGATATGGGGAAGTGACAGCGAGGCTTGGCTCCGGATCTAATACCAGACCTATTTCAAGCCGTTTTTTGTCTTTGTAATGTCTACCGTGATTTTTAAATAAACAAATTGATTACAGATTTTCATACATACAGTTTCTTTCTAGATTTTGGTTAACCATTAGCATACTAATACCCCATGAACTGGAAATAGAGGTCATCAGAAGCACTTCCGGTTTCGGACACTTCCAGTGGGGGTCATTATTTATCTATATATAGAGCGGTGGGTTGAGGGGGTCCACACCCCAGATGATGACTTTTTAGTTGAAACATGTCGGGTGGACCCCTCATGACTACCGCTACAAGATTACATGCTGTTTTTATCTTCTGAAAATGTGAGTTTGTTTTCTCTTTATTTTAAATAAATCCAAGTTCAAACGTTATCACGCTATGTGAGTGTTTTTATCCCTCACATGTTACACAAACTATTCGCTTGGCTCATGGTGTACCCACTGCTGAGGAAGCCGTGCTGATCTCTTCCCCCTATCTGTGTGATGACATCCGACCAGATATTTTACCTAGACCTGTTGGTCATCAAGCCTTTTTGACCTGTATGGCATACGCCATTTCAGGCCACAACTTCTGGTAAGCCTCCTTGGTTTCTGGTGATGGTCCTGGCACCGATTTCAATCTTCTGTGCACTTCCGGTCTCTCTACGGTTCATCTACCCACCAGGTTGGCGGTTCGGAACCATCCCCCTGCATGCTCAGGAGATACCTGTTTATCATCATTTTTTTCACTATTATCACAGACTTTTTGCTTGTGTTTGTTCACTTATTTGGACTTTGCATTC
This sequence comes from Aquarana catesbeiana, assembly GCF_042186555.1. Classification (NCBI taxonomy): domain Eukaryota; kingdom Metazoa; phylum Chordata; class Amphibia; order Anura; family Ranidae; genus Aquarana; species Aquarana catesbeiana. Next base: position 49,743,427 of record NC_133327.1, on the reverse strand, counting down.
AACATTGGTTTGTGTTTTTTTACACTTGGTCCAATACATGTATTTGAGTGTTACTATTTCATTCACTATTACATACATTCATGCAGTATTTTTCTGGTTCATACCGAAATATCTGCTTTGAAGTCACTGTATCTTTAACATTTTTATTTGAATTATTATTTATTCATTACTCTTTCACGTAATTCATAGCGCCACACTTTTGAATTTTTTTAACACTTTAAGTCCAACCTTTCACTAGAAGTCCAGATGATTAGACTGAATTATTTTGGACATCTTGACAAGAATCAACCCACTGGAAAATGCCGGGAAAATAAGAAGAGGACCACCAATAGTAATGTGTAACAATAACAATTTTTTGCTTAATGGCTGAATTTTGATCCATCTATGGCCAGCTTAAGTCAACATTGCCAGCAACAGAATTAAAAAAGTAAAAGCTTTCAAGTATTTAATTTACTGCTTAAGTTAATGTACTTGGCCATTGTTTTGTTAGCATTATCCCTTGGGAAAAGGGACACAATCAGCAGAGAATGTTCAGTAGCATTGGCACCAAGACTCAATTAAATGTTATCTGCTCTCCTATAATGTCTTCTAGATGAGTTCCCATGAAACTCAGATTAGGAACATTACACTTATGAACAATGGGCACCATGAAATTTTGTAGAGTAGAACAAAACTAAAAACAAAATTACGTCTGTAGTTGTTATTGATGTATGCCTTTACACTAGGTATGTAACTAGTGTGTGACAAGTAAATGGCACAGATTTAACCGATTTACTGCAAAATAAACTTTTATGAAAGCTTGCATCCAATCACAGTCTGTTTAGTACGGGGCACATTATTCAGGACACTGCTAGCAGACGCAATTAAAAAGGCAAGGGTGCATAGCAACCAACACATATTAATAAATAATACTTCTATATGAACACAAATGAAAAGTGTCCGTAGTGTAACTCAAATATACAGTGCCTTGAAAAAGTTTTCATACCCTTTGAAATTTTACACATTTTGTCTTGTTACAACCAAAAACGTAAATGTATTTTATTGGGATTTTATGTGAAAGACCAACACAAAGTGCAACATAATTGTGAAGTGGAAGAAAAATTATAATTGGTTTTCAATAATTTTTTTTACAAATAAATATGTGAAAAGTGTGGCATGCATTTGTATTCAGCCCCCTTTACTCTGATACCCCTAACTAAAATATAATAGAACCAATTGACTTCAGAAGTCCCCAAATTAGTAAATAGAGTCCATCTGGGTGTAATTTAATCTCGGTATAAATACAGCTGTTCTGTGAAGCCCTCAGAGGTTTATTAGAGAACCTTAGTGAAAAAACAGCATCGTGAAGGCCAAGGAACACACCAGACAGCTCAGGGATAAAGTTGTGGAGAAGTTTAAAGCAGGGTTAGGTTATAAAAAAAAATCACAAACTTTGAACATCTCACGAAGCACTGCTCAAGTCATCATCCGAAAATGGAAAATGGAAAGAATGTGGCACAACTGCAAACCTACCAAGACATGGCCATCCACCTAAACTGACAGGCCGGGCAAGGAGAGCATTAATCATAGAAGCAGCCAAGAGGCCCATGGTAACTCTGGAGGAGCTGCAGAGATCCACAGCTCAGGTGGGAGAATCTGTCAACAGGACAACTATTAGTCGTGCACTCCACAAATCTGGCCTTTATGGAAGAGTGAAAAGAAGAAATCCACTGTTGAAAGAAAGCCATAAGAAGTCCCGTTTGCAGTTTGCGAGAAGCCATGTGGGGGACACAGCAAACATGTGGAAGAAGGTGCTCTGGTCAGATGAGACAAAAATTTAACTTTTTGGCCTAAAAGCAAAATGCTGTGTGGTGGAAAACTAACTTCACATTACCTTGAACACACTATCCCCACCATGAAACGTGGTGGTAGCATTGCGTTGTGGGGATGCTATTTTTCAGCAGAGATAGGTAAGCTGCTCAGAGTTGATGGGAAGATGGATGGAGCCAAATACAGGGCAATCTTAAAAGAAAATCTGACAGAGCCTGCAAGAGACTTGAGACTGGAGTGGATGTTCACCTTCCAGCAGGACAATGACCCTAAACATACAGCCAGTGCTAAACTGGAATGGTTTAAATCAAAGCATATTCGTGTGTTAGAATGGCCCAGTCCAAGTCCAGACCTAAATCCAATTGAGAATCTGTGTCAAGACTTGAAAATTGCAGTTTAGAGACGCTCTCCATCCAATGTGACAGAGCTTGAGCTATTTTGCAAAGAAGAATGGTCAGAAATGTCACTCTCTAGATATGCAAAGCTGGTAGAGACATCCCCAAAAAGACTTGCAGCTGTAATTGCAGTGAAAGGTGCTTCTACAAAATACTGACTCAGGAGGGTGCTGAATACAAATGCACACCACACTTTTCACATATTTATTTGTAAAGAATTTTGAAAACCATTTATCATTTTCCTTCCACTTCACAATTATGTGCCACTTTGTGTTGGTCTATCACACACACCAATAAAATATATTTACGTTTTTGGTTGTAACATGACAAAATGTGGAACATTTCAAGGGGTATGAATACTTTTTCAAGGCTCTGTATTGATTCAGGGGGGTTGAATACAAATGCACGCCACATTTTTCAGATATTTGTTTGTAAATAATTTAGAAAACCATTTATCATTTTCCTTCCACTTCAAAATTACCGCGTGTGCCACTTTGTGTTGGTCTATTACATAAAATCCCAAAAAAATACATTTAAATTTTTGGTTGTAACATGACAAAATGTGGAAAATTTCAGGGGGGTATGAATACTTTTTCAAGGCATTGTATCTTCTGGTAATTAATAATATAAAATATGACTGCCATAAACCATCAAATGTGAAAGACAAAACAATGCATGACAAATACATTGATAACTAAACATATGAAATCTGGTGTTAATAACATGAAATGCGACTGCAATCTCCTGGTGTTAATAACATGTGTGGCTGCAATAAGCCATCAGAGTATGCATGAAAAACAACATATAACAAATGCATCATTAACTTTGCATATGTAGTCATAGATTCCTGTGTGTGATATCAAAACACCATCATTAATAACAAAACAAAATATATGATCTGCATATATTGGACCTTCCAGTGCATAAAAGGTCCAAAGCGAATGTCCCTTTAAGAATACTCCACTCAGGTGCTCTTGTGATATTCAAGTAACGTGCAAAAAAACAGCGGTGGATCCCACCACCATTCACACTCTGTTCTCACCTTTGTAAATGGACCTATTTAACTAAAAATAGGAAAAATAGGTCAAATGCACAATACCCTTTAAGGGATTCACTCCAAGGGAACACGACTCCCTCTTCGTAATGTCCTCCTTGACAGTTAGGAGATATTATCTTTCCAGTGGTAAACTTCACCTCAGCTCAGAAAGAAAAAAAAAAAGGGGGAATTGCCATTAAAACCAATATAATCTTTATTAAAAAATATATAATATATTACACTCACAAGGGAAGTACACTAGATAAGTAGTGCACCACTTAAATCACAAATGTGCAGATATAGGTAAAGGTCCCTATAAGGCTAAACTTATAGCATGATCTGCCAATAATTCCTGATGGACATGTTGACACCAGTAGGCCTTGCATTGACGCATTTTGTCACAGTCGTGTGAATTATTCACGTGACTGTCATAAAACACGTCAGGGCAGGGCCTAGTGATGTCATCATGCCCATCAGGAGGTATAGGAGTGTCCTGAAGAAGCAACATCTTTAGCGAAATGCATTGACAGTCTGGATATGGAGCAACATTTGGGCACCTATTTTCAAGCAATGTATTGTTTGTATTGTCAATGTTATATATAGATGTTAGGATAGCCCTAGTCCATTCCAGAGTTGGGTATTGTATCACAATACGGGTCCCCTTATTTAGGGGTAATGTTTTTATATAAGATGATATTTTAGTGTTTCCAATCAAATTCTTTGATCTTAAATTTGTTTGCCTCCTGTTGTGCCTAAAATGTCTGCCAATTTTTGAACATTTAGTTCCTTCTTCCCCTTAGTCTTTATGTTCAGTTCCCGCTGTGTTCTCCCCACCCTTGTAATCTCACCCATCCTACTGTGTTTAAGTGAATGCCATTTCTCACCCCCCCTGCTGCATTTCCTATCTGTAAAATGAAGAAAAAAAAAAAAGAAACTCTCATTATATATGCAGGTAATGCCTCTGAACATATATAATTAAGCAGATTTTTTTTTATTTTTCAGGTCATCTACCCACATGATATTGTGAAATGTGACACTTTATCAACACATAAAACAAATGTAAAGGAAGAGATAGTAAAATGTCACAATCATTTTAGAAGTAATGTAACACCATCAGCTGGCAACATGCTTAAACTGGTAAGGAATAGGAGTTATATAAACCAACATGTTTAACCACTTGCCTACTGGGCACTTTTACCCCCTTCCTTCCCAGGCCAATTTTCAGCTTTCAGCGCTCTCACACTTTAAATGACAATTGTGTGGTCATGCAGCACTGTACCCAAATTACATTTTTATAATGTTTTTCACACAAATAGAGTTTTTTTTGGTGGTATTTAATCACTGCTGGGTTAAAAACGTTTTTCTGTCAGTAAATTTTGTAAATAAGTAATTTTTCTCCTTTAACTGATGTGTGCTGATGAGGCGGCACTGATGGGCACTGATAGGCTGCACTGATGTGCACTGATGAGGCGGCACTTATGGGCACAGATGAGGGGGCACTTATGGGCACTGATAAGGAGGTGGCACTCATGAGGAGGCTGTGCGCTTGCGATAACTGTGCTGCGCAGCCCCGCAAGCGCTCGAGAGCGGCCGTTCTGGGGCGCCGTCATATGACGGCGTCCCAGAACGAGAACCGCCCCACTGTCATTTTACTATACGGCGGGTGGAATGTAGTTAAAGAGGGTTTTAAGCTTAGAGGTCTTTTTTTTTTTTTAATTTAATATTTTTTTATATTTCTAAAGCACTCTTCTCCCTGAGGACGCTTTATCTGCTGCTGGGGCAGATAATGAGATAGTTGCCCTGGATGGGCTCTGTAGAATATCATACTAGGGCCAATTAACCTACCAGCATGTCTTTGGAGTGTGGGAGGAAACCCACACAGGCACAGGGAGAACACGAAAAACTCCATGCAAATAGTGTCCTGACTGAGGATCCATATGCCAACTACCAAGCCACTGTGCTAAATACAAAGAAATTATTATTTTTTTATTAATGTTTAGTGCACCTTTGAACTTGCTAGCACATTTGACTATTCAGTTGTCTAGGAAAGGCCCCTTCCACTTTCACATCATAAACTTTCACATCATAGACTTTTCTGGGAGTGTCTGGTTACTGTCTGTGCAGGCCCAGCTCCTCTGCCCCTCCCCTCCCCTTCCTACATAACTTTTTATGTAGCTTTCAGGGATGGAACAATGGTGAATACTATAGAGTGTCATTTGAAGTAATAACAAAGTCTGTTGGGGCGGTTAAAATCACTTCCAAGATGGTGGCACCCATCTACACAAGAAAGACTTTTACAGGTAGACAACATACATAAAATACATTAAACACACATATAAACTTATGTTGTTGAAATGAATGGACTGTTTAGGGAGAATCCTTTATGAAAATAAAATAAAAATAAAAAATTTTGTCACTGGAGTTGGGCAAACGGTTCAGTCCGAGCATCATAGTTACCTAGTTAGTCAGGTTGAAAAAAGACCCAAGGCCGTCTAGTTCAACTAAAAAAAAAAAAAAAAAATCATACAATCCCATATACACAATCCTTCACCCACAGTTGATCCAGAGGAAGGTGAAAAAACCCAGCAAAGCATGATCCAATTTGCTACAGCAGGGGAAAAAAATCCTTCCTGATCCCCCGAGAGGCAATCGTATTTTCCCGGGATCAACTTTACCTATAAATGTTAGTATCCAGTTATATTATGTACAATTAGGAGAGAATGCATCCCTTTTTTAAAGCAATCTACTGAGCTGGCCAAAACCACCTCTGGAAGGAGTCTATTCCACATTTTCACAGCTCTTACTGTGAAGAAACCTTTCCGTAATTGGAGATAAAATCTTTTTTCCTCTAGACGTGATTGCCCCCTTGTCCTCTGTGATGACCTTAAAGTGAATAATTCAACACCAAGTTCACTATATGGACCACTTATGTATATGTACATGTTGATCATATCCCCCTTAATCTCCTCTTCTCAAGAGGGAATAGATTCAGTTCCTCATATTTTTCCTAATAGCTGAGCTCCTCCATGCCTCAGTTTGGTTGCCCTTCTCTGCACTTTCTCCAGTTCCCCAAAATCCTTTTAGAGAACTGGTGCCGAACATTGGCTGTTCGCCTGGTTCGAGGAACAGCTGAATTTGCAGGGTGTTCGACGGGTGTTTGCTCGACGGGGGTCCTTGCAATGCGCGGCGAGCTGCATGGGGCATTCTGCACCCTGATTGGGAAAAGCTTTGCCCAATCAGGGTGCAATAAAACCTGATTGTTAGGGAGTTGGGCCTTTCATCATAGTCCTTTCAGTTTCTCAAGTCTCACTGATTTCCCCTGGTGAGTGGAGGCTGAACAGTGTTGAAGTCAGCATAAGAATCCTCTTTGGGCACATAAGGCATTTGTAGTGTCTGTAGTTGCACTCTCTCTGCCAGCTAAACACCTGGCTATACATTTATCCACCAAATAATATTTGGTCCCCCATAGAGAAGGGCCTGGCAATAAAGTAAAGTAACTGAAAAGATACAGCATAACAAAGCGAGTAAATAATAAAGCCGGCAGTAAATAAACAGGCAGCCTTTCTGAACTCTAGCCTAACGAATCGTAAGTCAATCTTTTTGGGTGTCGGACTGTCTACTCTTTGTTCTTTTGGGTCAGATGGCCTTTCTCTAGTAGATTCTTCATCTGGTTCTAAGGGTGGTTGGAAAGTCTATGCGCTTTCCAAGCATAATGGGGTTGGAATGTCTTCCTGATTCTGATTCATAATTCCATGGTATGAATTCAGGAGCCTCAGGCCGGAGGATCCCTGCGTTGGTTTGTGTAGGGTAACTGGTTAGAGTTGCACCATTGATGCAGATGGCCACCACCAGTCCATGTAGACATTTTTCACCTCACTGTCTTTGTCTTTCTCTGTAGCTGGGAGAGAAGATTGTGACCTGGTCACAGGTCATTATCAGATAATGAGATGCTGTAAACACATGTGAGCTCAAATATTGGTATACTATCCACAACTATATTAGCATATAGTAAATAGGTACTAGGCTACTTAGTTGTGAAACAGTAGCTATATTATCACAAGATAAAATGCATGGCAATGCACAAAAATGAACAGATAAATAAGTGGATTTGAATGCAATAAACTGACTATAATATGGCAATTAATCTAGATCACTGTGGTGCTAAAAAAAATAACCTAGTATAAGCAGCACTGGTACAGAGCAGTGTAAACAATGAACAGCAAAAACAGTAAGGAAAAGTCTTGCAGTACCCCTCTGGTACAGAACTGCCAAACGGTGGTACAATAGAACAGCCACAATGACATACCAGTTTGGATGACAGTTTGGATGTGCTATGTATGCAGATAGTTCAATAATAAATAGCACATACCATGACCAGGACTGTAGGCAAATCGGGCTTGCTGATATTTATGGTTCACCACTGTAGATGTCAGCAAGACAGCAAACACTGATGCATAGGAGGAGCAAGTCAGAGCAGGCCAAGTTGTAACAGAGCGTCTGATAACACAGGAGAGTCAAGTCAGGCAGAAGTGTAGTCTAGACTAGTGGTTCTCAAACCTGTCCTCAAGTACCCCCAACAGGCCATGTTTGCGGGTTTTCCTTTATCTTGCACAGGTGCTTTAAATCAGAGTCAATGGCTTGGTATTTTGGACAGCTATTTTATCTTAGAGAAATTCCCAAAACATGGCCTGCGGGGATACTTGAGGACAGGGTTGAGAACCACTGGTCTAGACGAGCCAGGTCACACATGAGTAGTTCAGAGTCCAGACGGTACACAATCACATCAAAGATGGAGCAGGGTCAAAGCAAACTGAGTCACACGCAGTTAATATTTATTATTATTATACAGAATTTATATAGCGCCAACAGTTTGCGCAGTCAAGCAAGAGCACACAAGGTAGCATCCACTATCACACAAGCACTAATGGTGTGTACAACAGATACGTTAAAGGAGAAGTGTAGCCAAAGCTATTTTGGCTATACTTCTCCTGGGGATCACGGGAGTACAGTTGGTTCTGCATTCCTGTAACCCATTCTCAGCTGACAGCGGGTTAAGCCTGCTGTTGGGTGATGTCACAGAGACATCCAGGCTTGGGAAAGATCCCTAGACCAGCAGCTGGCTCAGCCTCTCAGAGAGCCACCCCTCCACAGCTCAGCGCTCCAGTGAGCACTCAAGGCGCAGAGAGTCACTGGCTCTATGCTTACTGAAGGCCGAGAACTGAGTGATCTTACAGGCGGCTGGGGACAGATGCAGCATTGGATTACTGCATCCAACTTGGTTGGTATACTTCTTTTTACAAGCCCATACTTCTTTTTTAAAAATGAAGAGCAAGGAGCTGGCCAATCACCATCATTTTCAGGTAAGAGCTATCTTAGTTTTGTTTTGCTTAGTCTTAAAGGGACATCCCAAATCCTGGTACTGACATAAATAAATTCTATTTTATTGTAACCCCCCCCCCATTCCCTCTCAGTCCCGAATGTTTCACTTCAATATGTTTCATACTTACCATGTTTAGAAGGCTTAAGGTCTAACACATTGACTCTTCTTCAATACACTGTGAATGAAGGATACAGTGTTGACACCCTCTCAGGGGGTGGGGCCATGCTACCCTGAATTCATAGTTTGATCTTAATCTTCAGGGTTGAATCACTCTGGGCATCATTGAACCCCAACACTGAGGAATCTTGGGGGCAGTATAAAAGTACTGGGGATGGGTATGTATGGACTGTATTGCAGTATGGACTGATTTTTGGATTTCTACTGTGCTTTGAGATAGAACACCATGCTCACAAAATACTTTTCACTCTTGCTATGCAGACATTTTACCATTTTATTGCTGGAAGTTAAGGTTATATTAGTGCTTTCTTTTTTCTCTTTACATTCAAAGAAATGGAGTAATAAATTAATGGAATCAGCAGAAAGATGGGCAAAAACATGCAATTTAAACCACAGCGAAGTGAAAGACAGAAACGATAATGGTAAGACATGGTGAGATATAATTGGCAGTGTTGTCTACACAATGTACTCAGCTAGATCAGGTAGATTGCAATCACATTCATGTTAAAGCCTTGATTCAGGAAATAATGATTTCAGCTTTCAGCAGTATGTGGATGGCAGCGAGCCTCTGTTTTATACTGTGATTGCTTGATACTTTTATAGTGTTAAAAAAAAAGTTAAAAAAAAAAAGTTAAAAAATATCTATCTATCTATCTATCTATCTATCTATCTATCTATCTATCTATCTATCTATCTATCTATCTATCTATCTATCTATCTATCTATCTATCTATCTATCTATCTATCTATCTATCTATCTATCTACTGTATCCGTCTATCTACAAAAAAGTCCAATCTGCAGCTCCTCAATCAACACCTAAATCACTCTAATTGAAGGCATAATATGGTCTAACATTATAGCTAATATTACGTAGATACATGACAGTGTTCTTGGTTACTACATATTGATGCCTGTAAAAGAAAAAAGAGAAACAAGACATTTAATTAAAAGAAAAAATACAAAAACACATGTAAATCAGAATCTTTGTTCAGTCCCTTAGGAAAAAATAGTGTCAAGTTGTGAAATCCACCACACTTCCCTCTGTTTGAATCTTAGCTCCCTATTTCCCCCTCTTCTCAGTCATGGCATATGATCAACATAGGCGGCTCTAGGCTTTGTGAGGCCTTAGGCAAATCTTAGACATGAGGCCCCACTCGGGATGTGTGTCGGGCCAGTACCGGAGTCAGAGATCCGCGGTGCACGGCAGGAGGGAGGAGCCGGGGGAGAGGAGTACATGGTAGCAACCCACTGACCCTCCGACCTCGGGCAGTGGTCAGTGACAGTCCTCCCCTGGGTGGGGAAAACGAGTTGTGGCCCCGGACGCAAGACGGGGACACCGACCGGGGGAAATTCCCTGCAACTCCTACACACGCCTTAGGCATATTGAGCGTCCCCGAGGCCCCTGGGAGTGTGAGGCCTTAGGCGGCCGCCTTATTTGCCTAATTAGAGAGCCGCCTATGATGATCAATTGCTATGAATCTTAACTGGGCTACAGTGTGGCCACATTCCTAAATAACTTGGCAACTGGTAACTGTGGCAAACAAATAGAGGATTTATGTTGGGATAGCCTATCCTTATTTTCTGACTGGTCTCTCCAACGTCATATAACCCACATGGACTATGGTCGAGGTGCTGTAGATTGGACTTTTTTGCTTTTTATATATTGGAGTTTGGGTGACCTTCCTTGCCTGTTTTGCACCTGAAAGATTATGGTACATGTCAGGTGTGTGCTTTCCTCTTGACCTGTCTTAAAAAAAAAAAAAAAAAACTAATAAATAAATATATATACTGTATATACAGTGCTGTGAAAAAGTATTTGCCCCCTTCCTGATTTTTTATTTTTTTGCATATTTCTCACACTTAAATGATTCAGATCATCAAACAAATTTTAATATTACACAAAGATAACCCAAGTAAATCCAAGATGAAGTTTTTAAATTATTATGTCATTTATTAAGGGAAAAAAGCTGTTCAAACCTGCATGGCGCTATGTGAAAAAGTAATTGCCCCCCCCCCCCATGCTGAATCATGAAAGAACTATGATTAACCACAATTTTTTGGAAAGCTGAGTTAAATTTCACTTGCCACACCCAGGCCTGATTACTGCAAGACCTGTTGAATCAAGAAATCACAAAAACAGAAGCTGTCTGACAAAGTGAAGCACGCTAACAGATCACAAAAAGCCACACATCATGCCAGAATCTAAAAAAATTCAAGAACAGATTAGAAGCAAAGTAATGTACATGTATCAGTCTAGGAAGGGTTTCAAAGCCATTTCTAAGGCTTTGGAACTCCAGTGAACCACAGGGAGAGCCATTATTCACAAATAGAGATAACTTGGAACAGTGATGAACCTTCCCAGGAGTGGCCGGCCTACAAAAATGACTCCAAGAACATGACGACGACTCATCCAGGAGGTCATAAAAGAACCTAGAACAACATCTAAAGAACTGCAGGCCTCCCTTGCCTCAGGTAAGATCAGTGTTTATGATTCAACAATAAGCAAGAGACTGGGCAAAAATGGCATCCATGGGAGAATTCCAAGGCCAAAGCCACTGCTGACCAAAAAGAACACAAAGGCTCATCTCACATTTACCAAAAAACATCTTGATTATGCCCAAGACTTTTAGGCAAATATTCTGTGGACTCTGAGACAAAAATGTAACTTTTTGGAAGGTGTGCGTCCTGTTACATCTTGCATAAAACGAATACAGCATTTTATAACAAGAACATCATACCAACAGTCAGACATGGTGGTGGTAGTGTAATGGTCTGGGGCTGCTTTGCAGCTTCAGGACCTGGATGACTTACCATAATTGATGGAACCATGAATTCTGAGCTCTACCAGAAAATCCTAAAGGAAAATGTCCGGCCATCAGTTTGTGACCTCAAGCTCAAGTGCACTTGGGTTATGCAGCAGGACAATGATCCAAAACACAACAGCAAGTTCCCCTCCAAATTGTTCAAACAAAGCAAAATCTAGGTTTTGGAGTGGCCTAATCAAAGCCTGAACTTATATCTAATTGAGATGCTTTATCATGACCTTACACAGGCCTATCATGCTGGTAAACCCTCCAATGTGGCTGAATTAAAACAATTCTGCAAAGAAGAGTGGGCCAAAATTTCTCCACAGCAATGTGAAAGATTCATTGCCAGTTAGCAAAAATGCTTAATTGCAGTTGTTGCCACCAAGGGTGGCACAACCAGTTATTAGGTTTAGGGGGCAATTACTTTTTCACATAAAGCCAGGCAGGTTTGGACAGCTTTTTTGCCTTAATAAATGAAACCATAATTTAAAAACTGCAATTGTATTTACTCGGGTTATCTATGTGTTATAATAACATTTGTTTGATGATTTGAGTCATTTAGGTGTGACAAATAGGCAAAAAAAAAATCAGAAAGGGGGCAAATACTTTTTCACAGCTTTGTATATATAGATATATCTATCTATAGCTATCTGTATAGATAGATATATCTATCTATGTATATAGATAGATATATAAAGTGCCCTGAAAAAAAGTAAATGTATTTTATTGGGATTTTATGTGATAGACCAATACAAAGTGGCACATACAGTTTAAGTGTGAAGTGGAAGAAAAATTATAAATGGTTTTCATCAGTGGTGGCCCATCCATTAGGGGTGCACGGTCCCCACCCCCCCATCCATGTGTCTGGCCCCCTGATCTACATAAAGGGGGGCCGGACCATGGGTTCCAACGGGGGTGGTGTTTTTTCGAAGCACGTTATTATAGCCAGGGGCATGGATCAGTCGCAGAGCACTGTGCCTCAAGCCCACCCAGTTGTGTGAGAATAGTGAATGAATATGCGCTATTCTCCCTCGGATCCTCCTCCCAGCCAGTCAGGAAGCGGGTCTTGAGACCCATCACCCAATTGGCTGAAAGGAAAGGCGATTCTATTGGACGCCTAGGAGGAAGAGGGAGGTGCCGCACAGCAGGAGCCGCGATACACCGCCGTGATGGAAAGAGGACACAGAAGCCGCTGACCGCTATTGGCCACCTAGATTGGGTAAGTGCCAGACCAACCCCGGCAGACAGTGGGCGGGGAGAGTGCCACCGGTCCCTCCCCAAAAAAAAAAAAAAAAAACACCAGCCGCCACTTGTTTTCATACTTTTTGTAAAATATCTATATATAATATAATTTTATATATATATATAATATATAATTTTGTAAATATCTAAATAGTGTGGTGTGCATTTGTATTCAGCCCCCCCACCACGAGTCAATACTTTGTAGAACCAGCTTTTGCTGCAATTAAAGCTGCAAATCTTTTGGGGTATGTCTCTAACCAGCTTTGCACATCTAGAGACTGACGTTTTTGCCCGTTATTCTTTGCAAAATAGCTCAAGCTCTGTCAAATTGGATGGAGAGCGTCTGTGAACAGAATTTCCAAGTCTTGTCACAGATTCTCAATTGGATTTAGGTCTGGACTTTGACTGGGCCATTCTAACACATGAATATGCTTTGATCTAAACCATTCCATTGTAGCTCTGGCTGTATGTTTAAGGTCATGGTCCTGCTGGAAGGTGACTCTCCACCCCAATTTCAAGTCTTTTTCAGACTCTAACAGGTTTTCTCATAAGATTGCCCTGTATTTGGTTCTTCCATCTACCCGTCAACTCTGACCAGCATCCCTGAACCTGCTGAGGAAAAGCATGCCACAACATGATGCTGCTACCACCATTTTTCACGGTGGGGATGGTGTGTTCAAGTGATGTGCAGTGTTAGTTTTCTGCCACACATAGGGGTTGATTTACTAAAGGCAAATCCACTTTGCACTACACGTGCACTGCAAATGCACTTGGAAGTGCAGTTGCTGTAGATCTGAGAGGAAGATCTGAAATGAAGGGAAGCTCTGCTGATTTTATCATCCAATCATGTGCAAGTAAAAATGCTGTTTTTATTTTCCTTGCATGTCCCCCTCAGATCTACAGCAACTGCACTTCCAAGTGCACTTGCAGTACACTTGTAGTGCAAAGTGTAGGTTACATGGTTACATAGTAGGTGAGGTTGAAAAGAGTCACAAGTCCATCAAGTGCAACCTATGTGTGTGATTGTAGGTCAGTATTACATTGTATATCCTTGTATGTTGCAGTCGTTCAGGTGCTTATCTAATAGTTTCTTGAAACTATCAATGCCCCCCGCTGAGACCACCGTCTGTGGAAGGGAATGCCACATCCTTGCCGCTCTTACCGTAGTTTAAGGTTAAACCTCTTTTTTTCTAATTTTCGTGACTGGCCACGAATCTTGTTAAACTCCCTTCTGCGAAAAAGTTTTATCCCTATTGTGGGGTCACCTCACCAGCATGGTATTTGTATATTGAAATCATATCCCCTCTCAAGCGTCTCTTCTCCAAAATGAATTTGCCTTTAGTGTTTTGCTTTTAGGCCAAAAAGTTAAATTATGGTCTCCTCTGACCAGAGCACCTTCTTCCACAGGTTTGCTGTGTCCCCCACATTTCCCCCACATGTTCTTTCAACAATGGCTTTCTTCTTGCCATTCTTCCATAAAGGCAAGATTTGTGGAGTACACCAATAATAGTTGTCCTGTAGACAGATTCTCCCACCTGAGCTGTGAATCTCTTCAGCTCCTTCAGAGTTACCATTGGCTTCTTGGCGTCTTCTCTGATTAATGCTCTCCTTGCCCAGCCTGTCAGTTTAGGTGGACAGCCATGTCTTGGTAGGTTTGCAGTTGTGCCCTACTCTTTCTATTTCCTGATGATAGATTGAACAGTGCTCTGTGAGATGTTCAAAGCTTGGGATATTTTTTTATAACCTAACCCTGCTTTAAACTTCCCCAAAATTTTATCCCTGACCTGTCTGGTGTGTTTCTTGGCCTTCATGCTGTTTATTCAATAAGGCTCTCTAACAAACACCTGAGAGCTTCACAGAACAGATGTATTTATACTGAGATTAAACACTTTTTCAAGGCACTGTATATAGATAGATAGATAGATAGATAGATAGATAGATAGATAGATAGATAGATAGATAGATAGATAGATAGATAGATAGATAGATAGATAGAGTATATTACATGTCTTTCTACTTGACAGTCTATAATAATAAAAAGAGCAGATTTATTTAAATATATATACAAATTAATCAGGCAGGCAAATAATTCAAAACACCGTAGCCAAGTTAACCGCTTGCCGACTAGGCTTTTCTTGGCACTTTTTGTTTACATCAAGTTTAAATCAGTATTTTTTGCTAGAAAATTACTTTTTACACTTTATTCTTTTTAGCAGAGACCCTTAGGAATAAAATGGTGATCGTTGCAATTTTTTATGTCACACGGTATTTGCGCAGCAGTTTTGCAAATGCAATTTTTAAAAAAAAAAACACACTTTAATGAATAATAAAAAAGAAAAAATCACAATAGTTACCCAATTCAATGATGCTACGTAGAGTAAATACCGTATTTATCGGCGTATAACACGCACTTTTTTCCCCTTAAAATCAGGGGAAAGTCGCAGGTGCGTGTTATACGCCGATCCCCGCCGATCCCGAGCTGTCACATTTTCAAAATCGCGGACCGCGATTTGAAAATGGCGCCGCCGGAGCCGAAGTACACAGAGCCGGTCCTCGGCTCTTTCCGGCGGCTCTCGTTTACTTTCGGCTCCACTCGTAGTCCCGAGCGGAGCTATCCGAACCTACTCGGATAGCTCCGCTCGGGACTACGAGTGGAGCCGAAAGTAAACGAGAGCCGCCGGAAAGAGCCGAGGACCGGCTCTGTGTACTTCGGCGCCGGCGGCGCCATTTTCAAATCGCGGACCGCGATTTTGAAGCCCTGGAAGCAGGGACAGGGGATCCCAGGCTGCACTGGGGCAAGGCTGCACTGGGGAAGGCTGCACTGACAAGGCTGCACTGGGGAAGGCTGCACTGACAAGGCAGCACTGGGGAAGGCTGCACTGACAAGGCTGCACTGGGGAAGGCTGCACTGACAAGGCTGCACTGGGGAAGGCTGCACTGACAAGGCTGCACTGACAAGGCTGCACTGGGGAAGGCTGCACTGACAAGGCTGCACTGACAAGGCTGCACTGACATGGCTGCACTGACAAGGCTGCAATGAAGGGCATTTAAATGTAAGTTTTTTTCCCTTCAACTTCCCTCCTAAAAGTTTTTTTTCCTTAAAATTCCCTCCTAAATTGGGGTGCGTGTTATACGCCGGTGCCTGTTATACGCCGATAAATACGGTAGATACAAAACATGTAGGGATGGGCTGAACGACCCCCCGTTCGGGTTCACAGCAGAACTTTCGAACATCAGGAAAGTTCAGAACCGAAAAACAAACCTCACTGAAGTCTATGGGACCCGAAAAATCAAAAGTGCCTATTTTGAAGGCTTATATGCAGGTAATTGGGCATACAATGGTTATGGGGGTTCAGGTATTGCCCTGGGGGACATGTATCAATGAAAAAAAAGTTTTTAAAAAACGTAATTTTTAAATGAGCAGTGATTTATTGATATAGTTACATAGTTAGTAAGGTTGAATAAAGACACCAGTTTACCCTGAGTGAGTGTGGGTGCGTGTCTACAATTATCCCTATCCCTATGCATTGTGTCTCATTAAGATGCTCACCTATTATATTATTATTTATTTAAGGTACCCATATAGCGCCACCAATTTTATGCAGTGCTCCACACATACATCGCACACTCACTTCGGTCCCCACCCTCAAGGTGCCCACAATTCAAGGTCCCCAACTCACATTCATATACTAGGGGCAATTTTGGACAGAAGCCAATTAACCTACCAGCATGTCTTTGGAGTGTGGGAGTTAACCGGAGTACCCGGAGGAAACCCACGCAAGCAAATGCAAACTCCATGCAGGTAGTGTTGTGGTGTGGTTGGGATTCGAACCAGCAACCCTTTTTACTGCTAGGCGAGAGTGCTACCCACTACACCACTGTGCTGCCAAATGCTTAAAGTGAAAGTATAAAAATGAAACATTTCTTTCAATATAGTGCCTAGGGGGTCCCCTTAGTCCAGCTGTAAACTGGCACATCTGTACTGTGTATAGAAGCTGCTGCAGCAATAAATGCATTCATAAAGGCCAACATTTTTTTTTATTTTTAAAGTGAAAGCCTAAAAATTAAAAATTCCTTCCAATTTAGTGCCTGGGTGGTCCCCTTAGTCTACCTGTAAAGTGGTAGATCTGCACCATGTCTAGAATCTGCTTCAGCAATAATTGCATTTATAAAGCCCAACAAAAAAATGACATTTTCCCTGCAAGCTGCCTTTATTTTGCTCAGCAACAGCTGGGGAGACAGTGTGTATGATGAGGCCACAATGTAGTGCACTGGGAACAAGATTAGAGATATTTTGGATACACCACCCACGGCTGTGTCTCCTCATACCTCCACCCATCCTTTCCGAGCCGAGTTCCACTCCTGAAATCACCGGATTATCCCCTTGGGAAGTTGATCTGAGTGTTGGATTCAGTGTCATCCCCGCCTGCAGCAAGCTCTCAGCTGTTCCATCGCCACTGCCTAAATACACAGTTTGTATTAGTGCCATGACCCCTCCGTTATCACGAACGTGCTGACATCATGCTACCAGGGTGAAAGTATTTTACATTGCTACCATTTGGTTGAACTTGCTGATTTTTTTTAAATGACAACGTTGTCTTTTTTAATATTTTGGAAGGTTATACTCAGACCGCTATTTTTGGTATTTTGTCATATTTGATATTATGGTGTTTTTTCTAAATAAAATTTAATTAAATTCAACTGTAGTGTTCAGTTACTGCGACCCCTTTGGAAGGCCTTGACCTTTCTTTTTTCCTCTAGTCTTCCTGTTGGAACACACGCTTTGTGGAAATAATGGACAGGGCAGAACAGAGGGAGGAAGAGCACGACTTCCTTACCTCTCAAGGCCCCCTTTATCCAGATAGCATTCCTGCAGGCCCACCAAACACTCAGGAAGAAGAGGAGGAGGATTGTGTCGGCATGGACGTGGAGGATAACACTTAGCAGCAGTCTTTAAGGGATGGTTTTCAGTCCCCAGAAATCCAAGGAGTTGTACGTGGCTGGGCGGAGGTTGTTTCAGATCATGTGATCCTTAGTGACCCAGAGGACACAGAATCTAATGCCTCTGCAAACTTACGCTGCATGGCCTCCCTGATTCTGCAAAGCCTGCAAAAGGACCCTAGGATTCGTGGTATAAAGAAGAGAGATCATTACTGGCTGGCAACCCTTCTTGATCCACGTTACAAGGGTAAGGTTGCAGAACTCATCCTGCCTTTGCAGAGGGAGCAGAAGATGAAACATCTTCAGCAGGCCTTGAAGAAAAGTTTGTGCAATGCATTTCCAGACCCTGGGAGGTTACAATTTCCTGGTGCTGGACAACGTGTTGCTGAGGCTTTGTTTAGTCAGAGGAAGAGCGGTGGAGAAGGTGGCCAATGCCTTTAAACAATTTTTCAATCCTCAGCGCCAAGGTCTGATTGGTTCAATCAACCATCGCTGGCGTCTGCATTACATGGTGCAGGAATATCTAGGGGCAAGGGCAGACTTGGAGAGCTTCCCAACAGAGAATCCACTGGGTTACTGGGTCTTGAGGATGGAGCACTGGCCAGAACTTGCTCAATATGCAATTGAGCTACTGGCCCGTCCTGCATCAAGCGTTCTTTCTGAATGCACATTCAGTGCTGCTGGGGGGTTTGTAATGGATCATAGAGTGTGCCTGTCCACAGACTCCGTTGATAGGCTCACATTCATAAAAATGAATGAGTCTTGGATCAGCAGCTATCAAGCACCTGATGCTAATGTAACTGATTGAATTTTCTATGGATGTGGGATCCCTTGAAGACTGCCTATGCTGACTATCCTATTCCTCCTCAATCTTGATGATGCTAGCTTCCAACAATATTTTTGGTTTAGGGCACCACCACCACCCAAGGCCCAATTTTTCTGCCCCTGTTTAACAGGGGCATGTAATTACAATTTTTGATATAATATTTCAACGCAGGGCTCATTCCTGTGCCCAACAAGAGTATCTGTGAGGAGTTACAGTGTTGTGGCACCACCACCCAAGGCCCAATTTTTCTGCCCCTGTTTAACAGGGGCATGTAATTACAATTTTTGATATAATATTCCAACGCAGGGCCCATTTCTGTGCCAAACAAGAGTATCTGTGAGGGGTTACAGTGTTCTGGTACCACCACCACCACCACCAAAGGCCCAATTTGTCTGCCCCTGTTTAACAGGGGCATGTAATTACAATTTTTAATATAGTATTTCACAGCAGGGCCCGTTCCTGCGCTCACAAAGAGTAACTGTGAGGGCTTACATTGTTCTGGTGCTACCAACACCTAAGGCCCAATTTTCTGCAGAGTATATAGAGCAGGCCATATAGTATATATATATACTGCTGTTCAGAGTATATAGTGCCTGGGGGCCTGGGGGACCACCACGCCATTTTTTTTTAAATAATGGGTGCTGGGTTCCCCTTAATATCCATATCAGACCCAAAGGGCCTGGTAATGGACTGCGGGGGGAACCCATGCCGTTTTTTTCAATGATTTTCATCTATATTGCCGGAACTCGACAATACATTACAGCCGCAAGCAGTTTTGAATTACTTTTTTTCCTTTAGAAATGTCATTTTGCTGTGGTATTGTTCTAACGGCTAATGTTCTAACGGCTGTTTTTGAAACTTTTTTGCATTGATACATGTCCCCTGGGGCAGGACCCGGGTCCCCAAACAGTTTTTATGGCAATAACTTGCATATAATCCTTTAAAATTAGCACTTTTGATTTTTCACGTTCATGTCCCATAGACTTTAACGGTGTTTGCGTGTTCAAATTAATTTTTTGCCTGTTTGCATGTTCTTCTGTGAACCGAACCGGGGGTGTTCAGCTCATCCCTACACAGAACTATATGGCGTTAAACTTGCAGTAACGCACAGAACTATGTGACGTTAAACTTGCAGTAATGCAAGGAAATATATGGAGTTAAACTTGCAGTAACGCACTGAACTATATGGTGTTAAACTTGCAGTACCGAATATAACTATATAGCATTAACAAACATGTTATATTGTTTTCGATTTGAATGCAGCAAAGTGAACAAACAAAAGAAAAATCTTCATCAAATGATTACAATGACTTTAAATCACCTTTGGCTTCATAAAAACAGCATTATTTTGAAATGGTACTCTAATAACACACACAGTCTTTGATTTAAGCAATATGTGTAGTTAGAATTTGACTAGAGTTCAATTTAAAATTTGATTTGAATTTCAGTCCAAATTTCCGAAATCAGAATCTCTGAATAACGAAAAATTTGTCCGAATATTAATTCGGAACAAAGCGAACCGCACATGTCTAGTGGTTAAACTTGTAAAGGGGCGTTAAACTTACAATTACGCACAGAACTATATGGCATTAAACTTGCAGTAACGCAATGAAATATACATTGCTAAACTTGCAGTAACGCACAGAACTATATGGCGGTAAACTTGCAATAACGCACAGAACTATATGGAGTTAAACTTGTAGTAACGCAATGAAATATATAGCGTTAAACTTGCAGTAATGCAATTAAATATACAGCGTTAAACTTGCGGTAACGCACAGAATTATATGGCGTTATACTTGCAGAAACGCAATGAAATACGGCATTAAACTTGCTGTAATGCAATTAAATATACGGAGTTAAACTTGCAGTAACGCAATTAAATATATGGCATTAAACTTGCAGTAATGCAATTAAATATATGGCGTTAAACTTGCAGTAATGCACATAACTATATGGCATTAAACTTGCAGTAACACACAGAACTATTTGGCGTAAAAGCTTGCAGTAATGCAATGAAATATACAGAGTTAAACTTGCAGAAATGCTATGAAATATATGGCGTTAAACTTGCAGTAATGAACAGAAGCATACGGCATTAAACTTGCAGTAACGCAATTAAATATACAGTGTTAAACTTGCAGTAACACACAGAACTATATGGCATTAAAGTTACAGTAACTTACAGAACTGTGCAGAGCCCAACAGGGCTGATAAAATATATAT
This sequence comes from Aquarana catesbeiana, assembly GCF_042186555.1. Taxonomy (NCBI): domain Eukaryota; kingdom Metazoa; phylum Chordata; class Amphibia; order Anura; family Ranidae; genus Aquarana; species Aquarana catesbeiana. The sequence continues at coordinate 49,722,587 of NC_133327.1, read as the reverse complement.
ATATATATATATATATATATATATATATATATATTTTTATCCGCCCTGTTGGGGGAGCTTTGGGGAGATATCAGGGGTCTAAGACCATTCATCTTCAGCTGCACTGAAGATGAATGGACAGGAGACTGAGGCTCCTCCCCATTTATAAACTGAAGCATCATAAACACAGTTTACAATGCTCAGTTATGAATGGACAGAGGCAGTGATCACTGCCTCTGCTCATTCAGAAAAGGAAGGAGCTGGTAAATTACATATTTACCGGCTCCTTCCTCTGCTCTCCATACTTACAGATCTGGGAGGGGGGGGACCGGAGGAGGACACGGAGGACATGGGGAGCCAGAGGAGGACCCAGAGAGCCAGAGGAGGACAAAGGGGACAGTGGGGGGTGATCGGTGCTGTGGTGGGGGCAGTACAAGCACCAATCTCCCTGCATAGCTTTCAATAAAACAGCTGACAGCTGTGGGAGGGAGAGGAGGAGAAGCTGCATTCACCTGCTTTATTGAAAGCTATACAGGGAGATCGGTCCTTGTAACTGCCCCCACCACTGCACCGATCATCTGTGAGGCTGCCCAGGTATCGGATTAGTCATCAGAGCATTTGCACAAGTACAAGTACTCAAGCAAGTGTTCGGTATCGGCACCAATACTAGTATCGCTATCAGTGCAACCCTAATAAAAACATTCATCAATGGGTAAAATGAATAGGGCAACAGAGTGATGTGAATTCCCTTTACATTAGGATGCGATCAGAGCTACTAACTGGACTTTACAACAATTGAGTAATCTCCCGAGGAAACAACGAGTATATTTATTAGAGTGTCTCGATTATTGCTTATCACACAACTACTTCTGGTATAAGAATTATTTTCACAAGCAAAACAAGGGTATTACCATGGAGGCACTGTTTGCACCGAGTGTGGCAAACATTTTTATGGTAGAATAGAGAAGTCTATCTATCAGACTACACCCAAACAGCTCAAAATGTATAAAGGATACATAGATTATGTCATCTTAATTTGGAACTGTGACGAAGAGACACTTCTCCCATTCCTCCGCATTCTGAATCAGAATGATATTAATACAGAATATTATTCACATGGGAATATGATACCAAGCAGATTAGCTTCCTTGATTTGACCATATCAATGGATAGTGGAAATTTTAAGACTACAACTTACATTACTCTTGTGGACAGCCTTCCCAGAAGAGTTGAAGCTGGTATAGCTGCAAAGGGGGGGGCAACTAAATATTGAACCCTGCAGACTAAAGTTCATGTGCCTAGAAAGGCAGGTGTCCCAATACTTTTGGTAATATAGTGTATATCTAAAACTAAAACATCTTTTTTTTCATTTTAAATAGAATAAGGAAGAGTTAAAGTCTCTCTCAGCTGTTTATTGGTATCTGTGACCTGGTTAGGAAGATGAACTCACCAGAAGTGGGAGAAAACAAATATTTTGAGCTTTTATCAGAACAGGGATAAAGGGTAGACATGTGCATTACGTAAAAAATTTGTTTTGTTTTGCTTAGATTCGTTAATCTAGTTATTTATTTTAGTTAAATTTGGTTGATTCGTTCAATTTGTATTCGGGATTCGTATTCGGGATTCGTTTTGTCTTTTTTCAAATTTACTTTGAATTTACCAATTTTTTCAAACCGATATATTTTTAATCGGTCAAAATGACAATTTTCCTTTTTTTTTGATTAGAATGCAGTAAAGTGAACAAAAAAAAGAAAAAACTTTAGCAAATGATTACAATGACTCTTTAAATCACCTTTGGCTTAACAAAAACAGCATTATTTCAAAACTGTACTCTAATAACACTATGGGGCTGATTTAACCACTAGACATCCGCGCTATGGCCGAATGACGGCCACAGCGCGGACCTGCATTCCCGGGAGGACGTCATATGACGCCCTGCAGGGTGCCCTGCAGGACGCCCTGCAGGGTGCGCGCCGGGCGCGCTGTGATCACCGAGTCACTGAGACTCGGCTGATCACCGATCTGAGTAAGGGGCCGGTCCCGGCCCCTTACCATGTGATCAGCTGTCAGCCAATGACAGCTGATCACATGATGTAAACAGGAAGATCGGTAATCGTTTTTTTTTTTACTCGCGCTGACAGCGCGAGTAGAGAAAAATGCCGATCACCGGCTCAGATGTCAGGGACATCGGTCCCGAAGTGGAAGCACAACACATTCCTCATCAGTGCCACCTAACAGTGCCCACAGTGCCACCTAACAGTGCCCACAGTGCCACCTATCAATGCCAACAAGTGCCACCTATCAATGCCCACAAGTGCCACCTACCAATGCCCACCTGTAGTGCCAATCAGTGCCACCTGTCAGTGCTGCCCATCACTGCCACCCATCAGTGCCCATCACTGCCACCCATCAGTGCCCATCACTGCCACCTATCAGTGCCCATCACTGCCGCCTCATCAACGTACATCAATGAAGAAGAAAAAGTACCCGTTAAAAAATTTTTATAACAAAATATAAAAAAATTTTTTTTTTTTTTTTTTTTTAAATTCAGGTTTTTACATTTTTTTAACAAAAAGTAAAAACCGCAGAGGTGATCAAATACCACCAAAAGAAAGCTCTATTTGTGGGAAAAAAATGATAAAAATTTCATTTGGGTACAGCGTTGTATGACCGCGCAATTGTCATTCAAAATGCGTTAGCGCTGAAAGCTAAAAATTGGTCAGGATAGGAGGGGGGTTTAAGTGCCCTGTAAGCAAGTGGTTAATAAACCTTTGCGTCATGAGTTGAGGCGCACAGCGAGGCGCAACATACGTTTTGGTATTTACAAAACTTTTGCGCCGGTAACACAGCGCTATTCCCCAGTTACTTAAGTAATCTGGGCGCACGGAGGATGCGATCTGTGTGCCACTATGGACATGGCACACGGCATCTTCAATTCAAAATTAAAAGAAGCTGGAAGTGCCAATATTATGGGGTGATGTGGGGTGATGTGAGGAAGTATAGTAACAACTGCCCAAGTAACAAATATGCCCAAAATAGAATGAGAAAATAACATTTTCAGAACAAGCCTGCTGTGCCTGAAAGTATGTTTAGAACTGCGTGAGATCAATTTATGCACTGCGCTTGCGCAAGCGACTCTTGCGCTCGTTCAAATGCGTTGGTTCACTGCGCCGGCAAAATCTTAGTAAATGTCAAGCAATGCAAATGCATCTGCGTGGGTTGAATGGGCGCAACTCTAAACTTGTTTTTTTTTATTAACGCTAGTTCACTTTTATGTGTTTTTTAAGGATATTTGCACACAGGTCATGTTAGCATGTTACGTTGCCAACATGTGACATGTACCTTGTTAAAATTATGTAAAAAGACTCTACTCTAGCTCCTCCTAAAGGGCATTTAGCCTTCCCCCTCTAATGCATATGATTTACTAGGGCTAGCTTTTGCTTTTAAAGGGGAACGCCACACTTGATTCTCCAATGCTCTTGTCTACCCTTCTAATACATATGTTTTATTTGGGCTAGTTTTTGCTTTTAAAGGGGAACTCTACACTCAAATGCTCTTGTCTCCCCCTTCTAATGCATATGATTTATTTGGGCTAGCTTTTGCTTTTAAAGGGGAACTCCGCACTCCATTCTCCAATGCTCTTGTCTCCCCCATCTAATCCCTTGGATTTCCATGGGCTAAATTTTGCTTTTAAAGGGGGACTCCACACTCCACTCCACTCTCCAAAGGCTTTAAGCTTCACCAATCCAAACCGCATCCTTTTTCAGAGCAAACAAGAGGGCCAGCTAGGAAAGGGGCGAGAATAACGATCGCCCAACCCCCTCCTGAACCATACAAGGCCACATGCACTGAACATAGCTGGCTGCCTTTGGGGCATGTTGGGCTCATCCCAATACCAACCACACAGCACCTTGTACCCACTAGTTTAAGGGGGCTTTCCACATTCCATAAAGCCCCCTGTCTGCAGCCCCCCACAACCCCAGCTTAGGGTTATGTGTAAGAGGCCCTTGTCCCCCTGAATATGGGAACAAGGTGGTTGACTTTTGGGGTGCCTGAGCTAGCTTTAGGGCTAGTTCACTCCATAGAAACGCAGTCCAGATGTGCTCCAGATGCTTTTCTGCATGCACATTTTTGATGCGTTCCAGTGCATTTATGATGTGTTTTTGTTGCATTTTACAGTGTTTCAGTACAGTCCAGTGCATGTTCTACTTTATTTTCTGGAACTGGAACCCACTAGATCTGCAAGCAATGGTGTCATTGAAAACCATATAACCTACTTTCCATGTGTTTTTGATGCATAAAAAACGCACTGGACTGCATGTGGTGTCAACTGGCCCTTAAGCAATTTGGCATATTTAAAGGCACTTCTCCTTGTTTTGTTTTTGGGGTTGTCCAAATTGGTGACATTGATATATGTCCCTCAGGGTGGGGCCCTGGGCCCCATACCCATTTTAAGGCCAATAACTGGAAGATAAGCCAGCCAAGTGGGGAGTAGCAAAAATAACAAGTCAGTTCCCATAGACTGCAATGGTATTTGTTGTATAACTTTTGCCCATGTTAGGTTCTTTGTTTGCACCCCTGGACCAGGGGGTGTTTGTCCAATCTGTAATTTTGTAGTGTTACCCTGAAAAATCTATATTTAAGATTTTTCATATCTCATACATATGATGTGGGTTAAATGAGAGTTCTTTGACCAAGAGTGAAAGTTCTAATATAATAACATTTATTAGGAAGCAGTTGAAAGTCTAGCTAATAATCCTGTTGCCCTTGCTTCTGGGACAGCCATCCCTGGTGATTCCAATTGGATACAGCATACAGTAATAGCCTGGGGACCAGCTTTCCTGGCTTTCTAAGATTATACTTTATTAATGTGGACAAAGCTAGAGAAAGAAAAACACAAGTACATTTAAGACATATGCATTCAAATGCATGCTTGTCTGGTAAGTCTGAGCAGTAAGGACCTTTGATTAGAATTGCCATAGATATACTGCGACATAATGAGACCCCTTTTCCCAGTGACATGTGTAACAATTTGAATGGTTACGCCCTTCATCCAGGTGTCTGATTTCCATCCCCCATCTTTCTTCCTCCATTGTCATATGCCTGCAAGTAACTCTGCCCCACCTTCTGTGGAATACCACGGTGTGTTTGTGTGTATGACCCTTCAAGTGTCCAGGGGGATCTTTTTGCCATCGCAACTCACCACTAACTCCTTTTACTGAAGCTGTGTTCAGTTCAACTTTGGCTGGTGCCAAACATTTGTGCATATAGCTCCGTTCTTGGCTACCGTGTGTAGCTACTGTATGAGTCCTGCCTTTAGCAGGCTACGGAAGAGGTCATCACTTTAGGAGTTCTCAGTGCAGATTAGGCAGTGTCTCCTACGCAGACAAAAATGACTTGATTTTAGAATACAGATAAGTGTGATGTCACCAGTCACTAGTGGCTTCAGGAACAATCAAACTAAATTACTCTTAAGTACAATTGTACTGTACTCCCTGCTATTTGCCAATCACTGTGAGTCTCACCAGTCCCAGTATATCTATATGATATTCACGCAATGCTCTTTGAACTTAGTTATGGCACAAAAAAGAAAACTGACCAACAAAAAAAAATTGATCAATGACCACATATGATGACTGCCCAATATTAGAACTGTAGAGAGGATTGTATGTCACATATACACAGAAAATAGTCACATGACTGTTGCTAAACCTTTGATGTTACTATTGTCACAGTAATAGCTACAATGGCCTAAATTCATTTAAAACAATTATCCAATGTCATAAGAGAAAAAGAAAAACTGTTGGAACTTGGCCCATCCCCAAACTGTTATAGGGAAGCTTTAATATTCTATATCAACATTTCTAACTGTTTTAAATGTTCTCCATATAATGTTCTCCCTACTCCCCTCTTTTTTTTTTTTTATTTCACCCTAGTGAAACCAAACTCAAGAATCACCAAAAAAATAGAGGTTATATAGGAAAGAAAGAAAAATAGTAAACATTAAAAGAAAAATGTTTAAAAAATAGAATAAAAATCTTTCTTCCCTTTTTTTTTTTTTTTTTTTGTTAAACAAAAAAAATAAGAATACAAATGAGAGAAAAAAAATTAAACAAATAAAAAAAAAAATATTGAATCTGTATTTTGTGAAACCAAAAAAAATTGAAACTGCCTCCAAACATTGTAGCTATACCAAGGCAACACCCTCTCTCAGTGGTGATTAACATATTAATTGACTCTCATTTGCAAGTCAAGCAGGCCACAAGCAGTTGTATTAGAGAGACCAGGACCTCTGTTTAATGAAACAGACCGCCTAAAAAAAAAACTGTTTTTAGAATTTAGTTAGGCCTGACTGTAATTAATTTGATTCAAGGCTTCTCCTTAAAACAAACATAAAACTGATGTTTTAAGGTCCTCTATGCTTCAAAGTACTTTGCCCAGTCTGGGTCCAATCATCCGTCATTGTGTATTTCTCCTAAAATACAAAGCTCAAAAACCGTTAATAACACCTCACTGTACCTCTCTGAGAGGTTCATAATGGACTAAACTAGTAGTGGATGATTGGAATAGACATCCAGTTGAGGCCATGAGTCCATCCACAGTAAGTACAGTCAAAAATGTACAGACACACCCACATATCTGTACTCTGACAAACAAAAAGTTATAGGAAAACATGGTGTGTTTGTAAGTACTTAAAGTCTAAGAAGACAACATGTAGACATAAAACCTTTACACATATTAACAGCACATGCGTCAATTTGGGAGGAAAAAAAAAAACAAAACCCAAGACTTACTGATACCCTAAGATGCCACAAGGTGCAAAGTAATGTGTTATGTAGTTTCCGAGTGTCAGAGTGAATGAAACTTCACTCTGAGCCACAGGAAAGGGAAAAAAAAACAAAATCCCTACAGTTTCTCTGAGCTATAGGGATCAAGATCTCGTATCTGTGCACAGGTTATTTATTCGCGAACACATTTCAATTTACAAGGTAATATTTTAAACTGGTACCAGTATTGAGCTCATTACAAACGAAAAAAAAAAAATAATAATAATAATCCTAAACAGTAGAAAGCATGCGCATTAATGTGATCAGCCTTAATAGTTGAGGAAGGGATGATTTTTCATATTTATTACTCCTAAGCCCTTCACCCCAGCGTGGCGAGTACACTTCAACGTCACGCCTCTTTGTTGTATATTGCTTCTGTTTAAATCTCTTTTCACCAGAATACAAACAAAACTTGGAAATATGTCCAAATAATCCACAGGTGTAGCACTTTACCTTTTTTAAAGTATTAAAGCGTTCCTTAACAACTGGTGTGGTTTTAGGCTGAGAATACTCAATGGCTAGAACCTGATTAACAACTTTTCCTGTCTTCATATAAGATCTAGGGGTACTTACAAAAGAGCTTTCACCTTTCAATAAGTTGTTGAAATTAACATTTTCTCCAGATGGAGATAACTTCTCGTTGCCTCTAGAAATACTCAAACTGGTTGCATTACAATCTATGGTATGTGTAGATTGCACACGCTGCCCTGGGCTGGAAGTTGCAGACAATTGTTTACAATTGTTTACATTTACTATCTGCAGCCTTCAGCCCCCGTGCCAGCTGCTCAACCTCTCCCTGCATGTTTTGGTTGTCTATTGTTGGCTGCTGGTGGCTAGCATTCATATCTGTCATAGAAACTCTTATGCCCTGTACACATGGTCGGATTTTCCGTCGGAAAATGTGTGATAGGACCTTGTTGTCGGAAATTCTGGGCTCCATCACACATTTTCTTGAGAGCTTGCTATAAAATTTTCCGACAACAAAATCCATTGTCGGAAATTCCTATCGTGTGTATACAAATCCGACGCACAAAGTGCCACGCATGCTCAGAATAAATTAAGAGACGAAAGCTATTGGCTACTGCCCCGTTTATAGTCCCGACGTAAGTGTTTTATGTCACCGCGTTCAGAACGATCGGATTTTCCGACAACTTTGTGTGACCGTGTGTATGCAAGACAAGTTTGAGCCAACATCCGTCGGAAAAAATCCATGGATTTTGTTGTCGGAATGTCTGATCAATATCCGACCGTGTGTACAGGGCATTAGAGTACTGATATTACTTTTGGCTATTTCTAGATCTTCCTTGAGAGATATGCTTTGCAACAATAATGGTCTGTAATTTTTAGCTAACCAAAAGGCCGCAAAATTTAGTGCAGTCTTACCCTCACGTTTGCTGTATTTTTTCTCTGCAAGTTTTACATTTACATACTCTTGTTCCTGGTGCCATGAGCTTTTAGATTCCTCCATTGCTCTTATTATTTCAGAGCTATTTTTAACTTTAGCAATCCTTGCCATCAATTTCTCCATGATATACAAGTTCAGTGATTATACAATAATACACCACTGAACAGACTTCTGACACACAAAGTCTAGTACTTAGAATATGCACCAGAGTGGAGACACAAACATTAAAATAACACTAGTATCTTCACCAAATAATGTCTATACCCAAAAACAAAGGTGCTGAGATCGGCACACAAGGAACAACAGGTAACCCTCTAGGTAAAACTAATAAATAATTGCGCTATTACAGGGATAAGTGATAGCTGCCAGCATGTAACAATGTGGTGCACAGTGCAAGGAAATATGTAAATACTAAACACATGCAGCGCTGAATAAATTATAGGAATGTGCGTTTACATCCTATATATATCGCATCATATATCGTGAAATAAATGACAGGATGATGTGTTCATATCCTATATAAAGTAACCGTTATAAGTGGTATTTAGTGGACTGAACTACAATCAGTGAACATTCACAAGTAACTAAAAAATCAAGAAAGTCCATTCACAAATAATTGGAAATAAAAAAGTCCATGGTAATTGAAGGTTCATGGGCATGTATGGTGCAGCATTTTAAAGTAGAGACTGGAGCCAAATACAGATAAAGATTTCAGCTCACACACAGATCTTCTTATATTCAAACTCAAAAATGTAAGTGGCAGAAATGAATATCCTTACCAGAGGGGATGGACACAGTCACCGTACGGTGGAGTGTCATACGAGCTTTTAGGGGTCAAACGATCCTAGGGGTATCAAACTGGAAAATCGTGGTGGTGGGTTCCATCCGGGGCAACTGTAGTTGTCAGATGATACGTGGATCCACAGCATATAGAGATGTCACTCTCAGAGGGAATAAGCTGTTAGAGAAAGCGGCTTACAACTCATGGGTGTCCCATTCATAAAAAAAGGAAAAAATCTCCACATAGGGCATGAATCCAATATAAAAAATGCTTTTATTTAAAAAGCTAGAGAAATCTTTAACACGCACTTGAATAGATAAAAAGTGATCACAAAACAAAGATAGAAATAAAATCACGTGGTAGCAGAACATCTGAAAGCTTTAGCAACCCAACATGTTTCGAACCATAGTCCTTCTACTGGGGTATATAGCTAGATGTCTGTACCACGCTCACATATATACACAATAAACCTGATAAGATAGCTAACAGCTGTGTATGCCACCGAGGGGCAGACATAACAGCCAATCAATAGCAACCTCTGTGTAAAGGACTGCATTGCTGACAGTCCAGAAACACAGATAAAGTTGTCCTCCAATTTCTACCCCTGAAGCGGGGTCATGTGATGGCGTCACTGCGCGTGACGTCATCACGCACCGGCCGCCACGCTCCGAGCCTCCATTTCAGTCAAGGAAGTGTGGATGTACAAAGCCAGGAGGTGATGTAACCATTCCCACACTGGCCATGGAGGGATGTCATTGCGCGTCAGTCCGAGGCGCTCCGATGCGCTCAACTTCCGGTGTCCCCGGAAGGAAGAAAAGAATGCTCTGGGTGGCAAGAGGAGGGCAATATATATAAATATGCATAATGAAAATTAAAATAGGAAAATTACTGGGAGGAGTTGTTATATTCCCTTTCCATATATATGTATCTTGAAGGAAAAATATATTCATGTATAAATAGATGTGATATTGGGTCAGTGTGACATAAACAAAAAATGAAAAGAAAAAAATGTGCACATTGAATGATGTTAAACTCCGATCAGCGACCATGTATACTATAGGGTCCTATAAGAAATGTATAATGACACACAAACATATGTAAGTAGCAGGGACTATTTAAGCTATTAGGTCTTATTTATAAATGCGTTTATGTCCCATTCCACGTTCAACCCATGGGGGGAGTAGCTTTTCAACTGGTAGATCCAAAACGTTTCAAGCTTAGATACCCCCCTGGTATGTGGACCCCCCCTCCATGATGGGATAAACTTATCTATAACTTGAAACTTAGAGCCCCTCGGACACTTGTTGTGAAACTCTAAGAAGTGTCGAGGGACACTGTGATTAGTGCGACCTTTCTTAATAGCAGTGATATGTTCATTTACTTGGGTACTGAATGATCTTATAGTACGACCCACGTATTGCATATTGCAGGGACATGTAATAAGGTACACAATGTAGCGAGTAGTACATGTAACAAAATGTCTAATCTGATAGATGGTGGAAGTAACGGCAGACTGAAAACATACATTACCACAAAGGTTGTGTATACATACACTGCATTTTTTGCAGGGATAATACCCTTTGGTTTCTGGAAAAAAGGATGGTTTTGTAGGCGCTTCAATAACGTGCGATTCCGTAAAGATGGAGCCCCTCTGAAAGTGACACCTGCCCTAGTGGGAAGCACCGAACGTAGAACAGGGTCATTTCTCAGGATGTTCCAGTGGCGATTCAGAAACCCTCTAGGTAGACAATAGAAAGGTAAACACAGCCGTGTTTACACCACTATCTGCTACACCCAATTCAGTTTAAAAGAAAAAACAAATCTACCACAAACTCAGATAATCAAATTTTTGGTGGGGTTTATCCTTAAAAAATGTTTTCAAGGTATAATACCGTATGCTAAATGCACCTTATACCCTATAATAATAATCTTTCTCAGATATTAGCTTCAGCATTCAGCAACAGGACTTCCACAATTTTGTACTTTAACTGACAACAATGAGAATATTACTGCTTGTAAATTCCCACAGCTAAAACAAACAAACTACTCTCTTGTAGCTATTTTCACTTTCCTACACACAAATATTATGCATTTAGTGGACACCCCATTTAAATTTAAAAAAAAATCTGTTGAACCTTTTCAACAAAACCAAGACCACCCTCAATCGGTCTCTTTCCAATGAAACACATGTACTCATCATACAGCACACTCAAACACTGGTTAGAGAGAGCAATGAAGATTGGTGAGCACAAAAGAAACATAAAAACAAAAGAAAATGTTCCCATCAAGTTAATTCCTCCCCATTACATTGACTGGTTATAATGGTACTTCATGAACTTTTCCAATTAAAATTACGGGATAAGCAAAACAAAATATGTGGTGTATCCTCCCTCCTTTTTAAAGTTCATCTAATACCCACTAAAACAAACATTTACCTATATTTTTCCCTAGATAAACTTGTTGTGACCTCCAACTTCCAGGACAAACTGATTCAGTTTAAATTCAATGTGCTTAATTTTGGACAGGGGGTGGCTTATTTTATGCTAGCTGCATTTGGGTTGGTCAGGGCATGCTCAGGGACTTTAATATTTTCCTGTGCCTTTTGGTGTGTGAAAAGCATTTGGGTTGGTCTGGGCATGCTCAGGGACTTTGTTTTTTTTTTTTGGTGCTTTTTGTGTGTGAACAGCACTTTTCTGGGCATGCTCATAGAGTGTGTTTTTTGGTTTAGTAATTTAAGGACATCCTTAACAGGTGTACCCACTTTGAAGTTCATTCTCTAGATTGGGTGAACTTGCATTTTGGGTGTTTCATGGATTGTGCATGTATTTTCAATTGCCTCATTAGCACACAAACCTATGTTATATAAAGCTTGCAGATAGCATTCTTTACGTTGCCCTGAAAAGAGGCAAGATTGTGTGCGAGGCCTGCTGGCAAGAGAGTACATTTGGGTGTCCTTATCAAGTTTGTAACATGTATTTTTTCTTTGTATTTTGTTTGTTATGTCTTTGCAAAACTTGTGTTTTTTTTACTTTGGTTTATTGTATTTTTTTGGGTGGGGGATATTTTCCCCTGAAATATTTTTGATGTTGTCAATGTGTGTCATTTGTTCACTTTGACTTAATTGTCTGTGCTGCATTTATTTAATAAATCTTTCTCAAGATGTTGTGACTAATCTTTAAATCCTTAATAGATGTCCATTTGTGGGCGCAGTCCTTTTAACTCCTGTTAATTTCCAATGCAAAATGGTCAGACATCAAAAACCATATTCTTTTAGTGTCTTAATAACATACATGTGTTTTTTTGCTTTCCTTGCTCTTTTCCAAGTCCTGTTTTGTTGACCAATACATTTTTATGCATTTTTTTTTGTTTTTTGTGTCTTTGTTATTTTTCATGCAACAGATTTACCAGCTGCAGCTTAACTAGGCTGATTGGCATGTCAGAATAAAAAGTGTGATTTTTCCGTTATTTTCCTGGTGTCTTCATGGTAGCATGGATTGTGCGTATGCTGCCATGGATAGCCACCAGGAAAGGAAAAAAACAAAGCAGTAAGTATTCAATTCTCCTTTTTTTTTTTTTTGCAGTGGTTCTCTGCCTTAGTTCTCAAGTACCCCCGACAGGACATGTTTTTTGAATTTATCTTATCTACAGTCAGGTCCATAAATATTGGGACATCGACACAATTCTAATCTTTTGGCTCTACACACCACCACAATGGATTTAAAATAAAACGAACAAGATGTGCTTTAACTGCAGACTTTTAGCTTTAATATTGAGGGTATTTACATCCATATCAGGTGAACGGTGTAGGAATTACAACAGTTTGTATATGTGCCTCTCACTTTTTAAGGGACCAAAAGTAATGGGACAGATTAACAATCATATATCAAACTTTCACTTTTTAATGCTTGGTTGCAAATCCTTTGCAGTCAATTACAGCCTGAAGTCTGGAACGCATAGATATCACCAGACGCTGGGTTTCATCCCCGGTGATGCTCTGCCAGGCCCCTACTGCAACTGTCTTCAGTTCCTGCTTGTTCTTGGGGCATTTTCCCTTCAGTTTTGTCTTCAGCAAGTGAAATGCATGCTCAATCGGATTCAGGTCAGGTGATTGACTTGGCCATTGCATAACATTCCACTTCTTTCCCTTAAAAAACTCTTCGGTTGCTTTCGCAGGGGTCATTGTACATCTGCACTGTGAAGCGCCGTCCAATAAGTTTTGAAGCATTTTGCTGAATATGAACAGATAATATTGCCCGAAACACTTCAGAATTCATCCTGCTGCTTTTGTCAGCAGTCACATCATCAATAAATACAAGAGAAGCAGTTCCATTGGCTGCCATACATGCCCATGCCATGACACTACCACCACCATGCTTCACTGATGAGGTGGTATGCTTTGGATCCTGAGCAGTTCCTTTCCTTCTCCATACTCTTCTCTTCCCATCACTCTGGCACAAGTTGATCTTGGTCTCATCTGTCCATAAAATGTTGTTCCAGAACTGTGAAGGCTTTTTTAGATGTTGTTTGGCAAACTCTAATCTGGCCTTCCTGTTTTTGAGGCTCACCAATGGTTTACATCTTGTGGTGAACCCTCTGTATTCACTCTCTTGATTGTTGACTTTGACACACATACACCTACCTCCTGGAGAGTGTTCCTGATCTGGCCAACTGTTGTGAAGAGTGTTTTCTTCACCAGGGAAAGAATTCTTCGGTTATCCACCACAGTTGTTTTTCATGGTCTTCCGGGTCTTTTGGTGTTGCTGAGCTCACTGGCGAGTTCTTTCTTTTTAAGGATGTTCCAAACAGTTGATTTGGCCACACCTAATGTTTTTGCTATCTCTCTGATGGGTTTGTTTTGTTTTTTCAGCCTAATGATGGCTTGCTTCACTGATAGTGACAGCTCTTTGGATCTCATATTGAGAGTTGACAGCAACAGATTCCAAATGCAAACAGCACACTTGAAATGAACTCTGGACCTTTTATCTGCTCCTTGTAAATTGGATCATGAGGGAATAACACACACCTGGGCATGGAACAGCTGAGCAGCCAATTGTCCCATTACTTTGGGTCCCTTAAAAAGTGGGAGGCACATATACAAACTGTTGTAATTCCTACACCGATTTGGATGTATATACCCTCAAATTAAAGCTGAAAGTCTGCAATTAAAGCACATCTTGTCCATTTCATTTCAAATCCATTGTGGTGGTGTATAGAGCCAAAAAGATTAGAATTGTGCCGATGTCCTAATATTTATGGACCTGACTGTAAAATAGCTGTCAAATACTAAGCCACTGACTGATTTAAAGCACCTGTGCAAGATGAAGGAAAACCTGCAAACATGGCCTGTTGGGGGTACTTGAGGACAGGGTTGAGAACCAGTGATTTAGAGCACTGAGCTAAAATCTAGCTCAAGACAATCCTATTCTAATTGTGGGCATTTGAGGGAAGCCAAGTGAGTGTTAGAACCCCTGCTTGTCTTTTTTAGGTTGGGCTTTGTGTCCCTTTTCTTAAAATTGGCTTCACTTCCTGTCACATAGCCAAACAGGAAGTGAGGGTAAAATCCTACCAATGTCTTTCCTTGGAGACACACAAGTCAATCTAACTAGTGTCCCCATTAAGCAAATTGCACTGTAGCACTTTGTTGTGTACACCCCAAATGATTAGGTATTTTTGTGTTTAGGAAAGGCAAATCCACTCTGCAATACAAGTGTAGTTGTGGAAAATCTGAGGTGAAGCACTGGTGATTTGAACATCTAATCATGTAGAAGCAAAGATGGTGTTTTTTTTTTATTTTTTCCTTGCATGTCCTCCTCGGATCTCCAGCAATTGCACTTCCAAGTGTACTTGTAGTGCAAAGTGGATTTGCCTTTAGGAAATAAACCCCAAAATCCAATATACCTAATAATTTGGGGTGTACACAGCAAAATGCTTGAGTGCAATTTACTTAATGGGGAAACTATTTAGATTGTCTTGTGTGTCGCTAAGGAAAGACATTGGTAGGGTTCTACCCTCACTTCCTGTTTGGCTATGTGACAGGAAGTAAATAAATTTGAAGGAGAAAGTGGCAAAATTTGAGAGGTGTCTTCACCCTATTAGGGGGGCAGACAGCCCCAAAAACTGACAAGACTTCTAATACCTCTGCACTCTATCCCCAATCGAAAATAAGAAAGGCGTTCATTTAGTTTAAATTTACAAAGACACATTCCTAAGTTCAACTGTGATGCATGTCAATGGCCCATTTAGACCTTGTTTAATAGAAAACACCAGTTGCCTTTCACTAGAACATTTTGTTAGTCCAGTCCTGGAAATCTGCATCTGCTTTACTATTAATTTCCATAAAAATTGAGTACCTGCAGCTAGATGCACGACCGCTGTGTATGTGAGATGCGCAATAGCTTTGTGCATATGCACGAGTCCTGTGTGCACGTATCTGGTTTCTGGAAGTGGTGGCAAGCACACAGGAATGACATCACGCCCCTACAGGAAGTTGCTTGTACTGCTGCTAATTTCTTCCCACCACCATGCCCCGCTCACAGTTCTCTGAGGGAGAGATGATCCTTATTTGCAAATTAAGAAAATTATTTATTTTTTTAATATGGGGTGGTATTTGTGTGGGTCCCTAACATACATTCATACATATGAGGGCCAATTTAGGCAGGATCCGATTTACCTACCAGCATGTTTTTAGATTGTGGGAGGAAACTGGAGCACCTGGAGGAAACCCTCGCAGGCATAGGGAGAACATGCAAACTCCAGGCAGATGGTGTCACGGGCGGGATTCAAACCAGCGACCCTTTTTGCTGCCAGGTAAACGTGCTAACCACTAGACCACTGTGCTGCACAAATATGCATCTACATTCCAAATTTGGCACTTAAGATGGTCATGCACTATGCAATCTGATTGGCCAATCTCTGTACAACTCCATATTTCGGCAAAATAGGTAATAGGAAGACGCACTTGAACAATTAATTCAAATTATAGGAGTTAAAACAGGCTCTTGCACTAAATCATTTTTTTTAAGATATAACTGATTGCAGTGTATGGTCACCTTTAAAGATCAAGATCTAAAAAAAATAATTTATTGGGTTTAGAAACACCTTTCTGTTCTTTGTAATGTATTGAAATATTTGTGGAAAAATAGGGAAAAAAAAGATATATTAGAAGTAATAAGAATGGGCTTAGCATCAAAAGGGTTAATTAAGTGAGAACACCTACTAATTGCCTAACAAGACACATCCAATGAGATGGGCGTGCGCTATTATCAATGAGAAAACCAGTTACCCTGGCACCAGTTGCCGTTTACATATTTATTACCGTTTTGCGCTTCAAAGTGCGCCGGTTCGCACATTAGATTAATGACTTTACTGGCGCACCAATTAAGGTATGAACCGGCGCAACGCACTGTTCTTAGTAAATCAGCCCCACAGTCTTTGATTTCAGAAATTTCTTTACAGTTCGAATTCAAAAGGAATTTGATATAAAATTAAATTAGAATTTCGGAAATTTGGACGAATTTCATTTTGTTATTTGGAGCATTCAGTAAACTTTGTTTATACTGTAATTTGGATATATCCGAATCTATAAAATAACGAAAAATGTGTCAGAATATTAATTCGGAACAAAACTAACTGCACATGCCTAATAAAGGGCAAATCTTCCAGTGGAGACACTTGTTCCTATGACAAATGTCTAAGAAGGTCATCCTCTCACAAAAACATAACTTTCAATACCGAAAATGCAACATAACACAAAATTAATATGTATTATAACCATGAAAAGTAACCCCTGACACTTAACTCCTAACCTAGATGTGTTTTTGTTCTTTGTCTGTGGCCCATGTTGGTGAGACTTCCCATCATTTCCTGTACTAACAGGAAGTGAGGGTGAAATTCTCGGGGGCACACAAAACCTGAGAAAAGGTCACTCTTCCATACCCTATCCAGAATTAAAAAAATAATTTCACTGGAGTTGGGCTTTCATGGTGTAAAAGATTCAGGCTCGGTTCACACTGCTGCGATAACCCGTGCAAATCCAGCACGTGTTCCCACATCACATGTCACCCGCAAGCAGTTCACACTTCCCTATGCGAATTGCTGCGGGTGTCAATAGAAAGTTAATGACACCCCCAGATCGGTTCGCATATCGCAGTGCAAACTGGCAAATAGGACAAGAATCGGATCACAGGGGTGTGAACACCCCTGCGATCCGATTCTGGTGCGGACCAAAAAAAAAAGGGTCCTGCACATCTTTAGTCCGAATGCGATGCAAATTCAGCCATACATTGCACAGACATCGCATTTGATTTGCACAGCAGTGCGGTATGAATCACATGCGATGACAGAGAGCGCACCAGTGTGAACCCAGCCTTAAAGACCTATTATTCTAATTTGCAAATAAACATCTTTTTCACAACCAAAACCAAAGCTCTGTTTTGAAGTTTTGCTCACTCATTGCGATCTATATACAGATTTCCCTTTCTTTTTAAATTCATTATAATGGTTACCATTGTTTTTCCTCTAAGGAGTCCCATATGGAGAGAATATACTAATTTCACCAGCCTGTGTAAAATGGACATTGATTATTAACCAGTGGCACAATGAGAGAGCATACCTGATCTGGGGAGTTGGACCTATAGGCAATAATGTAACAGGTCATTATACTCAGGTATGTGTCATTCCTTCTGTGTTATGCCATGAAAAGTGTGTAATAAAGTGTAAGTCCAAGAAAACAACTAAACACATGTATATAGTGTACATGTATTTATTGCTTAACCTGTGAAAGAATTAATCATTTGGATAGTCATTCTTGAAATACACATAATTTGTCAGATGCGTTATGATATGGCATTTCTGCTCCTGCTCCTTCCTCAATGGACACGGGTAATTGTCACGTACCTTATCGGAGTCTGAAGTGACGAGGTCGGCCTCCCTTGTATCTCCAACCTGGGTCCCGCTGAGAGTGGGAACAGAAGGACCCCAAGGAAAGGAGGAACACGAGTGCCTGCAGAAGTAACCCAGGAAGCTTGAGGCAGATGATGCGACTTTAGGTATGCAGGAAGTCGCAGCAGGTCGCAGAAGCCGAGATGCAGCAACTTGACAGGCAGCTTGGAGCCAAACGGGAGACAAGAGCGGAGTCACAGGAATAGCCGGGTTCGGAAGCAGGCGGACAGCAAGGAACCAAATCATCAAGCGGGGGCAGAGTCAAATAGGAAGCCGAAATCAGGAACCAGTGACTCAGGATTAGGGAGAGTCCAGAAGCAAAGTCAGGGGAGCCAAGGTTCAGCAACGGATATCAAGCAGGCAAGCAACACAGGATACAGATACAGGAACAGCTAAAGATCAGTCAGCATCTGTTACAGTCAGTGTGTCCTTTAAATAGGCTGTCTGGTGCCAAAGGGCCGCGCGGACGCGGTCCCGCGGGTGCGCCCATTCCTTTGCGCACGCGCATTGGCACGTCTGCGATCCGAAGAGGTCTTCCCGAACGCATGCGTGTGTGAAGGGTCCTTTACGAACGTATGTGCGCGCAAGTGAACCCGGAACGCAACAGTTCTCTTACATTGCCCCCTCCTTACGGGCAGCCTCCGGATGCCCCTCCGGGGCTTCTTCTCTGGATGGTGCTGAAAAAATGTTCATACTTTTTGTGGGGCATGTACGTTAGAAGCTGGTTCCCAAGAATTGTCTTCAGGGCCATAGCCCTTCCATTTAATCAGAAACTGTGTTAGGCCATTCCTGGTTCTGCAGTCGAGAACGGCTTCTACCTCAAACTCTTCACTGCCCTCAACGAGCAGTGGAGGGGGGTTTTCTGGATCCCGGTTAGAAAAGGGATTGGGTACTGATGTTTTCAACAAAGAAATATGAAAAACAGGGTGAATTTTGAGATTCTTTGGTAGGATCATAGGCGTGCGCACAGGGTGTGCCAGGTGTGCCTGGGCACACCCTAATCACGCTGTGCTGCACAGATTCCCCCTGCTGCTTGGCTGCAGAAGAAGGGACTAGGGAATCCCTGTCTTAAAAGTGAGACATCAGGGGTCTGTTTAGACCTCTGATATCTCACCAAAGCCCCCCAATGGAGCTCCTAAAAAATTGTATATAAAAAATAATAATAATATATTATTAAATAAAATTGTAAAAAAGTTATGATAATAAAAAGAAACTACTGACATCAATCTCTTCCCTACTGACACCGTCCACTGCTCTACTGAGATATATATGTATATATATATATATATATATATATATATATATATATATATACACACACACACATGCTCACGTGTGTTTGAGCTTTGGGTGCACACCCTAATGCCATGGTCTACGCACACCTATGGGTAGGATAAGTTCAAAGGCCACAGAGTTGATCCTCCTCTTTACAGCAAAGGGCCCCAGGTATTTTGGACCAAGTTTCTTGGAGGGACACTTAAGTTTCAAATTAGCAGTGGATAGCCAAACCTTGTCTCCTGGTTTCAGATTCAAGTTACCCCTCCTTTTCCTGTCAAAAAATCTTTTGTTATTAGCCTGAGCCTTAGAGATGGTGTCCTGAAGCACTTTATTGTTGGAGATGAACCAACTCAGTCTGTCTTGGACAGCAGGCACAACAGAATCCACGGGTAATTCAGGCAAAAAGGAAGGGTGGTATCCATAATTGGCGAAAAAGGGTGTTTGCTTGGTAGCAGAGTGGATGGAATTGTTGTATGCAAATTCCGCTAGCGGAAGCAGAGGTGACCAATCGTCCTGTGAAAAAGAGGAGAAGCAACGCAAATATTGCTCCAACATTTGGTTGGTTCTCTCCGTCTGTCCATTAGTTTGAGGATGGTAAGCAGAGGACAGACGGAGCTCGATGTTCAAGACTTCACAGAGAGATCTCCAGAATCTGGACGTGAACTGTACCCCTCGATCAGAAGTGATATTGTCGGGAATACCATGTAGTCTCACTATCTCTCGGATGAACGTGGAAGCAGTCTCAGCGGCAGACGGGGTTCCTTGCATGGGTAAAAAGTGTGCCATCTTAGTCAAGCGATCAACCACGACAAATATGGTGGTAAAGTCTTCAGACGGGGGGAGTTCAACTATGAAATCCATGGATATCACGCTCCATGGTTTCTTAGGCACAGGAAGACATTCTAATAGGCCCCAAGTCTTGGCTCGGTCAGTCTTATTGCATTAACAAGTCACACAGGATTTGATGTATCTTTTACAATCTTGAATCAAGTCTGGCCACCAGAAATAACGGGAAATTAGGTCGATACTCTTGTGAATTCCAAAATGGCCTGCCAAAGGATGATCGTGGCAACGCTTCAGGACAGAAACCCTGAACTGCTCCGGGACAAAGACCTGCTCCTTATGGTAATAAAGCCCATCCTTTAGTTGAAGAGACAAGTCTTGGGAAGGGGGGTGCTCCAACAACTCAGCTCTTATTTGGGACGTCAGGTTGGTTTGGAGAAGAAGAAAGTTTTTAGCAGGTAAAATGGTGTCTGCTTCGGAAGGATAAACAGGATCATGGAACATGCGCGACAGCGCGTCTGGTTACCCATTCTTAGAACCAGGACGGAAGGTTATGTGGAATGTGAAGCGGGAGAAGAACAATGCCCATCTTGCCTGCCGAGGTCTGAGTCGTTTAGCTGTTCTCAAATACTCGAGATTCTTGTGGTCGGTGAAAATGAGTATAGGGTGCAAGGCTCCTTCTAACAGGTAGTGCCACTCCTCGAGGGCAGCTTTAATGGCCAACAGTTCCCGGTCCCCTACATCATAATTCTTCTCAGAGGGATTCAATTTCTTGGAGAAGAATGCCACAGGATGGAGTAGGGATTTGGGCCCCTGTCGCTGCGATAATATGGCTCCCACTGCGATCTCAGAGGCGTCCACCTCCAGAATATAGGGCAAGGAAGGGTCAGGATGCTTTAAGATGGGAGCTGAGGTGAACAAGGCTTTCAACTGCTCAAAAGATGTTTGTGCTTCAGTACTCCAATGGAAGGGAACATGCTGTTTGTTCAAAAGGGTGATAGCAGAAATAATACCAGAAAAGTTCTTAATAAATTTCCTATAGAAATTAGCAAATCCCACAAACCTTTCTACCGCCTTTCGGTCTGTGGGAGCTGGCCATTCCAAAACAGCAGCGACTTTCTGGGGATCCATGGAGATCCCATCAGCGGAGATGACAAGTCCCAGGAACTGAATTGTGTGTTTTTCAAAATCGCACTTTTCAGCCTTGGCATAGAGATGGTGTTCACGAAGTTTACTCAAAACCTTCTTCACATGGGTACGGTGAACCTCGACTGAGTCAGAAAAGATAAGAATATCATCGAGATAGACAATGATAAACAGGTCAAGAAAGTCCCGAAAAACATCATTTACCAGATGCTGAAAGGTGGCTGGGGCGTTACAGAGACCGAAGGGCATAACTAGGTATTCAAAATGCCCAAAGCGTGACCTGAAGGCAGTCTTCCATTCATCCCCCTTTCTGATTCGCACCAAATTGTAGGCACCTCTCAGATCTAGTTTGGAAAAGACTCGTGCTCCGCGCAGTCTCTGAAATAACTCGGGAATTAAGGGAAGTGGGTACCGGTTCTTGATAGTTATTTTGTTTAGATCACGATAGTCAATGCAAGGCCTCAGGGAGTGATCTTTTATCTCCACAAAAAAGATACCAGCTCCTGCTGGAGAGGAAGAGGTCCGAATAAAACCTTTTTCTAGACTCTCATCAATGTATTTGCGTAAGGCCTCTAGTTCAGGTTCCGAGAGTGGGTAAATACGGCCGAAGGGAATTTCTGCCCCTGGTAGAAGTTCAATGGGACAATCGTAAGTCCAGTGGGGAGGTAAGCTCTCTGCACTCTTTTTATTAAATACGTCCAAGAATTCATGATAGACTGTGGGTACTAACTTCATAGTTTCAGGGTCCGAGTGGATGCTGAGGAGAGGGGCAGGATTAACAAACTCTTTCAGGTAACAATGTCTCTGACAATAATTAGAGGAAAAGGAGATATCTCCGGTAAGCCAGTCAATATGAGGGTTAGTGCAGAAATTGCTCAACAGATGTCCATAACAGGTGAGGCCTCCCTTTCAAACTCCATTGCTGGCTGACTGATACTGTCACGTACCTTATCGGAGTCTGAAGTGACGAGGTCGGCCTCCCTTGTATCTCCAACCCGGGTCCCGCTGAGAGTGGGAACAGAAGGACCCCAAGGAAAGGAGGAACACGAGAGCCTGCAGAAGTAACCCAGGAAGCTTGAGGCAGATGATGCGACTTTAGGTATGCAGGAAGTCGCAGCAGATCGCAGAAGCCGAGATGCAGCAACTTGACAGGCAGCTTGGAGCCAAACGGGAGACAAGAGCGGAGTCACAGGAATAGCTGGGTTCGGAAGCAGGCGGACAGCAAGGTACCAAATCATCAAGCGGGAGCAGAGTCAAATAGAAAGCCAAAATCAGGAACCAGTGAATCAGGATTAGGGAGAGTCCAGTAGCAAAGTCAGGGAAGCCAAGGTTCAGCAACGGATATCAAGCAGGCAAGCAACACAGGATACAGATACAGGAACAGTTGAAGATCAGTCAGCATCTGTTACAGTCAGTGTGTCCTTTAAATAGGCTGTCTGGTGCAAAAGGGCCGCGCGGACGCGGTCCCGCGGGCGCGCCCATTCCTTTGCGCATGTGCATTGGCACATCTGCGATCCGAAGAGGTCTTCCCGAACACATGCGTGCATGAAGGGTCCTTTACGAACGTATGTGCGCACGAATGAACCCGGAACGCAACAGTTCTCTTACAGTAATAATGCTGATTCTCTGTTCAATGAACAAGAGGGAGGCGGCAGGGCTGGACTGGGACAAAAATTTGGCCCTGGACTTCACCCAGACTGGCCCACTTTGACAGGTCTCTCCCATGCCGGCTTGCCACCCAAGCCCCCCCCCCCCCACTAGCTATTAGCCGTTCTACATTATTTCTCTTATAGGCAGTATCAGTGGGGAAGCTAGACATTATTTCACCTGAGGCAAAGAATCAGTTTGGCGCCCCCCCCCCCCCCCAATGGAACAAGATTAGGCAGGAAAGTGAGGCCGCCCTCCTTCCAGATCGTATGATGAGCTTCTAAGTGTTGACTCCTGAGCATCATGTCTGTATTCAGGCGCGCTGCATAACTAGCCAGGGAGAGGAGGTGAGCACTGCGGGGGGGGGGGGGGACAGAGGACTGGAGGGAGGCAGCGTCCACTGTCACTGAAATCGGCCCACTGAGCCATCGGCCCACCGGGAAACTCCCTGTAGTCCCAATGGCCAGTACAGGCCTGGGAGGCGGAGAGGGGTGACGTGCACTGCTGACCCAAGAAGGTGAATTGTCTAATCAAGAACAATATGTGTCACCTTCCTGGCTATTCAATGTGGAAAATGTGAGTAAGGGCTTGTGTTGATAGACTTTGAGCTGTTGATAGCTTGCTTGTCAATTTAACACACTTCTAAAGATCATTAACAATTAATTAAAACATGCATCCAACCCGCACCTGACCTCCATCTGTGCTGCATTCAACCTCTTCAAGCTGCTTTTGTATTCTCCTAGACTTGTATACAGAGAAAAGGAGTTTTAAATCTCCCCTGTGCAATTTTTTTTCACATGCAAATAACACTTACCCACTCACATTTTGGTCAAAGAAATTTAGAACTAACTGCAATAGAACACCTCCTCAACAAAACGAGTGAGCCTAACCACACCACTTCTATTCTTCATGAGCTGCTGAGAGGGAGGACCCTACTTTGCTTCCAAATGGGAAGGTCTTTTAGGGAGATAATTTTCCAGGAGAAATGAAGAAAATCCTTTATACTCGCCAATACATTTTCAATGTCCTCTTTTCTCCAACAGACAAATTGCAAAATCTTATCAAAAGATCCGTCTTGACCCTAAAAAGCATTTTTTTACAGCCTCTGACCAATGCTGGAGATGCATCAAAGCTGTAAGTGCCCCCCACATTTGGTGCAGGTGGGGCCACATTAGGCCTTTTTGGTCAAAGGGTTTTGAAATTTATGAAAAGATATGCATCTCTGATATCCCTCCCTTTCCTGAAATTGATCTATCCATTATCTTGGTTTCTATCTCCAAAACTGGAAAAAAGTCATTTGAGGATGGTCCAACAGTATCATAGGCAGCGCTGTATTTTGGCCTAGGCCGGCACTTTGGGGGGGGCGGCAAAAAAGCCGCCCCCCCCGCACAAAAAGCCTCCTCATGAGTCCATGGTACCATCAAACAGTCAGCAATTGTCATTGTGCAGCCAGTGTGCTGTTTTCCTCCTGGGTCTCTATGGTGTCTGGAGCGCAGACTGATGCTAAGGGTCAGTGGGAATTTGTTCTTTACACTGTGTTGCAGTATAGTCACTTTGCATTCTCAGCAAAAGTAAATTCTTTATGTCTCAGACAGTGGGTTTATTGGAGAGGTGCATGTAAGAGATCCAAAACAAGTTTTTTTTTAAGTCTGCTTTTATAAAAAGTGAATTTTCTGTATAATGTAATGACTTTTTTCCCTACTAATCATATAGACTTTCATGCATTAGTTATGAAAAAGTGAATGAGCTCATAAGATGACAAATACCCCAAAACATTTTTATTTTACAAAAGTGAAGGACTGCAAGTGTCAGCATGAACCACTCAGAGCTAAGGACATGACCCCCCCAACTAGTGAAGGACTACAAGTTCAAGCATTAACTCCTGAGATCTAAGAATGTGACCCCCTTAGATCTCAGGGCCCAGGGTTCATTCATGCTTGGACCGCATAGCCACCAGAGACACCACACAGCCACTAGAGAAGCCATATAGCCACCAGAGATACCGCACAGCCACTTGAGAAGGAAGGGGTGGGACAAATTTAGATAGGGGATTGCCCGATTTTAGTCTTGCCGAGGGCAGCACAAAACCTAAATACACCACTAATCATAAGTCTATTGCTGATACATCCTGTAAACACAGCCCTGATTCATGGACCCTCTGCATCAACTCTAGGTATGGAGTCCAACTGAATTTCTGCCCTGGAGTGTTAGGTCCAGCAGCAACATCAACTCATGTGGGACATCCAACAACAAAGTTGATTTATTCTTTCAAAACAAACACATCTTTGCACACTGGTACTGACTAGTATTCCAGTGCTGTTCTTCTGCAGCAGTTTTTCTTCCTCACGCAGCTAACGTGACCCCAAATTCTGACGGAGAGGGGCAGGGGAGGGGCAAACACGGATGTTGTGCAGGGCGCCTGACATCTTCCTTATCAACTGATTACATTATTGGTTGTTAGGACGCAGAGGGCTTGAAGGTTGTAATAGTAGACAATGAAAACCTGCGGCTTTGTGTAACTGAAAGGCAGACTTGATCCACCCACTTTCTTGTATACAATGTTTGGGCAATTTTTAGGTGATTTGCCAAGGTACCCCTGAAGAAACCTGAATTCACCCCAGGGTGCCTGTGCACCCTGGATGTAAAAGGCTGCCATAATCCTTCTAAAAATTATGTAAAAAGGGTTAACAATTCACTTAATTATATAGTTGTTTTGTTGGCATCCCTGGGAGCTTACCTTAAATGGTGGACCCAGGAATCAACAGAGGTCTAAAACGCAAAACGGAAAACGATCTGCCTCTGTAGTGTCCAGTAGCTGCTCACTATAATGGAAAATGATGCAGTGGACACAACAGATGTACTCACCCCACAAAGTAAGTTGCTTTATAATATTTCACACCTCACACTTAGGTTTTATATATCCTTTTGGAACTGGCAGCCATATTGAGTAATACCTGCCAAAAAAGTGTCCCACACCGCAAGTTAACTAAGAAATCTGGCAGGCCCATCAATGAGGTATCTGCCTTGATATAGATTATTGTAAACTTTATGACAAGAGGTCATAAAACATTCAAATCATAGTTACTATCATAAATAGACACTGGCAATCATACATTATTCCACCACTGGCTTGAACCAGTGTCTCTATAACAGTCAACAGTTCCTAAAACTCTTAGATAACAGCCATAACAGATGTTGAGGTCCTACCACCAGGAAAACCCCATTCACACTCATCTGATTCCATAAGTAACTCCAATATATGACATTTGTACAACTTATTGTTTATAATGAGTTATAAAATTGTTGTGATCTGAAGGAAAGGGGTGCACTGATATCCTACATATTGCAGGAGGCTGATACCAAATCAAATTCAGGTACACTTTCTACAATGAAAAATACATTTACCAATCTAATAATAAATATGGAGGGAGCAGCATTGCTTGGTATATTTTTTTTCTGCTTGGAATTCAGCTTTAACACACCTAGAATACACTTATGCCCCGTACACACGATCGGATTTTCCGACGGAAAATGTGTGATAGGACCTTGTTGTCGGAAATTCCGACCGTGTGTAGGCTCCATCACACATTTTCCATAGGATTTTCCGACACACAAGTTTGAGAGCAGGCTATAAAATTTTCCGACAACAAAATCCGTTGTCGGAAATTCCGATCGTGTGTACACAAATCCGACGGACAAAGTGCCACGCATGCTCAGAATAAATAAAGAGATGAAAGCTATTGGCCACTGCCCCGTTTATAGTCCCGACGTAGGTGTTTTACATCACCGCGTTTTAGAACGATCGGATTTTCCGACAACTTTGTGTGACGGTGTGTATGCAAGACAAGTTTGAGCCAACATCCGTCGGAAAAAATCCTAAGATTTTGTTGTCGGAATGTCCGAACAAAGTCCGAGCGTGTGTACGGGGCATTACTGTACTTGAGTGAATCAGTTTAAAAAGACAAGCAAATTTGGGAATTGCTATTTTTTTCACATTATTTGTAAGCAGATGTGTCTACTTTGCAGTGAATAATTAAGGGTCACATGGATTTATACATTCTCTTTACATCAGATGAATTTACATTCCACTATTCATCACAATCAAAAAGCGAGGGCTCTGTCATTCTCCTGATTTGATAATTGCCTTTTTCTTTCACAGTTGGTGACATATCGTACATCTGAAGTGGGCTGTGCTGTGAATAAATGTAATGTAAATGGAACATACCATGTTTTTTTCGTCTGTCAGTATTACCCTGCGTGAGTATTACCTCTAAATGCTATTTAACTAAACTGTATCTGAACACCACAAACTGAAAACGCTATTTAATTAATTTTTAACATTCAAAGCAAACTCACCCATCCATCCATGTCTCCATGCTTTATTTGGTTAAGAAATCACTTTGATAAACATCCCCTAGCATTTCTAGCCATGGCCCCCCTGATTCGGTTCGCAGCAGAACATGCGAACAGGCAAAAAATTTGTTCAAACACGTGAACACCATTAAAGTCTATGGGACACAAACATGAAAAATCAAAAGTTCTAATTTTAAAGGCTTATATGCAAGTTATTGTCTTAAAAAGTGTTTGGGGTCCTGGGTCCTGCCCCAGGGGACATGTATCAATGCAAAAAAAGATTTAAAAATGGCCTTTTTTTCGGGAGCAGTGATTTTTATAATGCTTAAAGTGAAACAATAAAAGTGTAATATTCCTTTAAATTTCGTACCTGGGGGGTGTCTATAGTATGCTTGTAAAGTCGCGCATGTTTCCCGTGTTTAGAACAGTCCGAGAGCAAAATGACATTTCTAAAGGAAAAAAAGTAATTTAAAAGGACTCGTGGCTATAATGAATAGTTGCTCCCGGCAATACACATAAAAGTTCATTGATAAAAATGACATGGGATTCCCCACAGGGGAACCACGAACCGAAATAAAAAAAAAATGCGTGGGGGTCTCCCCAAATTCCATACCAGGCCCTTCAGGTCTGGTATGGATATTAAGGGGAACCCCGCACCAAAATTTAAAAAAAATGGCGTGGGGGTCCCCCTCAAAATCCATACCAGACCCTTATCCGAGCACGCAACCTGGCAGGCCGCAGGAAAAGAGGGGGGACAAGAGAGCGCCTCACCCCTCCTGAACCGTACCAGGCCATATGCCCTCAACATTGGGAGGGTGCTTTAGGGTAGTCCCCCAAATCACCTTGTCCCCATGTTGATGGGGAGAAGGGCCTCATCCCCACAACCCTTGCCCGGTGGTTGTGGGGGTCTGCGGGCAGGGGGCTTATCAGAATCTGGAAGCCCCCTTTAACAAGGGGACCCCCAGATCCCGCCTCCCCTGTGTGAAATGGTAGGGGTACATGTACCCCTACCATTTCACAAAAAATGTGTGAAAATGGTAAAAAAAGACAATACACACCTTGGGACAAGTCCTTTATTAAAAAAATAAAACTGTCCCACGAAGTCTTCTTCTTCTTCTCTCGCTCCAACGGACCAAAATCAAAAAGCCGCACGCCGCCTATGATCTGCCTCCATGGGAGGCACTCGCCGTAATGACCGGCCTCTCAGGTGACAGTTCTTTCGTAACTGAGGGCAGGGCCACACGATGACATGGCCAGGTGACCCCACCCCCCCTCTAATGCACAGGGACATCCCTATGGCTTTCACATAGCGTCAGAGGGTGGCGGGGCCACCCTGTCAGCCCCCCTCTGACACACGGGGAAATCCCTATGGCTTTCATGTAGCGTCAGAGGGGGCGGGGTCACTCGGTTACATGGCTCTGCCCTCAGTTATAAAAGAGCTGTCACCTGTGAGGCCAGTCATTACGGTGGGTGCTTCCCATGGAGGCAGATCTTAGGCCTGGTATGGATTTTTGGGGGGACCCCGCACCATTTTTTTTTTAATTTTGGCTCGGGGTTCTCCTGTGGGGGAATCCCATGCCGTTTTTATCAATTAACTTTGAGTGTATTGCCGGGACCGACTATCCATTATAGCTGCGAGTCCTTTTATATGAATTTTTTTCCTTTAGAAATGTCATTTTGCTCTTGGACTGTTCTAAACACGGGAAACATGCGCCACTTTACAGGCATACTATAGACACCCCCCAGGTACGAAATTTAAAGGAATATTACACTGTTATTGTTTCACTTTAAGCATTATTAAAATCACTGCTCCCGAAAAAATTTCAGTTTTTAAAACTTTTTTGCATTAATACATGTCCCCTGGGGCAGGACCCAGGTCCCCAAACACTTTTTATGACAATACCATGCATATAAGCCTTTAAAATTAGCACTTTTGATTTCTCCCATAGACTTTTAAAGGGTGTTCCGGCTTTCGAATTTGCCGCTAACATCCCAAATTGGGCTCATCCCTAATTTTGAGTATGGGCATGATTCGTGTCACATTTACTTCCATCTGCCCTTAGCTCATTGGTGCAGGCAGGAGGGTGTGCTTAGCTGGAAAACCCCTCCTTCAGATGAAAGAAAAAATGCCCATGAAGACTCCTGGGGTGTATGACATAATTTTGGCCTAGTCAAGAAATCAGAAAGCAACTGAAGTTATGTATAAAAACAAAGAGTCAAAACAAGACAATACCGTATAATATAACTTCTTATTTACGGTATTTAATGCTAGTAGTTAAAGGATTAAAAATAGGTAATGTTGATTGAGAGAGAGTCCTACTTTAACTGTTTCCAACACATAACCTGTTATGAAGACTTATCTCCAGAAAAAAGAAAAATTCTAAAGGCCACAATTAACCACTTCAGCCCTGGAAGGATTTACCCCCTTCCCGGCCAGAGCGTTTTTTGCGATTCGGCACTGCGTCACTTTGACAATTGCGCGGTCGTGCGACGTGGCTCCGAAACAAAATTGACGTCCATTTTTCCCACAAATAGAGCTTTCTTTTGGTGGTATTTGATCATCTCTGCGATTTTTATTTTTTGCGCCATAAACAAAATAAGAGCGACAATTTTGAAAAAAACGCATTATTTTTTACATTTTGCTATAATAATTATCCCCAAAAAATATATAGAAAAACATTTTTTTTCCTCAGTTTAGGCCGATACATATTCTTCTACATATTTTTGGTAAAAAAAAAATTGCAATAAGCGTTCATTGATTTGTTTGCGCAAAAGTTATAGCATTTACAAAATAGGGGATAGTTTTATGGCATTTTTATTAATATTTTTTTTTTTTACTAGTAATGGCGGTGAGCAGCGATTTTTATTGTGACTGCGACGTTATGGCGGACATGTCGGACATTTTTTACACATTTTTGGGACCATTGTCATTTATACAGCAATCAGTGCTATAAAAATGCATTGATTCCTGTATAAATGACACTGGCAGTGAAGGGGTTAACCACTAGGGGGCAGGGAGGGGTTAAGTATGTCCTAGGGGAGTGATTTCTAACTGTCAGGGGGATGGGCTGGTGTGTGACGTCACTGATCTCTGCTCCAATGACAGGGAGCAGAGATCGAGTGACACTTGTCACTAGGCAGAACGGGGAGATGCTGTTTACAATGGCATCTCCCCGTTCGTCCTCTCCGTGAGGCGATCGTGGGTATGCCTGCTGCGATCGAGTCTGCGGGACCCGCGACCCAACTCACGGAGAAAGCGGCAGGCGCGCGCTCGCACACGGCGGCAAATTTAAAGTAACGTACGGGTACATTACTTTGCGCAGCCGTGCCATTCTGCCGACGTAAAAGTACAGGAGCCGGTCGGGAACCGGTTAAGACTGGTCACAGAAGGACTTCTTTCTTCGGCTCTGTAGTACAGGAGGGTCCAATTTAATGGCTCATGTCACTTCCTGGTGGTGTTACAGCTGCCCATCAGCATAAGCATCTATCACAGGGTCCTGAAGGCTTGAGGAGTGATGTCACTCAAAGGGTGGACACAAGACTGTATTAGAGGAGGTGCTTTGGAGATCAGGTAACAGTGGATTAACATTGGATAGGTTCATGAGCGGGGAGTAGGTTGTGAGTTAGGTATCAAATTAGGTATAGAGTTGGGCTTTCATTTGCTCCACCCTAAGGATACATTAATAATTATTCAGGACTGTTAGTTCTGTGACAGCTATCCTTTCCCAATTATCACGGTTCCAGATCATGTGATCACTGTAACAGCCAATCCTAGCGATCACATGTCTTTATTTACAAAAAGCCAGAGCAGGAAACCTCAACAGAGAGGGGTACTCTGACAGAGGCAGTCCACAGCTATTATAGTAGTATAGACTGTGATAAAAAAAATTAATGAAAAGTTCAAAAATATAAAAGATGTCAAGTTAAAATTCCATCCTGTTTTTTAAATTATTTTGGCCATTTGTTTGTTTATTAAAAAAATCTGAGCAGGGTGTTTATAGCCATCTCTTCTCAAAAACAATGTGAAAATAATTTAGGAGGGCAAATTAGTTTCTATTCAGTTGACGGATGCTGCTAACTTTGGGCTGGGCATTTAGGCATACTGTACATGGCCCCAGGTAATGTAAGGTTTAGAACGATATAACTTCTATGGTTCTTGGTAGGATCTAGTTTCTATGCTTCGCAAAATGATATACGTTTCCAAAGGATTAAGCCAATTGGTTAACTGACTCTTCCCTACTCCCTTTATAATAAAATATTGTTTGATATTTCAGTTTTGAAACTGATTCCCAAAGCTTCAGAAGAACACCTTTAGGCTGGGTTCAGACTTATGCAAATTGGATGCGGGTTTCCCCACATCCAATTCACATGACAGGAGACTGAGACCGGCTCTCAATGAAGCCGGTTCACACAGCTTCAGGGCAGCCACAGTCCACACTGGAAAAGGGTCCTGTGTGTCTTTGGCTCTGTTTCAGGTCTGAGTTCAGGCAAAAATGCAAACCTGATTCGTCACACCTGAAATGGAAAACAGGGACACACCAGACCCCTGCTGAGAGCCGCAGCCTCAGGTAGTGTGAACCCAGCCTAAAGAACAAATACTGATAGACCTTTTCAGATTCAAATACTAGACACATTAAAGCTCAATTTGAATTGATTTAACTATTATTCTTTAAATCCCTATATATACACACAGTATAATATATACAGTATATATACTACTGTGTAAAAGTTTTAGGCAGGTGTTAAAAAATTCTGTAAATGAAGAAAGCTTTCAGAAATATTGTTTATTTTATAAATTAATAAAATGGAAAGTAAATGAACAGACAAGAAATCCAAATCAAATCAATATTTGGTTTGACCACCTTTTGCCTTCAAAACAGAATCAATTCTTCTAGGTACACTTGCACACAGGAACTCAACAGGTAGGGTGTTCCTAACAACTTGGAGAACTAACCACATATTTTCTGTTGATGTAGACTGCCTCAAATCCTTCTGTCTTACTTGTAATCCCAGACAGACTTGATGACATTGAGATTAGGGCTCTGCGGGGGCCAAACCATTACTTCCAGGACTCCTTGTTCTTCTTTATGCTGAAGATTGTTCTTGATGACATTGGTTGTATGTTTGCAGTCGTTGTCCTGCTGCAAAATAAATTTGGGGCACATCACACACCTCCCTGATGGTGTGGCATGATGGATAAGCATCTGCCTGCACTTTTCAGCATTGAGGACACCATTGACGCTGACCGAATCTCCACTTGCAGAAATGCAGCCCCAAACTTGCAAGGAACCTCCACCATGCTTCACTGTTGCCTGCAGACACTCATTATTGTAACCCTCTCTAGTCCTTCGATGAACAAACTGCCTCCTACTACAGCCAAATATTTCACATTTTGACTCATCCGTCCAGAGCACCTGCAACCACTTTTCTGCACCCCAGCTCCCATGTTTTCTTGCATAGTTGAGTCACTTAGCTTGTCAGAGGTAATTCTTCCATGACCACTTCTGGCCAGACTTCTCCAGCGAGTAGTGGGAGTCCCACTGGTTTCTGCCAGTTCTGTGCTGAAGGCACTGCGCATCTTCTGATGTAGAAGGGAAGTAAGCATGATGTGTCCTTCATCTGCTGCATTAAGTGTCCTTAGCCAGCCATTGCGTCTATGGTCCTTATCTTTGCCCATTTATTTGTGCTTCTTCAAAAGAGCTTGAACAGCACATCTTGAAACCCTAGTAATATGCTTTGAAATCTTTACCTGGGAGAGACTTTGCTGATGCAGAATAACTTCTTTGTGTCTTGTTGCTGGGCTCAGTATTGCCATGGTATATGATCTGTGACATGAAACTGTCTTCCACAATCTCACCTTAGTATCAGGGTTTGGCTGTTCCTCGCCCAGTTTTTTTTTTTGTTTCAATATGTTTATTGTAGTTTTCTGAGAAAATATAACAAACTCTCAGTTTTCCACGCGGAGGCTGAACTAAACATTCACTTAAGAAATCATGCACGTGTAAGCATCATAAATTGTCAGAGCAACAAGGTTCTAACCAAAACTAAGGAGGACCAGGAAAGGAAATTGGAGAAAATATCTTGATTATCACCAGGCTGTCCTCTAAGGGGCAACAGTCCCCAAAAATACATGTCATCTAGGAAGAGAAAGGGAAAACTAGGATTGGGAAAGGGAAAGGAAGAATGGAGAAAAGAAGAAGGGAGAGAAGAAGGACCAAGGGGTAAGGGGGTACCACAGACTCAGGATTGGAGCAGGCAACAAACATAAACAACCATAGCAAGTCAGAGGCAGAGATGGGAAGAAATAGCTTATCCTAGGCTTCCAAACCTTAAGGAACTTGGAATGTGAGTCCTTCAGGTTATTGGACATCTGCTCATTAACCATCAGGGCGGCCATCTGGTTTTTCACTACCTGGAAGGCAACAGACAAAGACTTACAGGCATTAGCAATGGTCCGCTTAGCAGAAACAAAAAGGTATATAGCTAATTTCTGCTGAGATACAAAAAGGCCTGGTATGGGTATACAGAGTGTACTAGTGTAACAATTGATGCTGGTTTGAAGCAAAAGAGTAGTCACACCATATATTGATTTGATTTTCGATTTTTCTTTGGTTCGTTCATTTAGCATTTTGTAAATTGCTAAAAATAAACAATTAAAATATATATTTTTGAAAGCATTCTTGCTTTACAGCATTTCTTCACAGCTGCCTAAAACATTTGCATTATAATTTACATTACCTCACAAAAGTAAGTACACCCCTCACATTTTTGTAAATATTTTATTATATCTTTCCATTTGACAACTCTGAAGAAATGACACTTTGCTACAATGTAAAGTAGTGAGTGTACAGCTTGTATAACAGTGTAAATTTGCTGCCCCCTCAAAATAACTCAACACACAGCCATTAATGTCTAAACCACTGGCAACAAAAGTGAGTACACCCCTAAGTGAAAATGTCCAAATTGGGCCCAATTAGCCATTTTCCCTCCCCAATGTCATGTGACTCGTTAGTGTTACAAGGTCTCAGGTGTGAATGGAGAGAAGGTGTGTGTAATTTGGTGTTATCACTCTCACTCACTCATACTGGTCACTGGAAGTTCAACATGGCACCTCATGGCAAAGAACTCCCCGAGGATCTGAAAAAAAAGAATTGTTGCTATATTTAAAGATTGCCTAGGCTATAAGAAGATAGCCAAGACCCTGAAACTGAGCTGCAGCAAGGTGGCCAAGACCATACAGCGGTTTAAGAGGACAGGTTTCACTCAGAACAGGCCTCGCCATGGTCAACCAAAGAGGCTGAGTGCACGTGCTCAGGGCTGGATTTTCCACAAGGCCACCAAGGCCAGGCCTCGGGGCAGCAGTGGTGCAGGGGCGGCGCCACTCCTGCGGTGACTTCTCGGCTTTCGCGGCCGCCCCCTTATTTTACCATTTTTTTTGCCGCCGCTAGAGGTCCGTGGCCGGCAGAGACAATGTCTCCACCGGCCGCCATTTTGCAGAAGACCAGAATGCCTTGTAGCTGCCAATAGAAATTGAGCTGAGGTGCCGCCCACCCCTGCCCCGCTGCTGGTCTGACAGTCTGTGACATGTTGTGGGAGAGGCCGCGGGGCAGGGCGGAGGGTGGGCAACCTCCCAGCTGGCTCAATTTTTATTGGCAGCCACCCGGCCGGCTCCGCCTTTGTTCCACTCTGCCTGAGTGAGTCTCCGCTGCTGGGGGATGGGGCTTCTCCACTGGGGACACACCTGATGTAAGGGGGGCTTGTCCTGTAAGGGGGGCTTCTCCACTGGGGACACCTGATGTAAGGGGGGCTTCTCCACTGGGGACAGCTGATGTAAGGGTGGCTTCTCCACTGGGGACACCGGATGTAAGGGGGGGCTTCTCCACTGGGGACACCGGATGTAAGGGGGGCTTCTTCACTGGGAGCACCTGATGTAAGGGGGGCTTCTCCACTGGGGACACCTGATGGGGGCTTCTCCACTGGGGACACCTGATGAAAGGGGGGCTTCTCCACTGGTGACACCTGATGTAAGGGGGGCTTTTCCACTGGGGGACACCAGATGTAAGGGGGGCTTCTGGGGGCACCTGATGTAAGGACGGACTCTGTTAGGGGCACCTGATGTAAGGACAGACTCTGCTGGGGGCACCTGATGGCATCTGGTGGCAGGCAATGTGGCAGGTGACACGCTCAGGGGTCCCACTGATTCTGAATTATGGCGAGTTGAATGATTTCATTCTATATTACAATGTAATAATAGAAATAATGCGCTTCAATCATCCTGACACCACAACAACCATGGAGCTGGGATGATTGAAGCGCTAACCCCAGGTGTTTGGAGTATCTTTATCTGCTGATTTGTTAAACTCTGGAATACACATTTCTATTGTGGTGTAGGATCTGGGCCTGCTGTCCCTCCATCCCTCTTTCCTTTCTTCTCTCTCCTTCCCTCCTTTCTCTCTCCCTCCCTCCCTCTTTTCCCCTTTCTTTCTCCACCTCTCATTCATCTCAGACTCTAACCACACCCCCATTAGAACCACGCCCATATAGGCCACGCCCACTATTTTATGTAAACCACACCCTGAATGGTGGTGTGTGGGGGGGCAGCATTGAAGGACCCGGCCTTGGGGTGGCAAAGGGAGTAAATCAGGGCCTGCACATGCTCAGCGTCATATCCAGAAGTTGTCTTTGGGAAACAGACATATGAGTGCTGCCAGCATTGCTGCAGAGGTTGAAGGGGTGGAGGGTCAGCCTGTCAGACCATATGCCGCACACTGCATCAAATTGGTCTGGATGACTGTTGTCACAGAAGGAAGCCTCTTCTAAAGATGATGCAAGAGAAAGCCTGCAAACAGTTTGCTGAAGACAAGCAGACTAAGGACATGGATTACTGGAACCATGTCCTGTGATCTGATGAGACCAAGATAAACTTATTTGGTTCAGATGATGTCAAGCGCATGTGGCGGCAACCAGATAAGGAGTACAAAGACAAGTGTGTCTTGCCTACAGTCAAGCAGGGTGGAGGGAGTATCATGGTCTGGGGCTTCATGAGTGCTACCAGCACTGGGCAGCTACAGTTCATTGAGGGAACCATGAATGCCAACATGTACTATGACATACTGAAGCAGAGCATTATCCCCTCCCTTCAGAGACTGGACCACATGGCAGTATTCCAACATGATAATGAGCCCAAACACACCTCCAAGACAACCACTGCGTTGCTAAAGAAGCTGAGGGTAAAAGTGATGAACTGGCCAAGCATGTCTCCAGACCTAAACGCTATTGAGCATCTGTCGGGCATCCTCAAATGGAAGGTGGAGGAGCGCAAAGTCTCTAACATTCACCAGCTCCATGATGCCACCATGGAGGAGTGGAAAAGGACTCCATTGGCAACCTGTGAAGCTCTGGTGAACTCCATGCCCAAGAGGGTTAAGGCAGTGCTGGAAAATAATGGTGGCCACACAAAGTATTGACACTTTGGGCCCAATTTGTAAATTTTCACTTAGGGGTGTACTCACTTTTGTTGCCAATGGTTTAGACATTAATGGCTGTGTGTTGAGTTATTTTGAGGGGACAGCAAATTTACACTGTTATACAAGCTGTACATTCACTACTTTACATAGCAAAGTGTCATTTATTCAGTGTTGTCACATGAAAAGATATAATAAAATATTTACAAAAATGTGAGGGGTGTACTCACTTTTGTGAGATACTGTAAATGTCTGTATGATGTGATGTATGGAGTTGTTTACCTCATTGCTAAAACTTCCAAGTGAGGTCAGTCCACTCTAGAAATGCAGTTTTTAGGGCTAGTCAGCCTACTTTTATTAAAAGGAAATAAAGCATTCATAAAAAATCAGTAGCCCTCGCAGGGGTTTTCACCATCATTGAAAATGTTGAAACAAATTACTTCAGCCTCCTAACTGACTCTTGCCACATGACTGCTTCAGGGCCCAAGCCTAGACCTTAGATCTGATGGGGATCGGCCGAACATACCCATGTTCGGTTTGCAACAGAACTTCCGAACACGGCGAAAGTTCGGACCCGAATAATGAACCCCATTAAAATCAATGGGACCCAAACATCAAAAATCAAAAGTGCCCATTTTGAAGGCTTATATGCAAGTAATTGGGCATAAAATGGTTATAGGGGTCCGGGTCCTGCCCTGGGGACATGTATCAATAAAAAAAAAGTTTTTGAAAAACGTCATTTTTAAATGAGCAGTGATTTTTTTGATTTTTAAAGTGAAAGCCTAAAAATGAAAAATTCCATCCAATATAGTGCCTGGAGGTTCCCCTTAGTCTACCTGTAAAATGGCAGATCTGTACCATGTCTAGAATCTACTGCAGCAATAATTGCATTTATAAAGCCAAAAAAAAAAGACATTTTCCCTGCAAGCTGCTTTTATTTTGCTCAGCAACAGCTGGGGAGACAGTGTGTATGATGAGGCCACAATGTAGTGCACTGGGAACAAGATTAGAGATTTTTTGGATACATTCTGGTGTCACTTTAACTTTGTATAGAAGTAACGGGTGCACAAAAATTAGTCTTTGGGTGTCGGTGGCGCCTTCCCACCATAACCCTATAGAGGTAATCTTGATGAAAGCAAAAATTGGCCTTGCTGTAGAAAATTGCAATGATATGCACCTGTCAAACAGGTGCAGAAAAATTGGTCTTTGGGTGTCGGGGGTGCTTTCCCACCATAACCCTATAGAGGTACTCTTGATGAAAGCAAGAATTGGCCTTACTGAAAAAAATTGCAATGATATGCACATGTCAAACAGGTGCTGAAAAATTGGTCTTTGGGTGTTAATTGTGCCCATGAAACCTATACCAAAAACATTTTTCCAGATTACATGATTGAACTCCCTCAAAGCTAGGCAGCCTCGAAGTCCTGCAGAGATTCCACATCCCAAAAAGACTTAATCAGTGACATCGGCATCAGGGGATTCATAGATGGTAATCCAGGACTGATTCATTTTTATAAAAGTCAAACGGTCCATGGAGTCTGTGGACAGACGCGTTCTATGATCAGCATGCTGGATGCAAGGCAGCCCAACAACTCAATAGCACACTGGGCAAGTTCTGGCCAGTGGTCTATTCTCATGACCCAGTAAGTCAGTGGATCGTCAGCTGGAAAGCTCTCCATCTCTGTTTTGGCCCTGAGGGAATCGTCCACCATATGATGCAGATGCTGCTGATGGGATGTGGAAGCTGACAGCCCTGGATGGCGAGGACTAAAAAAATTCCAAAATGCCTCGCTTAGGCGGACGCCTTCTCCAACGCTCCTCTCTTGACCAACAGAAGACTCAAAAGGACGTGTTCCATGACACTGTAACCTACTGGAGTCAGGAAAAACGTTAAAAAAAACCTCTTTAACGTGTCCTCAAGAGATTTTATCTTCTGCACACTCTGTGGGGACGGGATGAGTTCTGAGACCTCCCCCTTATAACGGTGGTCAAGGAGGGTTGCCAACCAGTAATCATCCTTCTTCTTTATGCCACATATTCTTGGGTCCTTTCGCAGGCTTTGAAGCATGAGGTTGCCCATGCGCCTCAAATTTGCCAAGGCTTGAGAAGCAGACTCCTCGGGGTCACTCAGGATGACAGCATCTGGAACTTCCTCCTCCCAGCCACGTACTACTCCCAAGGGTCCTGGGGTTGGAAAACCATCGCTTACAGATTGACGCATTGCTTTCTCTTCTTCAAAGCTTATGAAAGTGCCAGAATCCTCCTCTTCATCCTCCTCCCCTCTCTCCTCCTGTGTGTTCTGTGACATAGGAATGATGGTGACTGGATAAAGTGGGCCTTGAGAGGAAAGGAAGTCCTCCTCTTCCTCCTGCTGCTCTGCCTCTAGTGTCCTGTCCATAATGCCACGCAGAGTCTGCTCGAGCAGGAACACAACAGGGATTATGTCACTGATGCATGCACTGCCACGCCTCACCATCCTTGTGGCCTCCTCAAATAGTGACAATACAGTGCATGCATCCTTAATGATCAGCCATTGGTGTGGGGAAAAAAGGCGAGACGGCCTAAGCCTGTCGTCGCGCCGTATTCGCACAGGTACTAGTTAAAAAATGTGAAAAATATATACTGCGCTGTGAAAAATACCCACTAGCAGCCAGCACAGCTGTAGACAAAAAAGCAAAAGTGTAAATAAATATAGATGCAGCGCTAATTGGGTAAACAAATATAGTTATATGATGTAACAAATAAATGGGTGATATGACACCAAACATAGAAAAGTCAGTCTCTGAAAGCGTGAACCTAATGTGTAACTAAATAGTCCAAAATAAATGCATGTGCCTGAAAAAAAGTTCAAACATAGTTGTGTTCCAACTGTTTAAGTGGGTGAATCCAACCACAAGTGAGATCTTGAAGAAAGGTATAACACCACCACCACCGTGATAAGAGGAGGCTTACCAGATTAAAATGACCTGGAAAGGCATACACCGCCCAGGTCATATAAGGCTTGTAGGTTTAATAAACCAAATGGATATGGCTGGTCCTGGACACAAGGTTGGAGATCCTCGTCAATGGTTGAAGCATCAATGGGATATAGAAAGCTGCACTCAGGACTTCGTGTGGAGGGCAAAGGCTCGGAACCACGTACCATGCATCAAACAATAAAATAACTTGCATAGTGTGATACCTTATAAAACAGTATTTATTAATTGATTAAAAAGTGAATACTCACATAGAGAAGATCGTATATGGGCATATCAAAAACAAATGCAGGTCTGCAGCGATGTGTGTAGGGGAGGACCCCCCTACACACATCGCTGCAGACCTGCATTTGTTTTTGATATGCCTATATAAGATCTTCTCTATGTGAGTATTCACTTTTTAATCAATTAATAAATACTGTTTTATACAACAAGAATCTCTGCTCCAGTGTGGTTCCTGCCCCTTAAACACACCAGCTAAGGCACTGCATTGCACCTTTTAGCATGACTCTGGGAATAGCCCTTTGAACGCTTAGGGGGTACCTGATGTTCATAGGACAATTCTGCAGAGGAGGGCATGGAGGTGGCGGAGGAGGAGAAGGAGGAGGGGGTGGAGCTCACAGGTCTGGCATCATCACCACCAGCTGTATGGAGACATGGGGGCACAACAAGCTGCAGCACTGAGCTCTGTCCTGCATCCTCTTGAGTTGCAAGCAGCGTTACCCAGTATGCTGTGAACTAAATATATCATCCCTGTCCATGCTTGCTGGACCGCGTGTCATCAGTAAGGTGGATTTTACGGCTGACTGCCTTGCCCAATGATGCCAGAACATTCCCTTCCAGGTGATGTTAGAGAGATGGAACGGCCTTACGTGAAAAGTAGTAACAACTGGGAACCTGCCATTGTGGTAAAGCACATTGTTCGAATTCACCGAAGGGGGCAGAATCCACCAGGCTGAAAGGCAGAAGTCGGAGAGCCATCAGCTTTGACAAGTTTGCATTTAGACGCTGGGCATATGGGTGGCAGGGACTGTATTTTTTTTCTGCTGCGAAAGATGAGGCAGATAAATTTGCCTGCTACAGTCTACAGCTGGTGTTGTGCAGCTGGCAGATGTTCTGCTAGGACCTGGGACACCCTGTGGTATACTATCATCCCTTTCAGTGGAGGCTGCTGAGACGTAATGCCTCGGTTTAGCAGGGGCAAACTGAAGTGGGTAAGGAGGTGGAGGAGGAGAGAGAGGGACAGATTTGTGCCCCTTTGTGTGGCTTTTAGGTGCTCTTGCCAACGGGCTGAGTACTTGGGGTTGTGCCACCTCACCTTCAGTTTCCTCCTCTGCTCTATCTGGCACCCAAGTCACATCAGTGACCTCATTATCATCTCCATATCCTCCAGCTTCATCATTACCACTGGGACAACTTGGCAATACACTGCGGCTTGGGGAACATGAATGCCAATTTGTCTACCAGTGTTCCTCCCTCTCTCTAGGCTCACGTTCCTGTCATCCTCAACCTCAGGACCAACATCTGAATCCAGTAATGGCTGGGCATCATCTAGGAGCAAGTGGCTGACGCTGTGGTCAAATAACTCAGCTGACTCCTCAATGGCTGATGTTGAGGCTATGGCAGGAACAGATATGGACAAGGAGGCAGGTTTATCCACTCTGGCAACTGCAGGGGACTGCACACTTGTCTCTGCTTGCGTGATAGAGGATGAGGAGGATGAGGAAGGTTTAGTAAGCCATTCCACCACCTCCTCTGCTTGCTGTGGCTGGATAGCCTGGGCAAACTCACTAAACAGAGGAAATAATGCCCTGCCTGAGGACTGACCACCACGTCCACCTTTGCCTGTGGACACATTTGTTGCTGGCCCCCTTACAGTCCCAAGGGAATGTCTGCCCCTCCTTGTTGTCCTCCCAGACAGTATTGGGAGGGAGGGGGCTGTGCTTATAAGCAAATGTAAAGATTAAGTTGAAATCTGTACGTAGATGCACTTTAATCAATGTAAAGAGGTGTTTGGTGAACTGTAATTTGAGTACTCACACTCCACAGACACACTCCACGGATACACTATAATATACTGCAATATAATGCGCCAAACGTACAGTGACGAACAGAACTATATGGTGTTAAACTGGCAGTAATGCGCACAAAAGTAAATGGCGTTAAACTGACAGCAATGCACAAAACTATATGGTGTTAAACTGGCAATAATGCACACAGAACTATATGGCGTTAAACTGGCAGTAACGCACACAGAAATATATGGCATTAAACTGGCACTAACGCACACAGAAGTAAATGGCGTTAAACTGGCAGTAACACATACAGAACTATATGGCATTAAACTATATGGCTATATGGCATTGAACTATATGGCAGTAACGCACACAAAACTATATGGCCTTAAACTGGCAGTAATGCACACAGAACTATATGGCGTTAAACTGGCAGTAAGGCACACAGAAGTAAATGGCATTAAACTGGCAGTAATGCACAAAACTATATGGTGTTACACTGGCAGTAACGCACACAAAACTATATGGTGTTACACTGGCAGTAACGCACACAAAACTATATGGCGTTAAACTGGCAGTAACGCACAGAGAAGTAAATGGCGTTAAACTGTCAGTAACACAATCAAATAGACGGTGTTCAACCGTCACTACACTGACGCTATCTGAACTGTCCCTACTCTAGCTATACACTAATGTAAAGATTACTGACACAGTCTCACTACACTACACCAAAACTATCTGAGCTGTCCCTGCTCTTCACTAATGTATGTATGAATGACACGGTCTCACTACACTTCAGTGAAACTATCTGAACTGTCCCTACTCTAGCTGCACCCTATGCAAAGCTGAATGATGGCCCTCCTCACTACACTCACACTATCCCTAGACTGACACTAAACTAATATTCTACACTGACAATTGAAGCAAAATAGCACAGTATAGCACACTAACTAACTAATAGCACTGAACAGAGCCCTGTTCTATCTCTCTCCATGCCAAAATCACACTGAAAATGACAGCCATTGAGTTGGACTTAAAACCCTGTGTATTGTAGAGGTGGCATAAATATTTGACTCCTTTAGAGGACCACCTTTGTGGATCAGGCAGGGAGTATAGTTCTTGAAGAGAAGGGTTAAACCACAACGGGTTATTGGAGGACGTTGACCACAAATCTTTGAAATTTTTTGCAACTATGGATTGAAACAGAGAAAGAGATGTACGTAAAATCAATGTGCCTGAACCAGCCGTCACACAGCCCCTATAGATAATATTGTGGAGGAATTCCAGAGAGGAGGCAACACAAGCATTGGTGGAAGTCGTGTATGTGGACCAATTGAGATGGCAGGTAGTACATTAAAAAGTTAGGGAAAGCCAGGCCTGCCAAATGGGCTGGGAGTCGTAATATCTCAAGTGCTACTCTGGGAGGAAGACCGTTCCATAAGAACGCTGTGCATATTGTGTCAATGCGTTTAAAAATTGATTTTGGAATTTTGCATGGGGAGTTGGCCATGACATAAAGCAATTTGGGGAGATAGATCATTTTAAAGACATTGGCTCTGCCCATGAGATCTAAAGGCAAATCCATCCACTGTTAGGTTTGTAATTGCAACTGTGACAATACGGGACACAAATTTGTATTAATATATGAAGATAGGGGGTGAACCACAATACCCAAATATCTAAATGAGGGGGCAACCTGTAATCTGGAATCAGGGTGAATCAGGGGTACAGCAGCTTGGTCTAAAGGAAAAAGAAAATCTCCAAAGGCATTAATTTCAGACAAAATATCTTTAAGGGAGTCCTGAATGTCAGCCAGGTATACTAAAGTATCATCTGTGCACAAAAAAATATGTTCCTCTAAAGTGCCAATGGGGAGACCTCTATTTAAAGGGGAGCTACGGATGCGTATGGCAAGGGGTTCCATAGCTAAGGCAAATAGGAGGGGTGACAAAAGACACCCCTGCCTGGTGCCCCTAGTTATAGGGAAGGCGTCAGTGACGTGAGTTAACCCTGATACGGGCCACTGGGGAGGCATAAAGGAGTCGTATCCATGCTATAATATGAGGACCAAAGCCCTGGAGCTGCAACACATGAAATTAACCACTTCAGCCCCGGAAGGATTTACCCCCTTCCTGACCAGAGCACTTTTTACAATTTGGCACTGCGTCGCTTTAACTGCTAATTGCGCAGTCATGCAATGCTGTACCCAAACAAAATTTGCGTCCTTTTCTTCCCACAAATAGAGCTTTCTTTTGATGGTATTTGATCACCTCTGCCATTTTTATTTTTTGCGCTATACACGGAAAAAGACCGAAAATTTTGAAAAAAAATGATATTTTCTACTTTTTGTTCTAAAAAAATCCAATAAATTCAATTTTAGTCATACATTTAGGCTAAAATGTATTTGGCCACATGTCTTTGGTAAAAAAAATGTCAATAAGTGTATATTTATTGGTTTGCACAAAAGTTAAAGCGCCTACAAACTAGGGTACATTTTCTGGAATTTACACAGCCTTTAATTTATGACTGCCTATGTCGTTTCTTGAGGTGCTAAAATGGCAGGGCAGTACAAAACCCCCACAAATGACCCCATTTTGGAAAGTAGACACGCCAAGGAAATTGCTGAGAGGCATGTTGAGCCCATTGAATATTCATTTTTTTTGTCCCAAGTGATTGAATAATGACAAAAAAAAAAAAAATTACAAAAAGTTGTCACTAAATGATATATTGCTCACACAGGCCATGGGCATATGTGGAATTGCACCCCAAAATACATTTAGCTGCTTTTCCTGAGTATGGGGATACCATATGTGTGGGACTTTTTGGGAGCCTAGCCGCGTACGGGGCCCCGAAAACCAATCACTGCCTTCAGGATTTCTAAGGGCGTAAATTTTTGATTTTACTCCTCACTACCTATCACAGTTTTGAAGGCCATAAAATGCCCAGATGGCATAAAACCCCCCCAAATGACCCCATTTTGGAAAGTAGACACCCCAAGCTATTTGCTGAGAGGCATGGTGGGTATTTTGCAGCTCTTATTTGTTTTTGAAAATGAAGAAAGACAAGAAAATAATTTTTTTTTTCTTTTTTCAATTTTCAAAACTTTGTGACAAAAAGTGAGGTCTGCAAAATACTCACTATACCTCTCAGCAAATAGCTTGGGGTGTCTACTTTCCAAAA
This sequence comes from Aquarana catesbeiana, assembly GCF_042186555.1. NCBI lineage: Eukaryota > Metazoa > Chordata > Amphibia > Anura > Ranidae > Aquarana > Aquarana catesbeiana. The sequence goes on along the minus strand of NC_133327.1, from coordinate 49,677,814 downwards.
TGGGGTCATTTGGGGGGGTTGCCACCTGGGCATTCCATGGCCTCCGAAACTGTGATAGACAGTGAAGAGTGAAATCAAAAATTTACGCCCTTAGAAAGCCAGAAGGCGGTGCTTGGTTTTCGGGGTCCCGTGCGCGGCTAGGCTCCCAAAAAGTCCCACACATGTGGTATCCCCATACTCAGGAGAAGCAACAGAATGTATTTTGGGGTGTAATTTCACATATTCCCATGGCATGTTTGAGCAATATATCATTTAGTGACAACTTTGTGCAAAAAAAAAAAAAAAAATTTGTCTCTTTCCCGCAACTTGTGTTACAATATAAAATATTCCATGGACTCGACATGCCACTCAGCAAATAGCTTGGGGTTTCTACTTTCCAAAATGGGGTCATTTGGGGGGTTTTTAACTGTCCTGGCATTTTATGCACAACATTTAGAAGCTTATGTCACACATCACCCACTCTTCTAACCATTTGAAGACAAAGCCCTTTCTGACACTTTTTGATTACATGAAAAAATTATTTTTTTTTGCAAGAAAATTACTTTGAACCCCCAAACATTATATATTTTTTTAAAGCAAATGCCCTACAGATTAAAATGGTGGATGTTTCTTTTTTTTTTTTCACACAGTATTTGCGCAGCGATTTTTCAAACGCATTTTTTGGGGAAAAAAACACACTTTTTTAAATTTTAATGCACTAAAACACACTATATTGCCCAAATGTTTGATGAAATAAAAAAGATGTAGGCCGAGTACATGGATACCAAACATGACATGCTTTAAAATTGCGCACAAACGTGCAGTGGCAACAAAATGAATACATTTTTAAAAGCCTTTAAAAGCCTTTACAGGTTACCACTTTAGATTTACAGAGGAGGTCTACTGCTAAAATTACTGCCCTCGATCTGACCTTCGCGGTGATACCTCACATGCATGGTGCAATTGCTGTTTACATTTGATGCCAGACCAATGCTTGCGTTCGCCTTAGCGCGAGAGCAGGGGGGACAGGGGTGCTTTTTTTTTTTTTTCTTTATTATTTTTTTGCTTTTTTTATCTTATTTTTAAACTGTTCCTTTCATTTTTTTTTAAATCATTTTTATTGTTATCTCAGGGAATGTAAATATCCCCTATGATAGCAATAGGTAGTGACAGGTACTCTTTTTTGAAAAAATTGGGGTCTATTAGACCCTAGATCTCTTCTCTGCCCTCATAGCATCTGACCACACCAAGATCGGTGTGATAAAATGCCTCCCCAATTTCCCAATGGCGCGGTTTACATCCGGCGAAATCTAAGTCATAAAATGCTCTTAGCTTCCGGTTTCTTAGGCCATAGAGGTGTTTGGAGCCACTCTGGTCTCTGATCAGCTGGCTGAATCATCGGCTGCATTCTCAGGTTCCCTGTTGAGACAGGAGAGCCAGAGAAAAATACGGAAGACGGTGGGGGGCATTCCCTCCCACTGCTTGTAAAAGCAGTCTAGAGGCTAATTAGCTGCTAGGATTGCTTTTACATGAAAGCCGACCGCTGGCTGAAAAGAATGATACCAAGATGATACCTAAACCTGCAGGCATCATTCTGGTATAACCACTCAAAGTCGTGAATAGGCTTGTGCATTTCGTTTCGTACCGAATCGAAATTCGGACGAATTTTTCATTATTTCATAATTACAAAAGTAAAGAATTTAAACGAATCCGAAAAAAAACGAACGAATTCGAAAACATATTCGAATCGAATTCGAAAACATATTCGAATCGAATTCGAAAACATATTCGAAAACATATTCGAATCGAATTCGAAAACATATTCGAATCGAATTAGAAAACATAATCGAATTCGAAAAAATAGAAAACGTTTTTCTAAAAAAAACAATAAGATAGAATATAAAATAATAAAGCAATAGAATATATATATATATATATATATATATATATATATATATATATATATAATTTTTTTTTTTTTTATTATTCTCTTCTATTGTTTTTTTATGCTTTTCTTTTCTATTATTTTATATTTTATAATAGTCTTTTCAATTCAAATTCAAATCCATTCTATACGAAATTCAAATTTCGGTACATGGCTTCTGAAGTTTGAATTTCGTATAGAATGAATTTGAATTTGAATAGAAAAGATTAGAACAGAAAATAATAGAAAAGAATAGACTAGAAAAACAATAGAACAGAATAGAAGAAAATATAATATATATATTATATTTTCTTCTATTCTGTTCTATTGTTTTTCTAGTCTATTCTTTTCTATTATTTTCTATTCTATTCTAATCTTTTATATTCAAATTTGATTTCAGTCTATATGAAATTCGAATTTTGGAAGATGTTTTATATATATATATATATCTATATATATATATCTATATATATAGATATATATATATCTATATATAATTTTCTATTCTGTTTCATTGTTTTTCTATGCTATTATTTTCTTTTCTATTCTAAACTTTTCTATTCGAATTTAAATTCATTCTATACGAAATTCGAATTTCGGAAGATGGCTTCTGAAAGTGGAATTGCGTATAGAATGAATTCGAATTTGAATAGAAAAGATTAGAATAGAAAATAATAGACTAGACAAACAATAGAACAGAACAGAATAAAATATAATATATATAATTTATTCTATTCTGTTCTATTGTTTTTCTAGTCTTTTCTCTTCTACTCTATTCTAATCTTTCCTATTCAAATTCAAATTCATTTTATAAGAAATTCAAATTTCGGAAGATGGTTTTATATATATATATATATATATATATATATATATATATATATATATATATATATATATATATATATATATATATATATATATATATTATATATATATATATATATATATATATATATATATATATATATATATATATATGTATATATATGTATATATGTATATATATATATATGTATATTATATATATATATATATATATATATATATATATATATATATATATAATTTTATATATAAGATTAGAATAGAACAGAAAATAATAGAAAAGAATAGACTAGAAAAACAATAGAACAGAATAGAAGAAAATATAATATATATATTATATTTTCTTCTGTTCTGTTTTCTATCTTTTCTATTCAAATTCGAATTCATTCTATACGAAATTCAAACTTCAGAAGCCATGTACCGAAATTTGAATTTCGTATAGAATGAATTTGAATTGAAAAGACTATTATAGAATATAAAATAATAGAAAAGAAAAGCATAAAAAAACAATAGAAGAGAATAAAACAAAAAAAATTACCGTATTTATCGGCGTATAACACGCACCGGCGTATAACACGCACCCCAAGTTTAGGAGGGAATTTTAAGGAAAAAAAAACTTTTAGGAGGGAAGTTTAAGCTAAAAAACTTAAATTTAAATGCCCATCATTGCAGCCTTCTCAGTGCAGCCTTGCCCCAGTGCAGCCATGTCAGTGCAGCCTTGTCAGTGCAGCCTTGTCAGTGCAGCCTTCCCCAGTGTCCATTGCAGCCTTATCCCAGTGCAGCCTTGCCCCAGTGCAGCCTTGCGGCTCGCAAAATCCTGTGATCCCCTGCGATCTGAGCTTCAAAATCGCCGACCGCGATTTGAAAATGGTGCCGCCGGAGCCAAAATACACAGAGCCGGTCCTCGGCTCTTCTCGGCGGCTCTCGTTCACTTTCGGCTCCACTCGTAGTCCCGTCCGGGATGGGCGTGACTGTGAGTGGAGCTATCCGAACCTAACCGAGTACACTCGGCTAAGTTCGGG